>NC_069678.1:11322975-11649975 GCF_023699985.2 Odocoileus virginianus | reverse complement strand
AGTCGTGTGTGACTCTTGTGATCACATGGACCGTAGCCCTGCTAGGCTCCTCCGTCCATGGATTCTCCAGGTGAGAATACTGGAGTGGGTTGCCATTTCCTTCTCCATATATGGACCTTTGTAGGCAAAGTAATGTCTCTGCTTTTTAATATGCTGTCTAGGTTTGTCATAGCTTTCCTTTCAAAGAGCCAGCGTCTTTTAATTTCATGGCTCCAGTCACCATCCACAGTGATTTTGAAATCCAAGAAAATAAAGTCTGTCACTGTTTCCATTCTTTCCCCATATATTTGCTATGAAGTGATGGGACCAGATGCCATGATCTTTGTTTTTTGAAGCATTACATAGTTTATAGTGTCATTCTCAGTTCATGAGAATGCTGGTTTTCCTGCCCCTGCCAGCCCTGGATATTTTTGACTGTTGGCTTTTATCAATCTTGGCAGCATGTCCACTTGCCTTCCCTGTGGCATCAGCTTCCTAAAGCCCCCTCTGCTCCCAGCTTCTCTCCTTTTGCATGTCAATCTTCCATTACCTAGTTTTAATAATGACCTTGACAACTTAAAAAACCCCTCTAAAAGATTGAAATAGGCTTGTCCAGGACACCTTTTTTCAGCCAATCAACACGTAGTCATTGCCTATTAATCAGGTGCCAGGCACTGTCTAAGCCCAGCACTGAATGAGCACGATAAGGCCTCTGCTGTTGTGGAGTTTAATTCTTGTAGTGGAGGACGGGTCACAAAGGAAGAAGCAGAAAATGATCGAGCAGTTAGTCTGCATGTGAGGTCGCTTCAACCTTAGGGACTGTAGCCCACCAGGCTCCTCTGTCCATGTGATTCTCCAGGCAAGAATACTGAAGTGGGTAGACATTCCCTTCCTCAAGGGATCTTCCCGACCCAGGGATCGAACTCGCGTCTCTTATGTCTCCTGCATCAGCAGGTGGGTTCTTTATCACTAGCACCACCTGGGAAGCCCAACAGTCAGTTTACTTACTAGACAGTTAAGTGTTATCCTGAGAATTAATACAGGGAGACGTGATGGTTACTGGGAGGTTGGTTGAGATTGAATGGTCAAGAAAAGAACTTCTGAGGAAAACAACACATAAACCGAGCTCTGAAGGACAAGAGCCAAGCTCGGGGAGGAGCCAGCTAGGCAGTGGGAGCATCATGTGCGAAGGCCAGAAAGGAGGAAGGAGCTTGGCTCCTCAGTGGGGGGCGCTGAGAGAGAATGATGGACGATTGGGTGGAGTGTGGGTTGCTGCCACCGCCCTACAGTTTTGCTGTGGAGGGCGAGGAAAGCTTGGGGCAAGCACCTGGAAGGGGACATGAGCTTGTGGGAAGATTTTTACGGACATGAGATGCTGAAGCGTGTTTACATGCCGATGGGTGGCTCTGGCAGAAGAGAAGCTCGTGATGCAGGTATGAGGGCCTGGGCAGGAGCCATAGCCTTGAAGAGTGGGGGAGGGTGGAATCAAGGCACCTGGATGGACCTAGGACGTTATCCCTCCTCACGGGAGGTACGCAGACAGGTGGTCTTGATGTGAGGAGGCCAGTGGTTTGTGGTAAGGAGAGGAGAGGGTTCCTGTCAGATTGCACCAGGTTTTTCCCCAGGAAGTATAAAGCAAGGTCATTGGCGTGGTGGTGGTATGAAGCGGCAGGGGTGTGAGGAGAATGTAGGAGGTGTGAAGAATGAGGGGAGGAGAGTGTATATCACTTTGGAGTCTGGGGAAATGTCATTCTGAGGAGGCAGACAGGGCTCACTGAGCATGCAGGTGCCCATTTGAAATGAAAAAAAAAAAATTTATTTGGCTGCGCTGGGTCTTTCGTGGCAGCACAGGGAATCTTCCAGTCGTAGCATGCAAACTCTTAGTTGCCACAGGTGGATGTGGAGTCTAGTTCCCTGATCGGGGATCGAACCCGGGCCCCCTGTCTTGGGAGTGTGGAGTCTTAGCGACTGGACCACCAGGAACGTCCCCCATCTGAGTTTGACTTAAGCTGTGCCCAGCTGTTGACTCGGAGGGAATCCTTCTGCTCTTCCAGGCCCAGCAGTCCCGCTCCTAGCTTCGCTCGCTCACCTCCTTAGTTGGGAGCATGGGGTAGGAAGCCAGGTGAATTCTGCACCTGAGAGCTGGCAGGAGGAGGCAGGCGAGGAGGGAGGGCGAACAGTGGAAGAAAGGCAAGCAGGCCCATGTCCCCAGCTCAGGAAGTCAGCGACCCTGGGCAGCGGCAGGAGCCCTGGCAGGGCTGGAGGCTAATTTTAGAAGGCCTCCAGGTTCCATTGTTCCGGGTGAAGCTGGGCAGGAGAGGTGGTGGCTTGGGGCGGTGATACCAGTGTGGGAAAGGAAGCGAGGCTTCGTGTGAGAAGGATGGAAACTCTGAGGGTGGTGTGCAGGTTTCGGCCCTTGGGGACGTTCTGCCCCGGTTCCCACGGGCAGGTAGGAAGTCACCCCTCCCCTGACTCCTTTCTGCCGTGGGTAGCTTTTCCATCGTCCTGCTGAGCACGTGGTCGGCTGGAACCCTCAGCTCCCACGCCCATCCAGCACTGTTGTCCCCCGGCCAGCTCTCAGGCCGGTGGAGGGTAAATGCCAGCCCATCAGAGGAGCACAGTGACTCTGTGTGACTGTCCCCACTGCTGGTGAGGCAGCGAGGTCCACTTTACATGGTGGGATTTGAGGCCCAGATGCAGCCAGTGACTGCCCAATGTCTCACTTTGGTAGCTGCGCCCTGTCAAGATCTACCAGCTGGTGGTTTAGTCACTGTCGTGTCCGACTCTTGCAACCCCATGGACTGTAGCCCGCCAGGCTCCTCTGTCCATGGGGTTCTCCAGGCAAGAATACTGGAGTGGGTTGCCATTTCTTTGTCCAGGGGATCTTCCCGACCCAGGAATTGAAGCTAGGTCTCCTCCACTGCAGGCAGTTTCTTTACTGACTGAGCTATGAGGGAAGGCATGATCTACGGGGGCTTCCTAGATTTCTGGAAGGACAGAATACTGTTGTTGCCCTGGTGAGGTTGGCTGCTGTTCGCACAGCAGACTGGAGGCACGGTGGAGATGCTTTTCTGAGAATTCGTGTAAGAAGAGAGGCAGTGCAGGGATCCGAGGACGGGCCCCCACCAGGTGCTAGCTGCGTGACCTTGAGCAAGCCATTTAATCTCTGGGAGACCCCAGGTCCTCATCTGCTAGGTGGTGCCCAGAATCCCTGGCTGGTTCTCAGCTCAGATGAGATAACGTGCTGGAAAGCACTGCGCAAGAAGGAACTCTTATCAACATGAAGCTGTAAGGCCACATCAAAGGCTGGATTTTTATCTCAGCCCAAGGGGAAAAGGCTTGCTTCTCAAAAGGAAAAAGGATTCATTATAATTATGTGAGGGTTTCATGACTAGGTGGATCTTGTTAAAGTCTCATGACTGAAGGGCACGCAGGGGAGAGGGATGAGGCATGCTCAGGCTAGGAAAATTCCAGACCCCGTTGGTCTCCAAGGTTCTCTCGAGGTGGAGAGCTCTTACAGGCAGGGAAAGCCATTCAAGAAGGCCACTTGCATGATTTAGAATTCTGAAGATGACTTGATAGCTGGGTATGTTTTTTGTTGCTTAATAGGTTTTTTCCAGTTAATTCTCCCGGGTTCTTTCCATTCCCTGGGCAGGAGGAGTCGGCTTTAATATATCCCCACTGGCAGTAAGCTGCTGCACGGTGAACGGAGGTGAGAAGGTGCAGATTCGAGGGGGAGAGAGGACTTAGGGAAAGGATCTCAGCTTCAGGGTTGGAGGGACGTCAGGCTGTCCTCAAGGTGACAGATTCAGCTGATCATTCTTACTTCTCTAGTTAGCTGGCAAAAGCCTACTTAGCCTATAAATCAAAGGTTGAATGATATCCCCTCTGGGAAGACCTCCCCAGTATTATCAGACAAAATTAATGAGCTCTCTTCTGTGCTCCTATATCAATAAGGTTGCTTTTAGATGCAAGTAAGAGGAAATTCCATTCAAATGGACTTAAATAATAAAGAGAATTTATTATCTCAGATGCCTAAGAATTTCAGAAGTAATAGCTTCAGGCATGGTTTGATCAGGACTCCAGCTCTTTTCGTCATTTGTTCTCTAGATTCTAGCTCCTTCAGATGTGTTGGCTTTGTTTTCAGATTGACTTCTCTCAAGGAGTCAAGATGGCAGCCACCAGCGATAAAGACTGCATTCATCCTTCTTGACTTAAGGGCAGAAAGAGAGAATGTGTTCTTCCCTAGCCATAGAGCAAAAGCCTTAAGCCCCACTGTGGTTAGACTGACCTGAAGTGGATAAGAGAATCCACGCACCAGTTAATATTATAGCTTCTCTTCCTGAATCAGTCAGTGTGTGGTACAAACAATGAAATTATGCCAGGCAGATCACCTTGGAACTGGAGTGAGAGCAATCTCATCCAAGCACGTGGCTCCTACAAAGTAGGAGTGGGGTGGTTCCAAGAGGGATTTAGGACAGAGATGAGGGCAATTATTGCCAGGAATGTAACCAACTAATGCCCACTATACTCCCACGGCACTTGGCATTCTGTACTAAAATCGGGTGCATTTTGTTAGGCTCTCCAATTCCCCTTAATTATGTTGAAGTTCAGTTTGTAATTTTTTCTTTTATAGACTGTGCTTTTACTATTGTATCTATTGATCTATAGATTCAACACAATCCCAATCAAAACCCCAGTCTGACCCAAGGTCACAAAGATTTTCTCCTATGTTCTCTTCTAGAAGTTTTATAAATTTAGGTTTTATATTTAAGCCTATGATCCATTTTAAGTTGATTTCTGTATGTAGTGTGAGGTATAGATTGTTAGATTTTTTTTTTTTTTGCATATAGATATCCAGTTGTTCTGGCCTCATTTATTGAAAAGACTATCTTTTCTCTACTGAACTGCCTTTCCACACTTGCTGAAAATCAGTAGGTGTGTGCTAAGTCACTTCAGTCGTGTCCGACTCTGTGTGACCGTATGGATTGTAGCCCACCAGGCTCCTCTGTCCATAGGATTCTCCAGGCAAGAATACTGGAGTGGGTTGCCATGCCTTTCTCAAGCGGATCTTCCTCACCCAGGGATGGAACCCGAGTCTCTTAAGTCTCCTGCATTGACAGACAGGTTCTTTAACCACTAGCACCACTGGGGAAGCCCTTTGTACACGTATGTTTAGGAATTTCTATTCCTGAGTTGATTTATTTGTCTAGTTTTAAAAGCAAACTCCACACTGTCTTAATTATTTTAGCTAGATGATTAGTCTTCAAATCAGGTAGTGTAAATCCTCCAACTTTGTTTTTTCAAGGTTTTTTCAGCCCCTCAAGGTCCTTTGCTTTTCCAAATACATACACTTTAGAATAAGCTCATAAATATCTATAAAAAAGCTGGCTGGGGTTTTGATTGGGATTGTATTGAATCCCATAGACACTTTGGGAGAATTGGCATTTTAACATCCTTGAGTCTCTGATCCATGACTGTGGTATATATCTCTCCACTTATTTAGATCTTTAATTCTTCTCAGCCATGTTTTGTAGTTTTTAGTGTACAGATGTTGCATGTCTTTGATCAGATCTACCCCTATGTCATAGTTTTAAAACTACTGAAATTGTCATTTATTTTGTTGTCATTACTTATTTATTGCTAATAAGTAGAAATACAATTGAGTTTTGTATATTGATCTTGTATCCTGCAACTTCATTGAATTCACTTATCATTTCCAGTAACTTTTTTAGAGAACTTCATCAAATTTTCTCCATAGATGATTATGTCATCTCTGAATAGAGACAGTGTTTTTTGTTTTTGTTTTTTTTTTTGCTTTGTTTTGTTTAGTCACTAAGTCATGTCTGACTCTTGAGACCCTCTGGACTATAGCCTGCCAGGGTCTTTTGTCCATGGGATTTTTCCCAGGCAAGCATGGTGGAATGTGTTGTCATTTCCTCCTCCAGGGGATCTTCCTGACCCAGGGATGGAACCCGTATCTCCTGTGTCTCCTGCATTGCAGGTGGATTCTTTATCACTGAGCTACCAGGGAAGCCTGAAGGCAGTTTCACGTCTTTCTAACTTGGATGTCTTTTATTTCTTATCTTGTTGCGCTGGCTAGAAACCTCAGTACCATCGTCAGAACAGGTGATGAGTTTGGATGTCACTCATTCCCAGTCTTGGGCAGAAAGCCCTTAGACTTTAACCATTATGTATGCTGTTAACCGTAGTTATTTTCGTAGATGCCTTTTATCAGAATGCGGAGGTTTGTTCTATTACTGGTTCGCTGAAGGTTTTTAATCAGGAATGTGTGTTGGATTTCATCAAATACCTTTGCCACATCTAAAAGTATCTTTTTTCTTTTTAAGTTTGTTATTAATAACTAGGGGATTATATTGATTGATTTTCAAATGTTAGACCAATTTTGCCTTTGTTGGCTAAATCTCAGTTGATTGTGGTATTTTATCCTTTATACATATACACATATATATATATATTCTTTTCATATATAGCAAAATTCAATTTGCTAAATTTTGGTTTAGAATTTTTGTATCTATGAGGAATTTTGGCCTTGTTTTCTTTTAATGCCTTTGTCTTGTTTTGGTATCAGAGTAATTCTAGCCTCATAGAATGAGTTAGGAGTACTTCTTCCTCTTCAATTATCTGAAAGAGTTTGTGTAAAATTGGTATTATTTCTTCCTTATATCCTTGGTAGAATTCATCAGTCAAGACATGCAGGGCTGGGGTTTCTTTGTGGGAAGATTTTAAGCAAGGAAATTTCCTTAATAAATATAGGATTATTCACACTATCTATTTCTTTCTGTATGAATTTTGGTAATTTGCGTCTTTCAAGCAATTTGTCCATTTCATTTAAGTTGTCAAATTTATTGGCATAGAGTTGTTTTCAATATTTCCTCATTATTTTCTTAATACCTAAGAATATGGAGGTTTGTTACTTTCTCAGTCTTGATGTTGATGAATTTTTGTCTTTCCTCTTTTTCCTGATTGATTTGGCTAGAGATTCATCAGTTTAAAAAAAAAAAAAAACATTTTACCAGTTTATTTAAGGATATACAGAGATACACAGGGCAAGGTCTGGGAGGGTCCCAAGCACAGGAGTTTCTGTCCCTGTGGAGCTGGGGACCATTGTCCTGCCTCCGTGTGGATGTGTTCACCAACCTGCAAGCTCCCCGAACCCCGTGCTATTGGGATTTTATGGAGGCTTCCTCGTGTCGGCATGATCAATTTTAATTAACTCCACTTGCAGACTCTCTCCCCTCTCTGGAGGATGAGGAGTAGGACTGAAAACTTCAGGCTTCTAATCACAGCTTGGTATTTCTGGTAACCAGCTATTATCCTGGAGTCAGAGATTCATCAATTTCATTAATGTTCTCAAAGATGCAACTTTTGGTTTGATAGATTTTTTTCCCTTAATTTTTTTAGGTTCTCTATTTCATTGATTTCCACTGATATTCCTTTCTTTCATTTGCTTAGGTTTTTAATTTTCTCTTCTTTTCTTAACTTTTTCTTTTAAAATATGAAATGTTTTCACGAATTTATCTGTCATCCTTACCCAGGGGCCGTGCTAATCTTCCCTGTATTGTTCCTGCATTGGCAGGTAGATTCTTTTCCACTAGTGTCACCTGGGAAGGCCTGTATGGTTCAAATTTTAGTATATGTGCTGCTGAAGCGAGCACCCCAACTTCTTAACATTAGAGCTAAAGTCATTTGTTTGAGATCCTTATTCTTTAAAAAAATTTTTTTTGGCTGTACCTTGCAGGACCTTGGTTCTCTGACCAGGGATTGGATCCACACACCCTGCAGTGGAAGTACAAAATCTTAACCACTGCACGATTCTTTATTTTTTTCTAATACAGGTATTTGGTGCTATAACTTTTAAGTATTGTTTTGTGGCAAATTATAATTTGTGTGTTTTCTTTTCAGCCAAAATACTTTCTATTGTCCCTTTCGATTTCTTCTTTGACCCATGGATTATTTGGAGGTGTGTTATGTGGTTTCCAAATGGTTGCGGATATTGCTGAGACCTTTCTGTGATTTTTTTTTTTGCATTTTTTATTTTGTACTGGGGTACAGCCGGTTAACAATGTTGTGATAATTTCAGGTGAACATCCAAGGGACTAAGCCATACATATACATGTATCCATTCTCCGCCAAACCCAGCTCCCATCTAGGCTGCCACATAACATTGAGAAGAGTTCCATGTGCTATACACTAAGTCCTTGCTGGTTATCCATTTGAAATACATCTGTGTGTACATGACCATCCCAAACTCTCTAACTATCCTTACCAGCCCCCATCTCTTGCAACCATAAGTTCATTTTCTAAGTCTGTGAGGTTTTTTTTTTTTGTTTTGTTTTGTAAGTAAGTTTATTTGTATCATTTCTTTTTAGATTCCACACATAAGGGATATCATATGATATTTCTCCTTCTCTGTCTGACTTCTGTTATTGATTTCTAAGTTAGTTTCATTATGCCCAGAGAATATTTTTATGTGACTTAAATTCTTTGAGACTTGCTTTAAGACTCTGGATATAGTTTGTCTTGGTAAATGTTCTATGTGCACTTGAAAATAATATGTGTTCTACTATTGTTGTGTGGAGGGTTCTGTAAATGTCAATTAGGTCAACTTGGTTGATTGTACTGTTTAAGGCATTTACATCCTAACTGGATTTTTGTTTGTCCTCTTTATTTTTGTCTCTTTCCCCTTTTTTTCTGTTTAGTTTTGGATTAATCAGTATTTTAAGTAATTCCATTTTATCTAATTTTTTTGCTTATTCACATAGTTAGCAGTTTTGATGTTCTTCACTCCTTTGTGTAGATATCTATATATCTATATATATATCTACATATATATATATAACATATATATATATGTTATCATTTTCCTTCTGTATGATAGACTTCCTTTAACATATATAACTATAGTTTAGGTCTCCTTTTGATGAAACTTTTTAGGTTTTGTATGTCTGAAAACGTCTTTGTTTTATCTTCATTTTGAAGATATTTTCACTGGGTATAGAACTCATAGTCTACGGTGCTTTTCTTCTTTTTAAAAATATATATCTATTTATTTTTATTTACTTTGGCTGTGTTGGGTCTTCTGTTGCGGTACACGGATCCTCTAGCTGTGGCTCACGGATCTTCTAGCTGTGGCTCACGGATTCTCTAGCTCAGTCTCAGTAGTTGCAGCTCATGGGCTCAGTTGCTCCTCGGCACGTGGGATCTTAAGTTTCCCCACCAGGGACTGGACTTGCATCCCTACCAGGGAAGTCAGATAGTGCTTTTTTTTTTTTACCACTTTAAAGATGTCGTTTAATAGTTCTCTGCTTGAATTATTTATGACAGGAAGTCTGCTATTACACTATCATTTTTCTTCTGGATATAACGTCTCTGGTTGCTTTTAAGATTTTCTCGTTAGTCCTCTCTGACATTGACATCTCTGAGCATCACCCTTTCTTTTACCACATAGTTTATTTATTTATTTTTGGTCACGCTGGGTCTCCCTGGCGTGCCGGGCTTTCTTCAGTGGCATTCTTTAGTTGCCGTGAGCGGGGGCTACTCTCGGTTGCAATGCTCAGGCTTCTCATTGCAGTGGCTTCTCTTGTTGGGGAGCGCAGGCTCTAGGGGCATGGGTTTCAGTAGCTGCAGCATGCAACCTCAGTAGTTGTGGTGCACTGGCTTTTCATTACTCTGTGGCATGTGGAATCGTCCCAGACCAGGGATCAAACCCATGTCCCCTGCATTGGCAGGCAGATTCCTATCCACTGTACCACCAGGGAAGTCTTCTGAGCATCAGCCATTCATTCTAAGTGCTTGGCAAATCGGTTCTGAACTGCACACCTGCTGGCCTCTCTCTTGAGCTCCAGGCCCATTTAACATGTGCATTTGGTTTGGCTCATAGACACCTGAATTTCATCATATCAAATAAGTGGTGTATCATCACCTTGCCCTGATCTCTTCTTCATCCTGCATTCCTTATCTTAGAGAATTTACCTTCACTGAGCTGCTCAAGACAGGAATTTGGGAATGACCCTCTTCTCCATCTTAATCTATCTTGTCACCAAAATAGATTACCAAAATTGTCACCTTGTCAATCCTATCTTCAAATGTCTCTCTAATTTTCCTCTTTCCCTACTTTCTCTTCTCACTGCCTCAGCCTAGGCCCTTATCAGCTTCCTGGATTACTGCAGCAGCCTCCAAATTGATCTTCTTGCCTCCAACCTTGATACCATGCCATCCTTTCTCCATACAGGAGCCAAAGTGTACTTTTTTTTCTTTTTTTAAAATAAGGTCACTGTCCTGTTTAAATCCTTTGATGCTCTCCATTCCCTTATCAAACTACCTCTCTTGGTTGTAAAAATCCTTCAATCTATCTCCTGCTTAATTCTTCGGCCATCTCTCAAAGTGTTCTTGCACTCAGGTGAACCCAAGCCATCTGGGATTATTTTCAGTTTCTGCAAAACCATCCTCCAAAGCTTTATCTCTGCCTAAAGTGAGAATCTCTTCACTCCAGCCCCTGGTTGGCTCACCTTCAGGACTCGGCTTAAGCTTTACCATTCCTGGGAAATGACCCCAGCCCCACCCATTTTTCAGGGATTGATCCAGGGGCCTCATCTGTGTCTACTGTCACAGCTCCTAGCTCTATGCTATAATTGTCACTTAACAATTTAAAAAATTAATTACTTAATTTGACCACATTGGGTCTTCGTTGTGGCATGTGAGATTTTTCATTGTGGCACACAGGCTTTAGTTGTGGTGCCTGGGGCTTAGTTGTTCCATGGGACATGGGATCTTATTTCCCTGACCAGGAAATGAACTCATGTCCCCTGCACTGGAAGGTAGATTCTTTTTTTTTTTTTAATTGTTTTTCTTTCTTTTTTTTTTTAATTTTTTTTTAAAATTTATTTTTATTAGTTGGAGGCTAATTACTTTACATTATTACAGTAGTTTTTGTTATACATTGAAATGAATTAGCCATGGATTTACATGTATTCCCCATCCCAGTCCCCCCTCCCACCTCCCTCTCCACCCGATCCCTCTGGGTCTTCCCAGTGCACCAGGCCCGAGCACTTGTCTCATGTACCCAACCTGGGCTGGTTATCTGTTTCACCCTAGATAATATACATGTTTCAATGCTGTTCTCTTGAAACATCCCACCCTCGCCTTCTCCCAGAGTCCACAAGTCTGTTGTATACATCTGAGTCTCTTTCTCTGTTTTGCATATAGGGTTATCGTTACCATCTTTCTAAAGTCCATATATATGTGTTAGTATACTGTAATGGTCTTTATCTTCCTGGCTTACTTCACTCTGTATAATGGGCTCCAGTTTCATCCATCTCATTAGAACTGATTCAAATGAATTCTTTTTAATGGATGAGTAATATTCCATGGTGTGTATGTACCACAGCTTCCTCATCCATTCGTCTGCTGATGGGCATCTGGGTTGCTTCCATGTCCTGGCTATTATAAACAGTGCTGCGATGAACATTGGGGTGCACGTGTCTCTTTCAGATCTGGTTTCCTTGGTGTGTACGCCCAGAAGTGGGATTGCTGGGTCATATGGCAGTTCTATTTCCAGCTTTTTAAGAAATCTCCACACTGTTCTCCATAGCGGCTGTATTAGTTTGCATTCCCACCAACAGAGTAAGAGGGTTCCCTTTTCTCCACACCCTCTCCAGCATTTATTGCTTGTAGACTTTCGGATAGCAGCCATCCTGACTGGCATATAATGGTACCTCATTGTGGTTTTGATTTGCATTTCTCTGATAATGAGTGATGTTGAGCATCTTTTCATGTGTTTGTTAGCCATCTGTATGTCTTCCTTGGAGAAATGTCTGTTGAGTTCTTTGGCCCATTTTTTGATTGGGTCATTTATTTTTCTGGAGTTGAGCTGGAGGAGTTGCTTGTATATTTTTGAGATTAATCCTTTGTCTGTTGCTTCGTTTGCTATTATTTTCTCCCAATCTGAGGGCTGTCTTTTCACCTTGCTTATAGTTTCCTTTGTTGTGCAAAAGCTTTTAAGTTTCATTAGGTCCCATTTGTTTATTTTTGCTTTTATTTCTGAAATTCTGGGATGTGGGTCATAGAGGATCCTGCTGTGATTTATGTCGGAGAGTGTTTTGCCTATGTTCTCCTCTAGGAGTTGATAGTTTCTGGTCTTACATTTAGATCTTTAATCCATTTTGAGTTTATTTTTGTGTGTGGTGTTAGAAAGTGTTCTAGTTTCATTCTTTTACAGGTGGTTGACCAGTTTTCCCAGCACCACTTGTTAAAGAGGTTATCTTTTTTCCATTGTATATCCTTGGAAGGCAGATTCTTAACCCCTGGACCGGCAGCGAAGTCTCTTACTTAATTTTTATAGAATTTCTGTGCTCCAGGCCCTAGGTTACCCGGCACCCACTCTTTGGAGTTTCTGTTTTAGTGGGAGTTGGGGTGGAAGGCTCCAGCACTAAGTACATAGTCTCTGGTTAGAGTTGAGCTAGTGCCAGGGAAGCTAGGACAGGGTATTAATGGAATGAATAACAGAGAACCAGCCTTAGCCTGGGTATCAGGGATGGCTTCCCTGAGGAAGCGATGGCTGCATGGGAACTCTAGAGATGGGGAGGAGTTGGTGATCAGGGAAGGAAGATGGTGGGAAGGAGTGTTGGTGGTATTCTAGGCAGAGGAACATCACAGGCACCCTGAGTCGTGAGGTCACCTGGCTGTTTGTGGAGCTGGAGGAAGCCAGTGTGGTGGGTGTGTGGGAGCAGGTGGGGAGAGATGAAGGGTGCTGCAAGGGAGGAGTGTGAGGTCAGCCCCCCTTGGGCCATGGGGCTGCACTAGAGAGGACTTTGGCTTTCATCCCAAGGGCCATGGGAAGCCATTATGGGCTTTTAAGCAGAGGAGCAGGGCTTCCGTGGTGGCTTAGCAGTAAAGAATGCACCTGCAATGCAGGAGCTGCAAGAGATGTGGGTTCGATCCCTGGGTCAAGAAGATGCCCTGGAGGAGGGCGTGGCAACCCACTCCAGTATCCTTGCCTGGAGAATTCCAGGGACAGAGGAGCCTGGCGGGCTATAGTCCATGGGGTCTCAAAGAGTCAGACACGACTGAAGCGAATCAGCGTGCATGCAAGCAGTGGAGCAATATGATCAGATTTACGTTTTCAAAAGATTTCTCTGCTGCCCTGTGCAGGGTGGGTGTGAAGGTGGGGTGGGGGTGACAGTCGGACCAGTCAGGAGGTGTTGGGGTCATGGCTTGGACTGGAGAGGTGGAGAGGAAAATAGGAAGATGTTGTAAGGCATTTATGAGCTTGGGTAGGCAGGATCAGAAGCAGGAACTGAGGATGGCTCCCAGCATCTGGAGGGGGAGTGTGGGCGGTGGTGATGGGGCTTTCTCCACCTGAGATGAGGAATACGGGACAAGGGGATGGTTTTGGGATCGCAAAACAAGAGCCAGTCTGGGACAAAAGAGTGAGTCCCTTAAGCACGGACTCATCTGTTATTCACCTTGAATTCTCCGTATTAGGCTCAGCAGGGGCCCGAGGACTGTACATGGAGTGAACCACAGGACAGACCTCTCAGGCCTGCTGACCTGCTTTGCTGCTCCTTGGATGACAGGGAAAGCCCTGTTATGTTCTTTCTCACTCAGCAGGTTATCTGCCCAAACAGACTGCCCTGGTGGTTACCCCAGATGAGAGCGGAGAGGCTCACGTGGGTAGGAGCGGGTGGGTGTGTGGGTGTGAGAGCACGTGAGGGACACTGGGAGTCGGGGGAGCTTTGTACTCAGCATGTCATCACCATCCGTTCCCTTTACTGCTCAGCTGGGGGCAGGGTCCGGCTGCTGCCGGGCGGCGCTGCGGACCAAGGACTTGGAACACTTCCCTGCTGCTAACACATACCAGTCCCAGATTTCCCCAGAGGCTTGGGGCTCTGTTTTGCAGTCAGGGAATATAACACACAGAAGGCTGAGATGCTGCCAAGGCATCTAAGCACAGTTTATATACCACTCCCCCCCCCGCCCCCATCTATGCACCATTCATTCATTCACCCACTGTGTGCCAGGATCTGGGCTCCAGGGGTATCACGGCAACCTGGCCCCGGCCCCCTAAGCTCATACACTTCACCTGCATCCATACACTAGTGGTGCACCATCACCACAGTCACCTTTAGGGCCAGTTAGTGGCTTCCAGAGCATATTATTCTTGCTTCCATCTAAGCTGGCCGAGATGCAGCACTTCCGGAATCCATAGATGATGCTGTTATTAGAAGCTTTACCTCTAACCACACATACGTACTTGCCGGAAGTTCAGAGCAGTGATGCTGATAATGGCCAGAAACTGACAAGTACCCCACAATAGTGAATGACTGAGCAAACTATAGACATAAGATGGGAGAGGAAGACTAACAAAAACTCCAAGTAGGTAGGATTATACTTATTTGCAGTATGATGGAATTTAATGTGTTGGTGAGATTTCCTTTTACGAAATAAACAGAACAGAAATACAGATAGAAAGTCAGATACATACTAATTACAGCTACTCTAAAACCTATGTACATACACCACAATCTCAATTTTGTAAGGAAAACAATGCAGCGCAGAAGACTGGAATATGCCAAATATTAACAACGCCTGATTCAGATAGAGAGTATATACATGATTTTTTGGCTTCTTTATTGTCTTCTATTCTTTCCAAACCTTTCATGATGAGAAAGCTTTTCCTATGAAAATTCAGAAAAGTAAATAAATGAAAACACTGGAAACTTCCTGTGTCTACACATTGGCATAGATCAGTGATCTACTCCCAGGGATGTAACAAGAGCTTGGTGATCCCTAGATTCTGTTGTTCATGCTTGCTGATATTCGACAGCTGGATTCGGTAGGTGCTAAGCACTCTTTGGCTACAATGTTCTGGGATTCAATTTGATTCCACACAAGTTGAGAAGCTCACCATCTAGTCAGGGAAGCAGACTTATTTATTTATTCATTCATTAACTCAGGAAATATTTATGGCATTTCTGCTATGTTTGTGGCATTGCCCAGTTGCTGGGGAACATAAATGCATAATTACAATGCCATGTGAGAAGTGCTTCAAGAGAATTCCTTTTCAGAGTGTTAGGGGGCACGTAGCAGGGGAAGCAGCTGACCCTTTGGGGGGTGTAAAGGGTCATGGAAGGAGGCTCATCTGAATAGGGTCTTGAGGGGTGAATAAGAGATTCTTTAGGCAGCAACTAGAGGGAAACAGAGCTTTTGCTAAGTTGAGAGTTATTCCTGGAGAGGGTATGTGGGAAGATGGAATACACAGATTGTTTATAGACGCTTGTCCTCATCCCAGCCACGGAAACCAGGATAAGAAGTGAGTTCAGATGTCAGAGCTCACAAAGTAAGAATAACTCTTTTGAGTCCTGGCTGTTTCTTCTTCCACCTTTAACTAGGAGTCAGGCGTATTCAAGGCCTCTTTGAATAATGACCCCTCGACCCTTCAGCACAGCCTCGTTCAGGAACTGGAAACATCTGGATCCTGCTGGCTGGAAAAACATTGTGTGACCCCTGGATTTCTGTCCTCCTGCAGAAAGCAAAGCCAGCTATAAGAAGATGACCTCAGGCTGAAAATTCCAGCCAGTAAACAAGAATCCTTGAAAAAGTGATCATTGGACATCTCCTGTCTGCCTAGTTCTGTGGCTTTTCTTTCTTCCCTTCTTTTCCCAGTTTCTTATCTCCCTTTCCTCCTTTCTCTCTCCTTTGTCACATCTGTTTTCCTCCCTTTCTCTTTTCCGTCTCTCGTTAGTCTCTTGATCTCACTCTCTGCCTCCTGTTTCTCTGAGTGTTTTTGTCTCTCTCGCTTTGCACATTTTCTCTTTCTCTTTTCCCTTATCTCTTGCCTGTCTTCAGGTCAGGGTTTTCTGACCTGGAAGGGGTTTTCTCCATTGAAGGGGGCCCTGGCCTGCCTTTGAGGGGCTTTGGAGAGGGCAGAGTTGGTGGGCTACTCTGAGCTTGTTTGGCCTTCTTAGACAAGCATCTCTTTTTAAGGAGTCTGAATTTAGAGCGTGACCACATAAAGAGCCCTTTCATTCTGGCTCTCCTATATCCCTACTTGAGCTGAGACATTTTCAGACAGATAATCATCAGGCTTCCTACAGGAAATTAAAGACCTTGGCGCTGTGTGGCTGTTTGCCTCACCTGTGTGGCCCGTTAAGTTTCACAAAAGGCTTCGCTGCCCTGTTATGTGACAGAACACAACTCTGATAAGATTTCTTTTCCAAATCTCTCTAATGAAGGCGGTTGTATGTGTCTTCTAGATAAGCAAGCTCACAATAAGGCCAGCGGTTCTCACTTTGGTGCAAGCTGGCGCCTCGCCCCTTTTCATCTGAGTTATAGGGATGCTGAGTTGGTGCATGTCCTCAGGTCCACCACACTCAGGGCAAGCGTCCTTATAATGACGTACATTTGGATCTTTGGCTAGCTTGCAGATGCGGTACTTGCCTCACGTCTTTCATGAATCCCCACTTTGTCCACACCCTCTGGTCAGCACCTTCCTTACAGGATGACAGGTCTTGGTCTAGACAACATGGTAAGCCTACTCCCATGGGATTTGTCAGTGATTGGCTTAGGTCTGAGCATGCAACCCATTTTTTTTTTTTTTCATGCAACCCATTTTTAACCAGTGAGAAGTGAAGGAAAACCTAGGGATTGCTGGGAGTTTTTCTCATTATTAAAAAGAGATCCAAGGGACTTCCCTGGTGTTCTACTTTCCTGGTGGTCCCTGCTAAAACTCCTGGCTCCTAATGCAGGGGGCTCAGGTTCAATCCCTGGTCAGGAAACTAAGTCCTACATGCTGCAACTAAGAATTTGCATGCTGCAACAAAAGTCGAAGATACTGCATGCGGCAACTAAGACCTGAAGCAGCCAAGTAAATGAATAAATATTAAAAAAAAAAAAAGAGATCCAAGACAAGAGTGCTTCCTTTACTTGTCTCCACACTTTGAAGTGTAATGGTGGGATGCCCGGAGGTGCTGCAGCCATCTTGTGACCATGAGGGAGTGGCCAACATGCAGAAGATAGAACAGAAAGTCAGAAAGAACATGTTCATGGTGACACATACCATCAAATTAATGGCCCTTGAAACTGTCCTACCTTTGGAGTTAATGTGTGGGATAATAAATGTCCTTTTTTTTTTTTGCCATGTGGCTTGTAGGAACTTAGTTCCCCAAGCAGGGACTGAATCTGGGCCGTAGCAGTGAAAGCTCCAAGTCCTAACCCCTTGGACAATCAGGGAACTCCCTAAATGTCTTTGTTTGTAAACTCTCTTGAGTTAGGGTTTCTTTACTGGCAACTGAAAGTATCCTAGCAAATATAGACAAGGAGGTCCAAGACGGGCCCACTGTGTCTTATGAGGGAAGCGTGAGCTCGCGGAGAGAGGGGTGGCGTGGGGAAATGAGCCTTGGGGTGAGCCTTGAGGTCAGTTGGCTCTGCGCTAGAGCTCCAGCTTTGTTGTTCCTGCCTGTGACAAGTCACGGGCAAATTACTTAACCTCTCTGAGTTGTAGTTTCCTTGGCTCAGAATGAGTATTGAGTACCACATGGATGCTCAATAATTGTCAGTTCTCTTCCCACTAGATATGTTTCTCTTCCAGTTATTTTTAAAGGGACCAGGAGGGGCCAGGCGCAGAGAGTTATTTAATGGCATTTCAGTGCTAGGGGGAGTTTATACAGAGACCGTTCTGAGTCCTTTCCCACAGTTGCTCCAAGTACAAATCACATTTCTAATGCCAGCAAGAGCGCTGAGGGGGAGGCAAATACACCCAATTCTCAATTCTCCATGGTGATGAGGGACATGGATAATTGAAAACAGCAGATAATCCCCGAACCTGCTTTGAGTCACTGACTTCCACCACCTCCCCCACCATCACTTTTTTGGTACAGCTGACAAACTGCCACAAGGATGCCCGTCTCTCCTCTCTCCTGGTGCATCACTTGGCAAAGCTGCTTCAATACAGTCAAGGCCAGGGCGATGGGAGAAGCAAGGGGACTGACACCTCCCCCGCCCTCCGCCCCAGCCAAGAACAACTCAGAAGCTGCGTGACTAAGCTTGCCTTGGAGTTGGGCTCTGTCTACACTTGGGCTAGTTTGACTTCAGTTTCTCCAAGCTCCTCCAGGTGGAAATAAGCCCCACAGATGCACGTTCTTCACCTCTGATGGGCCCTATTCAGTCCAGACAGGGCAAAACTACATGTATGCTCAGAGATCCTCCCCTTATGTCATCATTTCTTAGAGCCAAGGGTGACTTTCCCCCTCCCAAGCAATGGCATGAACTAAAATGCATTAGATGCATTGAATTTAGAGCTTTTGGATTTTTGAAGAAAAATTTTGGCTGTGTCGGGTTTTAGCTGTGGCACGTGGGATCTTTCATTGCAGCGTGAGGGCTCTCTAGTTGTGGAGCACAGGCTTAATTGCCCCGAGGTCTTCCCTGGTGGCTCAGATGGTAAAGAATCCGCCTGCAATGCAGGAGACCCAGGGTTCCATCCCTGGGTTGGGAAGATCCCCTGAAGAAGGGAATACTTCAGTATTCTTGTCTGGAGAACTCCCTAGATAGAGGAGCCTACAGTTGCAAACAGTTGGACACAACTGAGTGATAAAGCACACACATGGGAAATGAAGTATGAACTGCAATTGCAAAGTCACTCATCTCCCATCTTCTACTACATGCGAGATCTTCGTTCCCTGGCTAGGGATCGAACCCACATCCCCCTGCATTGGAAGGTGGCTTCCTAACCACTGGACCACCAGGGAAGTCCCCTAGAGCTTTTGGATTCTTTAGCCAGGTGACAGAACCCTCTTATTTACCAAAGCCTCCTTTCCGTCAGTGAAACACCTTCATGTGAAAAGGATGAAAACTGAGGCAAGAAAGATGAACATTTGAGTACCTATCACACGTTGTCTCTGTGCTAAGCACTAAGCATCTTTTGCTTCATGGGGAGACCAGATCTTTCCAGTGAAAACTTGTCTAGCCTGAAGTAGGAGATACTGGCTGCTTGCTTATCTCTGGTAACCTATTCTGGAAAATTCCTGCTTTGGTACCAATAACACAAAAATAAATCTTCTCCAGTCCTAGACCTGGGGTTCAGGTCTCTCAGGCTCTCTTGCAATCTTGTTCTTTTTCTCTACTCTAAAAATTTGATCAGATGAGATCTGTGGGTCTAAGAGAACTGGGCAAACTGAAATTTCTTGGTTGGGTGGTTGCTAGCCTTCTTGGCCTTTATTGGGAGATGCAGAAGTGCCCCATTGGCCAGAATCAAGGCTCAGAGTGCTGGAAGCAGCTTCGATAAGATCTAGGGGACCTTCAGGGCAGGCTCTCATCCCTCTTTCTCTTCTTTCTCTTCTATGGCCCTTCTGGGTAGTTTAAAGCTCTCTAATGGAAGTGACAAGAAGTAAGTAGGAAGCCACTGGCCTTTCTCACCCTCTGCAGCTCGCAATTTGCCAGTTCCTGGAGCCTCCAGGAGGCTTAATCACTAGGTTTGCAGGAGGAAAAAGCTATTATGCTAAGAAAGACAATTAGTGCTCACCAGGCCTCCCTGGAGCTCCCATGGGCCACAGGGATTGCCAGAGACGGTACTTGTCATACAATCAGTGCTGGGAACATAGTTTCAGAGCAATCAGAGGAGGCAAGTTTTCCTAAACGATGGGAAAAACTCCCCAGTTAGAATAATGGCTTATTTTTGGTACGTACTCTTTCTGAGAGGGCTTCCCCAGTGGCTCACTGGTAAAGAATCACCTGCAATGCAGGAGACACAGGAGACAATCGGTTTGATTCCTGGGTCAGGGATCCCCGGAGGAGGAACTGGCAACCTGCTCCAGTCTACTTGCCTAGAGCATGCTGTGGACAGAGGAGCCTGGTGGGCTACAGTCCGCAGGGTCGCAAAGGTTCGAACAGAACTAAGGGGCTGGGCAGCAGCAGCAGCAGCTTGCTGAGATGTACGGCCGCATCTCATTTCCCTTCTGTGCGTGCCTTCAAACACCAGATGGGAAAACAGCCAAGATGAGCGTGCTGGGCCTTGAGTCTGAAACTCAGTTATTTGACCTTGGGCAAGTCCCCTAGGCCTCTTATTTCTGTTTTAAAACTTTATTTACTTTATTTTGACTGCACTGGGTCTTCGTTGCTGCGTGTGGACTTTCTCTGGTTGCGGTGAGCAGGGGCTGCTCTCTAGCAGCTGTGCTCAGACTTCTCACTGAGGCAGCTTCTCTTGTCGCAGAGCACCGGCTCCAGAGCCTGCGGGGTCAGTAGTTGTGGTGCATGGGCTTTGTTGCCCCGAGGCACGTGGGATCTTAGTTCCTGCAGGGATCGAAACGGTCTCCCCTGCATTGCCAGGCAGATTCTTAACCACTGGGGCACCCTCTTGTTACTCTGTATGATGGGGATGACAGGAACTGCCTAGTAGAGGGTCACCAGGTCAGTGAGAAGTTGGATGCACAATGCCTGGGGCTTGGTGAAAGTGAAAGTGTTAGTTGCTCAGTCACATATGACACTTTGTGACCCCATGGACTGTAGCCCACCAGGCTCCTCTGTTCATGGAATTCTCCAGGCAAGAATACTGGAGTGGGTAGCCATTTCTTCTCTAGGGGATCTTCCTCATCCAGGTCTCCCGCATTGCAGGCAGAATCTTGACCATCTCAGCTACCAGGCTTGGTAGGTGCCCCCAAACTGTTGTTAGAATTGGTTTCTGAACTATGGTTCAGGCCTGGTATTGTGGCAATGGAAGGAGTATCCTTGTGCAGCCTACATGCCCTTTCTCCCCATCCAATGATGGGCAGCCTAGAAATCCAGAACGAAAATGTTCTCTCTTCTCTTGACCCTCCTGAGCTCATTATCAGGAAGAGAAGATTTCCAAGGTGGAGGGCAGAGGCCAGGACAGAAAGGACCAGGCTGGCAGCCCACCTGATCTCATGGGGGTGTCCTATATGAGGTCTCCCCACTTCTTTGGCGTCTTTCCTTTTATTAGAAAAACCTACCAGAGGCTCTGGAGCAGAAAGCGGAGTCCCAGGCTGGGTTGTGGTTCCCATCAAGGGGGAATTTGTCACTGCACCAAGCGTCCAGCCAGCGGTGGTCGGGCCTCCTCCTGTCCGGCACTGTAGGTCCTCAGCATTCGAGCTCCAGTTTCTGTGATAAGGGTTATCTTTGAGTGACCCTCACTCCAGGGTGGGGGGTTATTTGTGGTTCTCCTGAGGTGCAGGATGGAGTTCCACTTGTTATAAAGTCAGCATTGGAGAGAGTCACTGCTGGTATGTGAGCCCAGCTGGTTGTCCTGCACCCATTTCCTGGGGTGACCTCGTGGTCTTGTTTTCAAGGTAAGTCTTGGAATTTCCATTACAGGTCTGGGGGAGAAACAGCTTTTATGTTCTACTTCATTGTATTTAATGGCTGAAATTGAAAATGAGAGAAATAGTGTAAATGTAGGGATTTGGAAAAGCTTTTGATCCCTCCCTTAATCAATCTTATTCAACCTTTAAAAAAATATATATGTATAGACACATGTATATACATATATATGTGTATGTGTATGTATGTATGTAGATCTCTATCTGTATCATCTATATCAAGGATCTTTGGGGGTAGAGATGGGGCTTCCCTGGTTCATTCACAGGCTTCTTCTAGGATATGGGAAGGGTTGTTTTTTTTTAAGTGGTGTTCAGGGCACAGCTTCACTCCCCTCTTTTGCCGCCGCTGCTGCTGCTGCTAAGTCGCTTCAGTCGTATCTGACTCAGTCATATCTGCAACCCCATAGATGGCAGCCCACCAGACTCCACCGTCCCTGGGTTTCTCCAGGCAAGAACACTGGAGTGGGTTGCCATTTCCTCTTCCACTTTCTGTCGTTTGAGTGATATTACTTGTATATCTGAGGTTGTTGATATTTCTCCTGGCAATCTTGATACCACTCTAATGGAAGAAAGCCGAGAGGAACTAAAGAATCTTTTGATGAGGGTGAAAGAGGAGAGTGAAAAAACTGGCTTAAAACTCAACATTTAAGAAACTAAGATCATGGCATCCAGTCCCATCACTTCATGGCAAATAGAAGAGGAAAAAGTGGAAGCAGTGACAGATTTTATTTTCTTGGGCTCCAAAATCACTGTGGATGGTGACTACAGCCATGAAATTAAAAGACACTTGTTCTTTGGAAGGAAAGTTATGACAAACCTAGACAATGTATTAAAAAAAGCAGAGACATCACTTTGCTGAAAAAGGTCCTTATAGTCAAAACTATGGGTTTTTTTTTCCAGTGGTCAAGTATGGATGCGAGATTTGGACCATAAAGAAGGCTAAGCACTGAAGAACTGATACTTTTGAACTGTGCTGGAGAAGATTCTTGAGAGTCCTTTGGACTGCAACACCAAACCAGTCAATCCTAAAGGTAATCAGTACTGATATTCATCTGAAGGACTGAGGCTGAAGCTGAAGCTCCAATACTTTGGCCATCCAATGTGAAGAAAAGACCCTAATGCTGGAAAAGCTTGAAGGCAGGAGGAAAAGGGGACAACAGAGGATGAGAAGGTTGGATAGCATCACTGACACAGTGGACATGAGTTTGAGCAAACTCCGAGAAATACTGAAGGACAGGCAAGCCTGGTGTGCCACAGTCCATGGGGTCACAAAGAGTTGGACACAACTTATTGACTGAACAACGATCTTGATTCCAGCTTGTGATTTATTCACCCCAGCACTTTGCATGATGTACTTTGCGTGTAAGTTAAATAAGCAAGGTGACAATATACAGCCTTGTCATATTCCTTTCCCAATCTGGAACCAGTCAGTTGTTCCCTGTCCTGTTCTTTAAAGGTTCTTGTGGCCACTGGGGGTGCTGGAGGATGAAACTGGCTGTCCTTCCAACCAAAAGCATGTGGCTTTTGGCTGAAAACAGAAAAAGGATGTTCCACTTTGAACTCTCCTGTTCAGTTGGACCTGAGTCCATAGCTGTATGGAATCTCGCTCGTGGTCTTGGTGACCTGGTCTGATGTGTAGATGGGCAGCCGTGGGATGGACATGGAGAGTGGCGACAGTGTTCTGATTTCATGGTGGAGAGCCCAACGTCGGAAAAGAGCTCTAGTCTCAGGATGGGGACAGCAATAGCAGTGGTGGTATCCCCATCTCTCAGAGGGCACATGCACAGAGGTGATATGCTCTGGTTCTCGTGGCAGGGACAGGATTCAAGGTGACAGTTCTCCCGTCACCTGGTGGGATCCTAATGGGTGGGTGGCAGCGCCAGCTCTGTTCCCATGGTGGGGAAACTAGTAGTGCTGATGACGCTTTGACCTCTTGGGGAGGATAAATGAAGGGGGTTGTGTGGCAGGGGGGAGTTGGGATGCCTCTGCCCACGGGGCAGCAGGGGGTCCAGGAGTTGAGCTCAGAGAAGCTCCTGGACTCATGTTTGTTCTTATGTAAGAGCAAGAAGGCTGTCAAGGTCTTTCCTGCAGACACTGCTTATGCACACAGCTGTGCGGCCTCGCCTCTCCCCCTCTTCCTTTCAGAATCCTGCTTGAGAGACGCTGGCCACAGTGATTAAGTGTCCAGTTTGATGGGGATCCTGTTAAGACACTAATGCTTTTCTAATTCTGCCTAAATCGACATTGGTTTTGTTGATCTACCTACACAGGTTGAGCTTGTTGCTTCCAATTTCAAGTGATTTCCATCTTGTCACTCTGTCCTTCCCCCTTAGCCTGTCTAATCCCTGGGTTCTTCCAGCTGCCTGGTACCTCCTGTGAGGCTTCCTGCTGCCTCTGAGGCTTGGCAATTAGAAACAGACTCCAGCAGGGAGGGCGGCTACGGGATTATTATTGAGGAGGGAGAGCCTGAGCGCAGTGTCCATAGCAACCCTCCAGTGTTCACCTTTACCGGGAGAGGAGGAAGGCAAGGGAAGGCAGGGAGGCAGCGAGATGCCTGCCCTCTTGCATTATTCATATCAAAGTGCTGGGTGCAGAAGGCCTTGGCTGTTGACTTTGCCCTGTGCAGGTGGTGTGGGGACAGGGGACTTTTCCCCATCTAGTAGCAGCGACTTGGAGTGGAGCTTGGGTATGGGGCGGAGTCGGTGAGAAAGCAGGCTTCCCAGGTGGCGCTAGTTAAAGAACAATGCGAGCGACGCAGGTTCGATCTCTGGTTCCTTCCAGCCCTCTCAGTTGGTGATCTTATGCTGGCTTCTTTAGGAAGATAATAGTGGTAATATATTCTTTTCCGATGATGGAACAGCTCAAGGAACCTGCCAAATAGGAGCTACTTCTTCAAAATGTTCACAGAGGTAAATCCTGGCACTGAATGCAGTTCCTGGGTCTCCAAGGAAGGAGGCAGAAGGTTAAGGGCGTGGTTCTGTTTGGGGATCTCCCTCCTGGCTTCCTAAGGGGCCCGGAGTGCAGTGCTATGCGTATGTGCCTCCAGCAGAGGTCGCCACACTCCTCACAAACCCGCCACTGGTTTCTGTGCCCCAGGCGGGTGATGGGTGAGCATCGGCTGTGGCCTCAATCTCAAAGCCAGAGCTGGGGTGGGAGCCACCAGGACCTTCCTGCTTGAGCCGCCTCTGGTCAACTGGAGTCTGGGGAAGGGCTGATGTCACCTGTTGGCTCGGAAGCCTGGGGCCCAAGTCACCAGCCAGCCTCTGGGGGCCTGTTCTCCACTCTCGACCCGAACTGTAGGAGGGCCATTCATCCAAGGCTATAGAGTGCCTGGGGCCCTGGGCTGCCCTGGTTCTTGGCCTTCTCTTTGGCAGCTCAGGTGCCAGTTCTGAGTTTGGGAAACTGTTAGAGGTAATTTTTTGTTTTTTAATTCCTCTGAGCCTTTTGGGACTGAAACCAGGAAATGGACTTAATCAGTAAATCTTAATTGAGAGCATGCACTGTGCTAGGTACGGGGGATTCAGCAGTGGATAAAATAGACAGAAATTCCACCTTCAGGAAGCTGAATGTCTAGTCGGGGACAGAGGGGAGGATGCCATCACCTACATTGCAGTGTGGGGCTGGGAGTGGATACACCTTCCCCTCCACAGGCAGTGGTGTGCTCTCTCCACTGACTTAGCCCTGAGTAGACTGGCCTTTGGACCTGCCCTGACTCTAGGGATGAGGCTCAGATGCTGAACCCTGGCCAAACAGGTCTCTATGGGCTCCACCCCAGCCACCAAGGTCCACCAAGGTCCTTGCACTTTCCCAGTCCACCTATGTATCGCTTTACAGTTTGCGAAGAGTGTCCCCCTATCCTAGCTCCTTGTGAGCCTGGCCAGGCAGCATGGAGACAAGATGTTGGTGCCCTGTACCCATTATCTTATGCATTCTTTCCAGAGATTATATCAGCACCCTTTATTTAACCTCTGTGCATGCTAAGTTGCTTCAGTTGTATCTGATTCTTTGCAATCCCCTGGACTGTAGCCCACCAGGTTCCTGTGTCCATGGTATTCTCCAGGCAAGAAGACTGGAGGGGGTTGCCATGCCCTCCTCCAGGGAATCTTCCTGACTCAGGGATCAACCCATGTCTCTTATGTCTCCTGCATTGGCAGATGAGTTCTTTACCACTAGCACCACCTAGGAAGCCCCAAAGACCTTTAACTCATCTAAAAAACATTCCCATCCAGATTGACTCAATTTGGCCAGAACAGCAAGTTCTCACACCAAAGCCATGCAGAAGGAGTCAGGAGAAGAATTAAAAAATGTTTCTCGATTTTCACAAGACAACTGTGGAGGAAGGCATGACTGGATCCAGCTTTATGGGCTCAGAGTGGTGCCGTGTGGTCACCGGCGGCTCTAAAGCAGACAGACTGGACTCCCAGCCTGAGGCTCCTCTGGCTCCGCTACCTGCCTGCTCACTCTCTGTCTTCTCTCCACATCCAGAGCCAGCCTCGCTGGCCACACAGTTTTTGGAGCAGAATCGTCACCCTTCCTTCACCCTTCTCCGTGACGCTGCTTTTATGAAACTTCCCCAGGTCCTTTTGTCAGAGGGGGGTTTCATGGAGAACCTGGCTAGAAGTGGGGGGCAGGAGGAATTGTCTTCTGGAAGGGGACGAAGCCCAGTGGCAGTGACTGAGTGGAGAGGTGACCTGCAAGTGGACGGTCCAGTTTGGCTCAAGGTATGGCCTCTTGCCTTCTTTGAGAACAAGAGCAAGCCAGTTGCCTTCCCTGGAACTTAACTCAGTCTCCCCATCTGTAGAATGGGGCTACTGATTCAACCCCACTGGCTTGTTGGGACCACATATGCACAGAGCAGGCTTTCAGTGAACGCACCAGGGCATGAGATGTTAAGCTGTACGTCTCTTTTGTAGAGAGATCCATGCAAAGCACAAAAGTTTCATGTTTCTTCAGCAAAGCAGGATCCTGGAGGAGATGGTATATGCTGCCGTAGGTGGCTAAGAGCGGCTGGTGGGTGCCCTGGAAGCAGGTAGGGGTATGCTGTGGTCTTGCCTCACTCTTTCTGCCATGGCTTGGGGGAGGGTGAGTAGGCTTGAGTTAGGAGAGCCCTCGTCCAGGGTCTGGATGTTCAGGGACTCAGAGAAAAGCATGGATGAGGGATCTACACTTACAGATCAGAGCTCACGGTGGCCAGGGGTGCAGGTAAGGGGTAAGCATTGTGTCCAGGGTCAAAGTGCCCTGAACTCTCACTCAGGCATCAATTCACTCACTCACTTCCCGATTCAACACACAGTCTGGGTGCGAGGTGAAGTGCAGTGTTGTGTGTGTGTTTTACAATTCACACTACAGGCTCCTGTCACCAAGCTGCTTATGGGTGTAAATTAAAAACAGGGGAGGAAAGACATGTATACAGAGGACTCCAATACAAGGCAAGGGGTGAAAAGTATCCCCAGAGAGACAAATAAAGTGCTAAGGGAATTCAGAAGAGGGAGATGGTGTCAAACTAGCGGGGAGAAGCTAGGAGGGGGTGTCTGGGAAGGCTTTGGGTGGAGGCAGCACTGTGCTTCCCTTAAATTCTAGTGGGATTGGACACCGAGTGAGGGCTGGAGTGGTGTTCCAGGCAGCACGAATGGGGAACGTGAAAGAGCATGAGTCTGGGGTCAGAAGGATCCAGGTTCAAATCCACGACTAACTAATAAACTTGAACGAGTCACTTCAGCCTTTCTACATTTTAGTTTATGGGGGTGAGAGTGTAAAGCCTGGAGTGATAGAATCTTCCTGGCCTGCTTTGCAGGGCTGCCAGGAAGTGCAAACTTTATGTGAAAGCAGTTGGAAAACTATAAAGTGCTATGAAAACGCAGGGGCTGTTTTTATTTTTAAAGCATTAATTGATTCAGCAACAAAACTCCTAGGTAAGAACACAGTAATGACTGAACCTGGATGGGCTATACAGTAGTTCAGCTCAAAGCTGTCTCTAACCCAGTCATCCAGGGTCTGAGGAAGTGTGTTTGATCTTTATACTTTCATTCCTGGAAGGTTAAGGAAAGCCCTTAACCACCACAAACTTTCTCAAAAATCCCACTATTGTCTGTTGTTGTAGATTATCTGAACTCCATCCATCCACCTATTTATCTGTTCAGCCAGCCATCCAGCCAATTTACCAATCTATCCATCCACCCATTCACCTATCTTTCCATCCATCCAGTAAACCTAGTGAGTACATCCGTGGCCAGATACCCTGCTCATTGTTGGGGATACAGAAAAAAATTAGATCCCTTCTCTGTGCTCAAGAACTCTACAGCTTAGTGAGAAAGACAGCCATATAAATCATATATCATTACTCTTTTTAAACCCATTTTCAGTTCTATGTTTTTGGGGGTAACAAATTCCAGAGACCACAGATTATGGGATTTTAAGGCTGAGTGATCTTAGAACTCTCTTCTATCACACTCATTTTACTGATGGGGAAATTGTGATTATTGTTTGTTGTGGAAAGCAATATGGCTTCCTCTTATTTGCCTCCAAATGACCTCTAAAAGCTTTCAAGTTCAGTTCAGTTCAGTGAATCTTTATTAAACGTCTATTATGTGCCAGGCTCTGGGCAAGAGCTGCAGGTGTGGCAGTGAAGAAGACGTCATCCCTGCCATCAGGGATGTCACAGTCTAGGGCCAAAAGGATATACAGAGAGATAATAGCTCTAGTGCTTGATAAAGACAGGGATAGAGGTGAGCACAAGTTACTGAACATACAGGAGAAGGGCCCCTGCTCTGAATATGGGTAGCTTGGGAGAGGCTTCCTAAAAAGAAGTCCTGTGAGCCATATCTTGAAGGGCAAAAAGCAATGTGTTAGATGAAGATGTCCTGGAAAGGCATGCTGGGCAGAAGGAACAGCGTGGGCAAAGGCATGGAGGTAGAAATAGCATGGCTTATTGGAGAAACTCCCCTGGAGTAGGAAATGGCATTCCACTCCAATATTCTTGCCTACAAAATCCCATGGACAGAGGGCCCTAGCAGACTACAGTCCACAGGGTTGCAAAGAGTTGTACACTCTTTGAGTGACTGACTGTATACTGGAGAAACCATATATGGTGTTGGGACTTAAAGAGGGAAGTGGTGAGGGATGAATGTGGAGAGGAGGGCAGGGGAAAAATGATAGCACATCTGAGGTGGAGCTGGTATGGCCAAAGGCCACCTTTACCTTCCTGGGTTTGGTGAGCAAGTCCTTGTTTACTTTCTCTGTCCTCTCTGGGCTAAGAAACTCCAGCACATTCCCTTGGCCTTCCTCTTTACAGTTTTAGTCACTCAGTTGTGCCCAACTCTTTGTGACCCATTGGACTGTAACCCACCAGATTCCTCTGTCCATGGGATTTTTCAGGCAAGAATACCAGAGTGGGTTGCCATTTCCTTCTCCAGGGGATCTTCCTGACCCAGGAATGGAACCAGTGTCTCCTGCATTGCAGGTGGATTCTTTACCTGCTCAGCCATCGGGGAAGCCCCTTTTAGTCTTAAGAAGCCTAATTTGTGTGAAGGATGAGCCTGTCCTTCATGGTGTAGGTTTGGATGCGCAGGAAAAGTCAGCCTTGATTTGCAAGATTTGCCAGTTCCTATGGTGTAAACATTTCCTCCAACAGCAAGGATTTCAAGCTATCAGTGCAACATCGCTGGTAATGGAGTTGAGAAGAGATATACACTGTTGGGTTTTATAAGCCAGTACCAGACAGCTCCAGTACAGCTTCTGGGCTGCATGTGTGGTCTGAAGAGGTAGCCTACTCCTACTGACTTGCATGATGTAAGGACCCTTATCACTCCCGTTTTATAGACTGGGAAGCTGAGGATCAGAAGGTGGTTGTCCTGCCTGTGATCACATAGCCACTGCCTGACAGAGAGGGGCAGCCTGGGCAGCCTGACTCCAGAGCCTGAGCTCTAACCATGATATTGTTCTCTTCCCATTCCAACAGGGTGGGTGTATCGAAGTGTGTGAGGTGCATCAGTGGCATTAGCCTTCAAGTTCCAGCCCATTTCCAGATGAATCTCCAGTTGACATTTGGCCCTGTATAGTTAGTTCTCCCATCTGCCAGGTGTTTCTCACCCCCATCCATGCTAGAAGGACATACGCTAACAGTCCCTATTGGATCCACCTGGCACAGCCAGGGAACCTGGAAGCAGGAGGGGATCCAGAAAGGTCAGCTGAGACAGAAGACAGATCATGGTGGTGGAGTGGGCCCAGAAATGCCTAGACCTGGAGTCTCTCCCTAAAAATTGGTTTTTCACAGCCCAGATGCTGTGTCTAGCACTGAGAAGCAATAGTAACAGCACATTTCTGCTACTCACGACACAGTAATGGTAATTTGTTATGAAATCATTAAGCCTAAGTATATGATCTGGAGCCTTGAACAAAACAGGTGGCTCTGTTTGGGGATGGAAGGAGGGAAACCAAGAAGACAGAAGGAAAGGAGAGAGCATGCTGGAGAGAGTGAGGTGTGGGAGGGGTACTGGTGGGCTGGCATGGTTGTGAAAACACATGAGACCCCAGGCTTGTGTCTGAGCCCATGTTATGACTTGCAGTGGCGGGGGTGGGGGGGCAGGGGGGCGGGGCGGTGTTACCATGTCATCAATAATAATAACACTTCTCAAGATATTGTCTATAGTTGTGATTATTGAGGTTTCAGGGGTTGTGACTTACAAGTAACACTTAACTCTCAATCATTAGGGCTGATAGGGGGTTGGAGAGGTGAGAACTGGCATAGGAAGGGTACTCTGGGCTCTTTTGATGGGAGCTCTGCCCCTTCCTGACCTGGCTACTTGCTGCTCACCATTCAGAACTGCCTTAAAACTTCACTGTGTGTGTGCATGTTTATGGACCAGTGAGTGCACACTTATGTATATATGTGCACCTGCATACGTGTATCTGTGTGTGTGTATGTATGCATGGCTCTCCTACTCTTCCCCCTTCCTACCAGGAAAGCAGCTAGACAGAGGCCAAGGGGTGATGGGGGAACCAAGAGCCAGGTAAGAAGACATCGCCTTCCTAAAACCCCAGGTATGCCTGGAGAATCCCAGGCCCCCTCTTCACTCATCTCTAAGTCAGTTGCAGTTAGAAATGCAAATGAATTCAGCAGGGTCCCATTTTTTTGGAACTCCCTTTGCACACAGTGGGAGCTTAATAAATACTTGATGATGGTTCTGAACCTGGGAAGACAGCAGCTGTTCCCAGCTCTGACTCTCAGAGCTCCATGGAACAGATCAGGTGGGGAGCAACCATGGGGGTCTTCAGTCTTCCTGCCAGACCCTCCCGTGACTCCAAGTCCAGCTGCAGCCATAGTCCATTTCACACATCCTGCTTTGGGGAGGCCAGTTCTTCCTCCACAATTTCTATCTGGCTCTTTCCCACTCGTCATTTGAGCCACATTTATGGAGCCACCACTTTGCACTGAGCATCATAGTGGAAAGGCATCCTGGGAGATGGTATAGGGGCTGTGGGTTCAGACTGACCTGGGTTCAGATTCAACTACCCTTAATTACAAATGGGGTAACATCTGGCAAATTACTTATCTGTGCTTGAGTGGTTTTTTTAAAAAAAGGTTTTCATCTGTAGAAGGAGAATAATGACATAATTTTAATAGGGTTATTGTGAGGCTTAGAAATAACAGATGCTCCTGCACACATATTGCAGGCAGTTCAGTATTTACCTGGGGTCAGGAGGATGTGATCTTTGCTTCTGTGACCTTGAAGTTGTTACTCAATATCTCTGAGCATCAGTTTGTGAAATGGAAACACGATGCCCGCCTCCTCGGGTATTTGGAGGCTGTAGCTGGATAATAGGTGTGAAATAAGCTATCGTAGACCCTGATCATTAATAACTCTTCCTGTTTCTTGCCGCCGCATCAGGGTGCACAGTTTCCCTCCGGACGAGGACCTCCGCTCCTCTTCTCCACCGCCCCGCGTGCGCATGCATTCCGTATCGCCGTGGGCTGACGGGTTTCTGCCATACCTGTCAGAGGAAAAGAGGGCAGCTGCTCAGCTCCCGGGTGGGGAGCGGAAACTACAGTTCCCAGCCCTCGCTGCGCCGCCGCCGGGGCTGGGAGCGGAGCGCGGCAGGCCCCTCCTCAGGGGAGGAGCCTATGCGGGGGGCGGAGTTAGGAGGTGGTTGGAGAGTTAAGCCAAGCCAATGAGACCAGCTGCTAATAAGTGGGCTTGGCTTACCCTATAACAGTGGCAGGAGGAGGAGAGCAAAGCTATTGAGCCAGCGAGGAGTGAAGCTGAGCCTGGCCTCACACGCTCCTAGAGGACCACCTCCTGAGACAGAGTTCTTTTTCCCCCTTCTTCTTCTTTCTCCAAGCTCCCCTCCTGCCCTCCCTCCCTGCCCAGTACCATGCATTCTTGAGTGGCAGCGTCTGGACTCCAGGCAGCCCCAGAGAACCGGAGCAAGCCAAAGAGAGAGGACTGGAGCCAAGACACTCTGGTCGGGGAGCTTGGATGCCTGGCTTTCTTTGAGGACATCTTTGGAACGAGGGTGGCTTTGGGGTGGGGGGTTGTGCTGCAGGCAATCCAGCCCGGCCCCAAGATGGACACTTCTGGGCACTTCCATGACTCCGGGGTGGGGGACCTGGATGAAGACCCCAAGTGCCCCTGTCCATCCTCCGGGGATGAGCAGCAGCAGCAGCAGCAGCCGCCACCGCCACCGCCGCCAGCACCACCAGCAGCCCCCCAGCAGCCCCCAGGACCCCCGTTGCAGCCTCAGCCTCCGCAGCTTCAGCAGCAGCAGCAGCAGCAGCCACCGCATCCCCTATCTCAGCTCACCCAACTCCAGAGCCAGCCTGTCCATCCCGGCCTGCTACACTCCTCTCCCACTGCTTTCAGGGGCCCCCCTTCATCCAACTCCACCGCCATCCTCCACCCTTCCTCCAGGCAAGGCAGCCAGCTCAATCTCAATGACCACTTGCTTGGCCACTCTCCAAGTTCCACAGCCACAAGTGGGCCTGGTGGAGGCAGCAGGCACCGGCAGGCCAGCCCCCTGGTGCACCGGCGGGACAGCAACCCCTTCACGGAGATCGCCATGAGTTCCTGCAAGTACAGCGGGGGGGTCATGAAGCCCCTTAGCCGCCTCAGCGCCTCCCGGAGGAACCTCATTGAGGCTGAGCCCGAGGGCCAACCCCTCCAGCTCTTCAGCCCCAGCAACCCCCCGGAGATCATCATCTCCTCCCGGGAGGACAACCATGCCCACCAGACCTTGCTCCATCACCCCAATGCCACCCACAACCACCAGCATGCCGGTACCACCGCCAGCAGCGCCACCTTCCCCAAAGCCAACAAGCGGAAAAACCAAAACATTGGCTATAAGCTGGGACACAGGAGGGCCCTGTTTGAAAAGAGGAAGCGACTGAGTGACTATGCTCTGATTTTTGGGATGTTTGGAATTGTTGTTATGGTGATAGAGACCGAGCTCTCTTGGGGTTTGTACTCAAAGGTAGGGGCTGCAGTTTCTCTTTATACCTTTGAACAAAAGGAATATGTAGGTAGCAAGAGAGAGAGAGTGGGGGAGAGAGAGAGAGTGGGGGAGAGAGATGGTGGTGGTGGGGAGAGGCGTTTGCTCAATTATATCGAACACTTAACTTCCCATGGTTTTCCTGCTTAATCCTGGGAGAATTCATTCCTTGCTTCCCTTGGAGGGGGGACATCCCCACACACTGTGTCTAATTTGCGGACTCTGTGTTAGGGAGGATTAAAGAATCCCTTCTGAGAAATCATCTTTCCTCCTGGCTCACTCGTACTAAAGCATAACCCAGCAGCTTAACGCACCAATTAATTACACTCTGCCTTGATGTGCTTGCCAGTTCCTGTGACTTCCCTCCTCTCCTCCCCTCCCTGCTCCACTCCATTTTCCCGAGGATAAAAAAGAAATAAATGTCTGGGTGGGGGGTGGGGATTCCATGCCAGTCCCTTCTCTGTCTTCTCCCTCTCTTCCCAAGTTTCCGTTTCCCTCCTCCTCCCTGAGAGACTTAGGGCAAAATAGAAAAGCACCGGTGATTTGGCGTCTCCTGGGGTGAGGAGGGGCGTGGGGTAAAAATACAGGCGGAGGAAATCAGCGGTCCTTTCCCTCAGGAAAGAGGACTCAGAATAAACCTGCTCCTGCCTCGTAAACACCCCCTGATAAAAATGGCTACAGGTGTTCCCCGGGCAGAGCAGATGGGCGCCGCCTTGGCATCAGCGGCGGCGGTGGGGGGGGTGGGGGAGTGCCTCTCCTTGGGATGGAATGACAGGGTTTCCCGGGCGTCCCCGAGAGCCCGCGCCCCCGGCTCAGCCCCAGTTCTCCCCTCCCACCCCAACTCCTTCTTCTCGGGGATAAATAAGGATGAGTGTGTGCGCTAGTGTGTGAGTGCGCGCCCCGATGGAGAACGGCGGCGGCGGCGGCGGCACCGGCTTTAGCGGGGGAGCTGGCCCCGCTGCTCCAGCCTCCGTCCAGTCCCCAGGCGGAGGAGGGGGCTTCCCTCCCCTAGCGGGCTTGGAAATCGCGTCCTCCAAGGGAGTGGGGCTTGAGGAAGGTGGATTTCTGTCAAAGCTCTGCTTGCTGGGAGCCCTCCTGCTGTGAGCTTGAAGATTTGGAGACCTGGGGAGTCATTGGGCAAGTGGATTTTTGTTTTCCCACTCTACCCTTCACCCGCAGTTTACTTGTTGGGGTGTGTGTGTGTGTGTGTGTGTGTGTGCGTGCTTGCTTGTTGCTTGGATTTCTCTTAGTTATTTGTCATTTTGGGCAGGGGGTGGCTAGGCTGGCCAGCGGGTAGCTGGGAGGGGCTCAGCTGTTGGGGGTTTCAAATAGAGCTTGTTTCAGGCTGGGCACAGCTGCTGCGAGACTGTCACATTCCTTGTTGAAATCCAGCCACAAAAACCTGGGAGGTGCTGATCGGATTTCCCCCATTCCCAGCCTCTCGCTCTCTGAGCTGGGGATGGCTAGATCTGCCTGCTCTAGAAAGGGGTGGGGCAGACCTGTCAGATGGCCCCAAGAGCCAGAATGAAGACTTCCAGGGGGAAGGTCCTGGCTGCTCAGAGGGCATTGCCCCAGCTCTGGGCAGCTCCCGGAAGTCGCCTTCATCTCTGGAGGTCTAGGATTTGAGCCCCTCAGTGAGCTGGAGCGAGCGGGGTTTCCCCTGGAATCGCAGCTCACTTAGTCATTCCCTGTAATGAGCCTCTGAGTCTGCAGGTCTTTCTGCTTACTGCCTTCTCCTGCTGGGCGCTCCAGGAGAGGGGGCCACTGGCCTCGGCAGGCCCGGCAGCCACCCTGGGCACAACCCCGGCCCCCTCCAGGCTCCCCCTGGGGACCAGGAGCCCTTGCTGGGGGAAACTGATACAGGCCCAAGTGCTGGGGGGTGGGGAGAAGGGGCAAGATCAGTACCCTCTCTTTTAGTGAACCTCTGAGCTCTTAGGGGAATGGCTCTTCCTTGAGACAGCTCCCAGTGTGGGATCCGTCTGTGCACATTTGTCTTGATGGGGTGGGAGGGTTGCTGCTGGAGCAGGTGGCTCCCTGCTGGAGTATTCAGGGAAAGGGGCTTTCCCAGAGCCTGAGAAAGCAGACTCTGGGGCAAAGGAAAGTTGAGGTGATCCAAGGGGCTGGGCTTTGCCTAATTTTAAATTGATGATCCTCTGGCTGATGGATGCATGGAGGGGAGCAGCAACCCAGAAAGTCTTGCTTGCCTCAGCTAATGAGGTGGCCACTTCCTGTGCACCTTGCGGTTGGTCGTGGTGGGCTGAGCAGGGCTCACTGTCACCTGCTCACCAGCCCTCCCATCCTCTGTCCAACCAGGCTCTGAGTCATTATGGAACAAGTATTTGCTGGGTGTCTGTGTCAGGCCCTATGGGCCTAGTAGGAGGTTAGGGCAGCTATTGTCTCTCCTCTCCTGGAGGCAAATAGGGTTGTTTTAAAGAAGCAGAGCAGAGTCTGAGTCCCAGCTCTGCCACCTCCAGTGTGTGATCCTGGACAATCCATGTAGCTTCTTTGAGCCTGTCTCCCCAGTTGTCAAGTGGGGAGAGTGGGATGCTCCATGAAGGACCTATTGCTATTTTTTTTTTTTGGACCTATTGCTATTGTTATTGATGATGGGAGGAAAAAAGATGTCTTTATCCTCTGTTATTTAGCTCTGGCTTCAGAATTAGTTGGGGCCTTGATACCCTTGGAACCAAGACTTGTCAGTGGAGTGAGAAGTTGCATCTTGGAGGGGAGAACTTTGGAGAACGGGCTGGGTCTTCTGATTCACATGCATGCATGTTAAGTCGCTTCAGCTGTGTCTGACTCTTGTGATGCTATGAACTGTAGCCCACCTACGTCCTCTGTCCATGGGATTCCCCAGGCAAGAATACTGGAGTGGGTTGCAAGAATACTGTTTCTCTTCCAGGGGATCTTCCTGACTGAGGGATCAAACCCTAGTGTCTTATGTCTCCTACATTGGCAGACAGGTTCTTTACCCCTAGTGCAACCTGGGAAGCCTGGAAACCACCTATAACATGGGTCTGTTGCAGGGGAGGTGAACCTTTGTTCCTCAGCCTTGCAGAGAAAACAGATTCTGTTGTGACGAGAGGGTTTAGGTCAGAATGAAGAATCACCAGCTGGGGGAACTCAGAGACAGTCAGTGACCCTGGGGACGGATGGCTGACAGCCTCTTTTCCTGGAGAACTCTGTGTCTGGTTGGTTTGCTGACTGGTGTGGAAGCAGGAGGATGGACAGATTGGATTATTCTGTCCTGATGGTGACAGTTCCCACTCAAAGGCCCTGGGGAGAGGGACACACTGTCTTTTCCCTAAGTGATGAAGATTGCTAACCTTGTGTTTGAGCTGCCGCTTTCTGTAGTTTTCTGCTCTTTTTCATGGGGCTGTGGCCTTTATGTTTGCCTGTCTCTGGCTGCTATCTGTTACTGGGGGAGGAATTCACCACAGAGGCCTGGCTCTCTTGAGAAGAAACGGCGTGACCCCGGAGCATAGTCAGTTCATGCTAAAGGGCAACAGCGCAAGGAAGTAAAAGAAATCAGGACGGAATGGTGCTTGGCCTCCCTCTCACAAGCCACAGGTGATGATGGGAAAGGAAGGTGGGCTGAGGTAACAAGAGAGCTGTTTGTGATCACACCCGGGCTGTGGCTCCTGATGGTTATTCCCAAACCAAACGAGGGCTAGGTGTTTTCTTTACACGTGGATTCACCCTTGAGGACTTGGCCCACGGTAAGGCCGGGTCTAGATGTCCTGTTGAGGAAGGAGTCTTAGTGGAGTCTTAGTCTTAGTATACTGCCTTAGTGCTGGTCAGGGTTAAGGAATGAGGATGTGGGGGTCCGCCTTGGCATGCTTTATTTTCCTCCAGAGCCGTCTGAGCCACACCTGCTCTGGCATCATACACTACCCACTGTGCTCTTTCCGGGAGAGCTGGGGGCTTGGTGGCTGCCCCCTCCCCACCTTGCCATCCTGCTGATGCCTGAGCTGGTGCTTCCGTCCAGCGGAGGCGTCATCAGTGGCCTTGTGTCTCAGCGGCCTCCGGTGTTGGGCGGTGGGGTCAGCCCCCGGGAGGCTGGGAAATGCTGGGGCAGCAGAGTGCCTGTTTTGCACAACCTCAAACCACTTCCCCACCCCCGGCCTCACAATCTGAGTTTCATCTCCCAGGCAGAGCCCATCCTCTGCCCACTCATGCCCTGCTCCCGCCGTCCCCCCCAGCTTCCTGCCTCTCTGCTCTTCCTCTCCCCTGGGGGCCTTGTTGCTGGGGTCATCCAGGCCACGAGTGGAGGCGTGGGTATGCTGGGCTTCCCCAGGCTGCCCTGTCTACTCCCATGTGTGGCTTCCTTTCTTCAGGCCGCCTCATGGGAGGCCAGCCTGCGAAAGGCAGGCTTCTCTGTACACCCCGGGGAGCTCGGTCCCCTGGCTGTTCACCCTTCCAAGAGACTGGGGTCCTTTAGGGCCAACTGGTAGCTCTTCGGGGACCTCACAGAGGTCTACCCCCAGCCTCCAGCTGCAATAATTGAGTGGGTTCACTGGTCCTAGCTCTTCTGTTCTTCTGCCCTCCCTGTCGTGGAGGGCTTGTTTGCAGACCAGCAGCTGATGCTGGGTGCTGAGTGAATGGTCTACACCTCCTGCCAGACCCAGGAGCCACTCTGGGGTAGGAGGGTGACTGTGGGGTGATGTTCTGGTGTTTGGGAGCAGATGCTGCAGGGTACTCATGTCTGTGGTTTCCAGCATGTTGGGAAGGTAGGAAAAGGTCAGATTCCTCTCCCTGGAGCCTCCCTGTGGGAGGCGGCACCGGGTCTTAGTTGCAGCATGTGGGATCTAGTTCCCTGACCAGGGATCGAACCCGTGCCCTCTCCATTGGCAGCACAGAGTCTTAGCCCACTGGACCACCAGAGAAGTCCCAGGAGACTCTTTATAAGCAATTGGCTGGAGGCAGGCACCCGGGGAGCCAGCCACCAGGCCCGAGGCATGTTTTATGATCACAGGTCACACCCAGTGTCTTGGCCCAAGGAGGTCAAGAGAGAGTCTGGGAGCGTGAAAGCGAGCCCATTCTCCCACCCAGGGTGGTGGTGACTCTATTTATAACCTTGGTGGACAGTCTGCAAATGAGTCAAACGTTTGTAACCCACAGAAGGGACAGCTAACTTTTATATATGCTGCTGTTTTGCGTGTCATGACACTATTTATAACTGTCCCGGGGGAAAGACTTCATAACACATCCGGACTTCCTTTCCCCACAGGCAGCGCTCCCTGCTGCTCTGGCCCTGGCATCATCGCTGGGGCATTTATCGGCTGCATGGGCTCATTATAAGCCTGGTGTGTGGCCTTGTATTTCCCTTACTGAGCTTGCAGGAAGGGGGATTTGTGGGGCCAGGGTCCACAAAGATCTGCTCTAAAACATAGACGGTAAAGAAAAACAAAATGAAAAGAAATTGGAGTAACCTCTGTTGAAGCTGAGGCCTGGATGGAGATGTAAAATCAGAACTGAGAGCTTTGGCTTTGTTGCAGTTATTTGTAAGCACATTTGGGGGAGAAAATGAGTATGTGAGAGGGAGAGAGAGGGAGCAAGAGGAGAGAGAGAGAGAAGGGGTGGTGAGGGGCGGCTGTGTTCTGATTAAATACTGCCTTCCTCAGCTCAGTGGCAGGCGGACCAGCACATTCATTCATTCGTAGCTGTTTTTCTTCTCTTTCTTTCAAAACCCCAAAGAGGGAGAGAGAAAGAAGAAAGCCTCCTAGTCCTCTTTAAATAATGAGGGTGGGGAATTCTAAGACTGCACTGTTCTTAGGAGCTGTGGGGAGGAAAATTCTAGTGCCTTTTTTTCTGGTGAGGAAAGTCCGGAGGAGGCTGTTGGGTTTTGGGGTGCCCCTTCCCCCTCCCCTGTCATTCCACCCCCAGGAACTCAGCTGGGATCCGAGAGAGCAAGGGTGGAAGGGGGAGCTGGGGGCAGGGACCACCCTGCTTCGTCTCTGGGCCTGGCCCTGCAGGGGTCATGAATGCTGGGTGACAGAAGTGAGGAGGCAGCGGCATTTGTGCCACACTGGGTAACCTTCTACTGGAGAGTCCTGGAGGTAGGCGGTGGTCATAGCCCCCTGCGTAGATGATGTCACGGGGCCAAGCGGACGCTGCTGGTGGGTAGCAGCACTGTATTAAGAACCAAGGGCCATTAGACTCCGAAGTTTAGGCCTTTCTGCTTGCCTGCCTGCTGCTGGAGAAATTGCTTATCATTCTTAAGAGACAAACCAAGGTTTATGGGCCTGAGAGCTGTGATGCAAAATGTGGGAATGGGAGGAATTTTACCAAGGGCCGAGAAGTGGCTTGATGGAGGGTGGGTACCAGTGCAGGCACCCAGAGGACAGTGTGGGCAAGATGGCAAGGGGGCGGGGTCCTGGAGGCAGCCTCAGTCCAGGGTGACATGTGGACAGGTCCACGGTCTGTCCTCCGCTGCCTCCTCACTGGGAGGCCTGGTAATACTGCTCTGGGGCGATGCTGGCAAAGCTGAGAGGGCAGAAGGTGTGGGGATTACAGGAAGAATAGGAGTGTATCCTGCAAAGGCCTGGACCGGGTGGGTCCCTGCCGCAGCTCTGCAGAGCTCGCCCTCTACTCCCTGAGAGTCAGCAGGACACGCCGTGCATGGCTCCCTGGCCTCTGGGCCCTCTTTTCCTCTTCTCCAGCTCTGACTTCAGGGCTCCTTATTGGAGTGACCCGTGTGGGCTCAGCATCTTACGTTTCACAAGGTATTTCCATGTTTGTTCCTCAGGATCCCCACCTCAGCCCCGGGGGTCGTTTCGGTCTGCAGTATCTCACAGATGAGAAAGCTGAGCTGTAGGGGGGTTAAGTGGCTAACTCCTGGTGCCCGTGTGAGGAGAGATGGGTCTAGAATGAAAGCTCAGGTCCCTAGCACCCTACTCATCTCTCTGTTCCAAACCCCACCATAGACCTCTTCTGGGGATTTGAGTGAGGGGAACTTCAAGGGCTTCCCCATCCCTGCTTCTAGAACTTTCTTCTGCATCCGTGAGTCCCAGCTTCCTACTTATTTAGCTTTCGTCAGCAGCAGTTAGTGTTCAAGGAAGGCCTATCTTTGCTTTAAAGGAGCCCTGTAGAAGTCCCTCCACCTCTTGCTTCTGACATGCTGTGTGGTCTTTGTCAAGTCCCTTCACCTCTCTGGGTCTCTGATTTTCCAGCTTAAAAATGAGGGCTGAACTCAGAGGCTGAGCTCCTTTCCTGCTCCAAAACTTTCCGATTGCACTGAATGTACTTTTGTCCTGGCTTTATCACCAAGATGCCAAGCCATAGTCTTCCAGCTCCTGTTCTCAAGGGGTGCTGGGCCTGCACCCAGGCGCGATCCACCCAGGCTGGGCTGCGGTTTCTGCCAGTGGTGTTGGGAGTGCTGAGAAAGGAGGCGGTCATTCAGGATGTTGGGGGGCTCCCTGTAGGTGGTGGGATGGCCCTTGAAGGGTTAGACAGACCAAGATGGCAGGGTCATGGGCAGTGGGCCTTTCTGAGAGTGAGAACGTTGGCAGCCAGGGTGGAGGGTGCAGAGTCGGGAGGGAACAGAGCAGGGGCGGCGTGGAGTTATCCCCCATGTGGTGTCCACGGCGCAGGTAGGGAGGAAAGGAAAATCTGGGGTTTAATATCTAGTTGATGACTGTAATTGCCAGAGGCTTGAGTGCTAAAGACCCGCGCTCTTCTCAGAGGTGATACCGTTTGGCAGAGGTGGCCTGGCATGGCAGTTGCAGCCGTGGGCTCTGGGCTCGCATCTAGACTCGGCAACCTCCTAGTGGTGGGTCCTCAGGGAGTTTCCTGAACCTGGGGCCGGTTTCTCGATGTTCAGAGAGAATCAGGCCTGCCCATAGCATACATGGTACCCAGGTCAGAGCTGGGCATTCTCTAAGCCCCGACATCCATCAGTGGTTGCTTTTGTGAGAATGGTGTTTAGAAGATGCTCCTGTTAGCCCAGAGTCCCCACCACCCCGAGAACCGTGGGGGGGATCGGGGGCACGGGTGCATACATCACCCTCCACACAGGTGGCTGTAGAAAGGGGCTCGGAAGGGGCGAACACATGTGGAAATGCTGCCTTCTCGTGAAATCAAACGACTTCACTTGGGGTCCTGTTTCTGACTGGGTCCCTATGGGTAAGTCTGTAGAAGAGGGAAGCAGGCTGTCCCCTGGAAGGTGGGGCTGTGGCGGTGGCCCGGCTTGGGCTTCTGGAGCCTTCTAACCTCATGGGACCCAGTTATTCTACACTCAGTGTCAGCAGTCTGTGGCCTGGGCACAACTTGTTGGGTGTGGACCTGAAAACCGGACAGGTGGAGAGAGATCAAAAATAAGCTCAGGGAGCCAGGCCAGAGGCTGAGAGGACCGAAGGAAGGTCACGGGGACACACAGTGACCAGGCAGAATGAGGCTGAGAGCATGGGGTGACAGGGATAGGGGCAGCCAGAAAGCCTTTCTGGGATAGAGCTGGGCAAGAAAAGAAAGGCTTTCCTGATGTGTCTTCAAGGGAACACAGCTTTTTTTCCTCCAACACTTGCAATGGGGTACCTTCTTGAATCCAAAGGTCGAAGGGGCTTGTGAATCAATCTCCCTTAAAAAAAAGCTCTCTCTACCCTTTCTGCTCTGTGTGCATGCTAACTCACTTGTCATGTCCAACTCTTTATGACTCTATGGACTGTAGCCTGCCAGGGTCCTCTGTCCACGGGATTCTCTAGGTAAGAATACTGGAGTGGGTTGCCGTGTCTTCCTCCAGAGGATCTTCCCGAATCAGGGATTGAACCTGCATCTCTTACGTCCCCTGCACTGGGAGGTGGGTTCTTTACCACTAGCGCCACCTGGGAAGCCCCCTTTCTGCTCTGACAGGTGGTAACTTTCCCACCCAGGTGTCAAGGAGCAGAAAGAGCAGCTGGGTAGGGGAGGGATGTACCAGGGGATCGGGGCTCGCCCTGCGTGGAAGCCATTTTTTTTTCAATAGGCCTGGTCGCAAGGTAACCAGAGTTGTATTCTGAGCAGAGCCGTGTTAACACTAAATGAACAACATGCAAATGATGTGTGAAATAATATGCAAATTGGCATCTGTTATTTTTGAGGCAGCGTGTTGGGCATTTTTCTTAAAGGACAGGCATTGTGCTCAGTGTCAAGTGAACGGAAAACTGTCTTACGGGACGCTCCCCTAGTAGCTGAATGGGCTGGTACCTGCCCCTCAGGGTTCATGAGCACCAGACTGGCCAGCCAGCATCCTCAGGAATCACTGGTGTTTAGCTTGAGCTGATAGCTGGAAAAGCCCAGAAAGCCGGGGGTCGTGGCCAGGGACCCTGGCAGACAAGGAAGGGGAGGAGGCAGGTGATCTGGCTGATCGTGGGCAGCCGGGGAGAGACTGCGCCAGGGGCTAATGCTGGTTGGCCATAAGGCCAGTGACTCAGTCTCTGAGCCTCAGTTTCCCCATCTGTAAATGGAGAGTGGTGTTCGCCAGCCCAGTGAGAACTAAACGTGATAATGGTTGGGTAAGTGGCCAGCCCGGTGGCTGGCACATCCCGAGCTGCCAACAAATGGCAGTTCTTCCTAGCGCCTCTGCCTGAGTTGGCACCTGCCCGCATCCTCACACGGTTCCACCAGCAGGGATTTTTGCACAGCCTTTTCTCCCTTTTAAGAAGATTTCTGATTTTAACAAATTGGGGCTTAGCCATTTTCTCTCTCTTCTGGCTTCCATTGGTGAGGATGTTGGCTTGCTCAGCCGGTCCCCAAATAGCTCCCACAAGTGGGGATGCCCAGAGCCATGGACAGAGGTGATGTCACCTTCCTCCAGGATGAGGGCTTGGGCTGGGCACATTGCTGTGGGTTGGGCTACTGCCTGTGGAGGGGCTCAGAGCTGGATGGCATTGACAGGCTGACCCGGAGAGGCCTCCTCTGGAGACAGCTGCTGGCGTATCTGACTGGTGTGGTACCATAGCTCCCATGTGTGTGCCAGCCTGGGTGACATGACCCCTGTACAGGCCTCCCATCTGTGTGAGGAAAGGGCAGAGACCATCCTCCTCTTTACAGGACCCCAAGGCCCAGAGAAGTTATGTAACTTGTCCGAGGCCACTCAGCATTGTGAGTGGAATCCAGGAATTCTGCGGTTTAGTCCCACTGAACACTTGCTATATGGCAGGCCCTATTCTAGTTTCCAGGAATGCAAAGGTCTGTGCCCTTAAGAATGCAAATCAGCTATAGGGGTGTCTCCTCAGTGAAATGTGTTACTCTCTGCATTCTCTTTATAGAAGGGTTCAGACTTTCAACACAGACCTGGATTCAAATCCTGGTCATGTGCTATTGACCTGTGTCACCTTGAGCAGTGGTCTCTTTATCTGGAAAGAGGGATTATAATTCCTTTTGCTGAGGGTGGAGGTGGAGGATTCAACTTGGCACAGACCTGGCTATTGGGGACTCTCTTGTCTACACTGCTCCATGGCAAGTTTTGCCATGCTGTTTCTTTTGAGAATTCAGGGGCCATGGGATTGTAGAAACCCTTTAGAGTTGGGCCCATGACTCCCTACCCTTCCTGCTCTGGGCTGGACCAAGCATTCAGCTCTGTTGAGATGCTCTCCCCTGCTTCTGAGGGGCTAATGATGCTGAGCTAGGTGGGAGGACGTTTTGGTACAAGAAGCCAGACTGTGTGCCAGCGATGGAGAGATCCCTCAAGAGTGAAATGAAATTGATGTGAGTAGAGAGCAAGTCCAGGATGGAGCTTGAGTCATGAGGGTTTCCTCGAGGGTGGAGGGGACCATCTATGATGCATCTGTTCTCAGCAGCTCAGCAGAATGCCCCGCTCTTACAAAATGGAAACTTCTTTCCCCTTTCATAAAAATGACTCCAAAGCAACACTCTTAGTCAGGAGTGTAAAAAGGAGCAGATGGAGGAGTAGAGGAAAATGAACATGTATCAGGGCCTACTGTGTGCTTTTATACACCTCCTCTCATCTAATCCTCACAACAATCCTTGTTTTACAGATGACTGACCCAAGGCTCAGAGAGGTTGATGACTTGCTCAGGATCTTACAGCCAGGAAGCGGTGGTCTTGGGTCTCTAACCCAAGAGTGGCAAAACGCAGGCCTTGTGTGGCAGACATGTTTTTGCAGATCACCTCCTGGCCCGGGGCTCTTTCAAGCCAAAGAGCTGTTCTTGTTCTCTCCACCCTTGCCTGCTGTCACTGTCTTTCCAGCCTCCTTGGAGCCTCAGTGGATGATTTGAGCTCTGGAGGAAGGGGTGGAGGGGAGGAGAGAGAAGGGGAGGATGTCAGCTTGGACACAGGGGCCTATTGAACCTTCAAGAGGCGTGGGCACGTTGCCAGGGAAGACTGGGCTCTGGGGCGGAGGACGGCTCCTGCGGGCTCTGGAGGGTCAGCTGAGCAGTCAACAGTCATGCTTTGCTGTTCTTGTCCCAGCTCTGCAGCTGCCCGGCTGTGCAACCTAGGTGACAAAGTTGACCTCTGTGAACCTCAGTCTTCAGCTCTGTGAATAGGGATGACGATGTGGGCCATGAGGAGCCAATGAGATAAGATCCAGTGCCGAACTCATGGTAAAGGGCTGGGGCAATACCAGCTGGTTTTTGTCATTAATTTTCTCGTTGTACAACCTGAAAACTCCGAACACAGAAGTAGTCTCCAAAACCCAGAGGACTAGATAGAGTTCCTGACCTTGTAGACCCTTTCTGGCTGGACCATCTGTGGCTGGCCTGGCCAGCAGGCATCTCCCTGGGCCCATCCCATTTCATGAACGGTCCAGTGCCCCCCTGCCCCCCCACCCCATCTCCCCACCATTGGTCCCGCTCCCAGTTTATCCCAGGACCAACCCTGCCCCAGATTCACAGGCCCTTGGTCTTTTGTGAGTAACTTGACTCATGAGGCTTGACAGGTGCCAGGTTGGCTCGGCGGAGTTCAGCACTTAAGACGTGGAGCTCCAGGTTGGTGGGGGAGGCCAGTGGTGAACAAGTTAAGACAGGTATGGTGGGAGTTTTGTAGGAGACAGGACCACACACATTTGGGTCCTTGATTTGACCCATAAAGCTGAGACTGAGTCTCCCATTCCTTCTGCCTGTTCCCCTGCCCTCTCTCCCCGCAGGTCCGTCTCACCTCACTGCTCTCATCTGCCCTTGTATCCGGCTCCCAGCCACCCCCTGCCTCCTCTCTGTGGCAGCATAGCCTGGCATTAGGAGAGCAGGCTTTCATATGACAGATCTGCGTTTGAACTCCCTACTGCCTGTGTGACTTTGGGCAAGTTGATTGGGCTTTGATTCTCTCTCCTTGGAGGTTCAGCTTAACCCTATTTCTCGGGGCAGTTGTGAGGGTTCATTGAGGCACCACTGTATGTAAAGCACATGACATGGATTTTGGCCCTTGCTGAGCACCAGTGAAGCCTGTGGGTAAAGAGAAAGTTCCTGGACTAGGAGGGAGAAAACTTAAAACTTGGTTTCTGGGCCTCTCTTTTGTCATCTGGAAAATGGGAGAAGTGAGGTTGATGATAATTTTTCATTTGGCCACTTTAAGGGAGGAAGGTCATGAGGACCAGATGGAATTAAGGAGTGAAGGGGACGAAAGCTGTGATGCCTTGCGTGGAGTGGTGCTTGGCTGCTCATGTTTTGGGGTTGGGGAGGTGTGCTGGCGAGGTTTTATCTGCCTACCCAGGAGTGAAAACCTGCGAAGGCATTGTGGCTAAGTGGATTTTCTCACTATCAGGAGACAGCTGAGAGACAGACCCTTCTGGCTAGCCTCCCTGCCTGCTGCCTCCTCCCTGCAGGCCAGCCCTTGGCATGAGGCCTTTTCGGCTCCTGAACCCTCCTAGCAGCAGGGATTTAATTACTATAATGTAAGTAGCCGTGGCTCAAGGCCTTCTGGCGGAGGGGAAACAGATTTGTCTTCTCACTGGGAGAATAAAAATCGATAGGAAGGAAAGGCAATGTACCTTCCCCTGGAGTGTGGGGCTGATGGGCGGCTTTCTTGGAGGTGTGGGGAGAGCGGCCTGCGTGGCAGTGGGCAAGACACAGGGTCCGGTTCAAGGGCCTTTGCTTCTGGCTTTTGTCTTCAGTGCGTGACTCAGCTGAACTGCCTCTGTTTCCCCAGTCACATGTCAAGCCCCTCCTGCGTGCCTTGCACCGCCCTTTAGAAATTTCTAGCTGAGTAGGGAGCCCAGAAAGAAAAATAAATAACTTTATTGATTCAGTAAATAGTTATTGAACACTTATTACATGCCAGGGTTGTTCTAGGTACCACAGCTATAGTAGAAAGAAGCCAAGGAGATAAAAACCTTGGCCTCTGGAACTTACATTTTAGTAGGTAAAACTGACAATACACTATATGTTAATTATACTTTAGTTGGATGGCAATAAATGATGTGAAGAAAAAGAAAGCTGAGATGGGAGGGCTGGGAGTTCTGAACGAGTTGTAATCTTAAATACATTGGACGGTCTCACTGAGAAGGTGACAACTGAAGCTCTGACCAGTACTAATATAGTACAAGCCACATCTGGAATTTCAGATTGTCCAGTCACTATATTAGAGAATGGAAAAAGAGAAATGTGAAATTAATGCTAATGGTATTTTCTGTTTATCCCAATGTAGTAAAAGCTGTTACCATTTCAATGTGTCATCAATGCAAAAGATGATTGAGATAGTTTAGATTCTGTTCTTCCTGCTCAGTCTCTGAAATCTGGAGTGTTGTGTATCTTACAGCACATTTCAACTGGACGTGAAATTTTCATTGGAAATACCTGATCTGTATTCAGAGTTCATAAAATTCACAGTTAGAAAAGTAGATTCACATACTCAGATTGCAGCAAATATATTTAAAAGTTTTCCAATAGATGAATGGAGTGTCATTTTTAGAATATGTTATTGAAAATGAAATACATTAAATTCTTCTGCACGCACCACATGCAGGGCTGCAGCGGACATCTTGTGCAGTGAGGCTGAGTTGGGGAGTGATGGGGACGTGGAGGAAGCATGAAGGCTGTGAGGTCAGAGAGGAGGCGGGTCTGACTACAGGGCTTTGCAGGCCGTGGTGAGTTTGACTTCCATCCTGGGTTAAATGGGAGCAGATGGAGGGCTTTGAGTGAAGTAACAGACTCTGACTTACATTTCAATAGGGCGGCTCTGGCTGCAGTGATGGGAACAGATGAGGGGGCGGGGGCAAAGTTCCCAGTTAAGAAGCTGCAGTCACAGTCCAGATGAGGGGTGGTGGTGCTTCAGAACCAGGCCGTAGCAGTGAGATGGTGAGAAGTGGTTAACTCCTTGGCATTTTAGGAAGGAAGGCATTCCTGATGAACTAGGTGCAGGGGTATGATAGTGGGGGAGGTGGTGGAGAAAGGGAAGGTCAAGGATGAGGCCAAGATTTTGGCCCGAGACTCAATGGACACGAATTTGAGCAAACTCCAGGAGGTAGTGGAGGACAGAGCAGACTTTCCTGCTGCAGCCCATGGGGTCGCAGAGAGTCGGACATGATTTTTAGTGACTGAACAACAATATATAAGGATGGAGTTTCCATTCATCAGAATGGAGAAGACTGTGGGAGAAGCAGTTTGGGGGAGAAGATGGGAGTTTTGGGATTTGACTTGCTAGACTTGAGATGTATCAGTTTCAATATACTGTCGATAGCATGGGCCCTGAGGTTGTGGGAGGTCAGAAGCCTGGGGTGTGGAAGTCTTCTGCCCAAACCCCTGCATCATGATGGATGATTCCCCTCCCATTCCCAGGGGCAGTTTGTGGCACAGCTGAATTTTAAAAACATTCCAATAAATTCTCCGTGCCTCCAGCACCATCAATGATTACTTCCTGAAGGTCACTGGAAGTTGCTAGGTCTTCCGAGTCAGAGTCATGTATCAAGGTCACATCTTCCTGCTCCTGGCTGACCCCAGAACAGTGTGATGAATGAAAGAGTCATACATGGCCAAGAGCTCTCCCAGCATGCTGGGAAGGCCAATTTTATGGGAAGTTACTAAAACAATACAAGACTCTGAAGCCACGCATTCCTAATTTCCCAGCACTTTAACTCTGCAGGAATGTGGGGGAAGGGTTTAACTACGGGTGGAGAGGAGGAGACACGTACTCCAGGTCTCTCAGCCAGGGAGGACGACGAGGAGGGGCCTGGCCTCTGGGGACCCCCAGCCTCATGTTCACCAGCCATGTGACTGCGTGCCAAGGGCTCTTAGGGACCATGCCAGGCGTGGTCACACCTGTTCCTTTTCCAGCTAGTAGGAGAGTTGGGAAAGGGGGTTAGAGTGACTTGGAAGGGCTTCTCCCAATCCTGCTGGTGTCCTGGGACCTGTGGACAGAGGCCACGCCATCCTGGCAGCCTAGGCCTGCGGGGCATGAGTCTTTTGACTCGGGTCCAAATCCAGAGACTGACCATTATTCGGTGAAACTTCAGTGATTTGATCTTTGAGTCCGTTAGTGCATCTGTTGAGTGGGGGTGATGATGCCTGCCTGGGCAGCTTTGTGGAGTGATGTTAATGAATGACCTTAGTGCTGAGATGCGACACTTAGTAAATATTGATATTTAGTAAATGTTGATTCTCCTCTTCCTTCCACGGAGGTAAGAATTGCCTGTGGAGAGGCCAGCTCTGCCCTTGGAATGGAGGGAGGTGGTGCAGAGGGTAGTGGTGTTGGAGTGAGGATGCCTAGTTAGCACTGAGAGGGTAAAAGAGAAGGAAGCACCTGTCTGAATGGGAGAGAGTGAGGATGAGGGGCGGGAAGTCTCCTCCCCTCTGAGGGAGAGGTTGGGATCTCACTCTGTGCCTTTAGATCGAAGCTGTTGAGTGGGGTGACTTTGCTCCCCAGAGGAACATTTGGCCATGTCTGCAGACGTTTTTGGTCATCATGACGAGGGGAAGGCTGTCACAGACGTCTCATGGGTAGAGGCCAGGGATGCTGGTAAACATCCTACAGCACACAGGGCAGTCCCCACAACAAAGAATTACCCAGCCCCAGTGTCAGGAGCACCAGGGCGGGGAAACCCTGCTTCAGATGACTCATTCTCACAGGCTTCTTGTGAGGAGACATGAGAAAATGGATGAGACTGCTTTATCAGCTGGAGCGTGCCACTCCAACCCCTCTCTCCCCACACCCTTTTCTCAGGGGCAGCCCCGTGTCATGAAGGGCTCTGGACCAGGACTCGGAAGACCTGAGTTCAAGGCCCGGCTCGGTGGACTGTGTCCTTGTGTTTGGTCTCTGTGTCCTTCGCCCTCGCAGGCCTCACGTGTAATTGGGACGGGGTGTCTCCACATTGGTGGGCTGTGGTGTGGACCTCGTGGGAGCCTGTGTGGGGAAGGCGCTCCATCAGCTGGGCTGTGCTGGCAAATGAGGGCGCCGGGATTGGAACCTTTCCACATTTGTCTTTCCGTGAGTGATCCTTTAGGAGAGGGGAGTCCAGGAGCGCCTCTCTGCCCCTACGGGGCCACGTGGCTGTCCCCCAAGGCCTGCTCCATCTTGCTTCTTGTTTTATGTGTTCCCGAACAGGTGGAGCTGAAGTCTCCTTTCGGGAAGATGGAATTTGCAGGGAAATGCAGGGTTATTGTTTCTGTGCCGTGTGAGTGGGAGACAGAGCCGGTTGAGTGGCAGATTCCCTGGCAGGGGAGAGTCAGCTGAGTGTGCCAGCCTGGGCATGGCTAGAATCCCTTTGGGGTGAGTGGGCCAGGATTCCCCGGTAGCCCCCTTGGAAGACTGTTCTGAGCTCAAGACTGACCGCAGGGGAAGACAGGCCCCGCTGACGGGGAGGATCCACATTGATGAGTGGAATCTCTGAGGGTGTTCCGGGAAGACTTTCCTGGAGGCCCGTTGGTGTGCCAGGCATAGACCCCAGAAGTGTTGGGGGACAAAGAGATGGACAGAATGTGCTTGGGGCGGGCAGGTGGGTGGGTGGCCAGGCTGCCCCGACTCTGAGGAGCGGCAGACTGTGACAAGGGCCCTGATAAGGTGGGGCATTACATTGAGGGCATGCCAGGAACCTCTCACATCTGGGGGCGTCTTAGAGGAAGTGGGGGTGCAGGCTTTGTAGGTAGGGAGGGCTTCATGAGGCGAAAGGGAAAGAGTGTTCTGAGCTGATGGCACAGTGTGGGCAGAGGCCCAAAGTGGGAGCATGGCTGGTGTTCTCAGGGAAGGACAAAGGAGGTCGGTTTTCCTGGAAGTGCTGGGAAGAGAGGACTGGGGACGGACATGGAAGCTGTCCATGAGGCTCACGCACCAGGCGGGAGGCTGCACTTCTCTCTGAAGGCACGGGGAGCCATGGGAGGTGTCTGAGCAGAGGAGGGGCGTGATCCAGCCCCAGCAGAGGATGGGTTGTTTCTGAAAGGAGGAGGCTTGAAGCTGGGAGGCTGGTTAGAAGGTTATTGCAGTAGTTCTAGAGAAGAGGTGAGGGCTTGAACCAGGCTGAAGGCAAGGACGGGGGAGGAGGTGTGTTCACTTAGCATACTTAGTGTTAGTCGCTCAGTCATGTCCAACTCTCTGGGACCCCGCAGACTGTAGCCTGCCAGGTTCCTCTGTCTGTGGGATTCTCCAGGCAAGAATACTGGAGTGGGTTGACATTTCTTCTCCAGGGGATCTTCCCGACCCAGGGATTGAACCCAGGTTGCCCTCCTTGCAGGCAGATTCTTACCATCTGAGCCACCAGGGCAGCTTCACATTTCTCCACCCTGGATGTTGTGTGTGAGGGTCGCGGCGAGCACTGGGCCCTATTCCCCTTATTGCTCTGCTCAAAACCAGCGCCTTCTTGGAGGATGGGAAGCCGTGAGCCTTGAAGCAGCCTGCCAGTCCCAGGGGGCAGGGTGGCACAGAGCCCTCACCAGCCACCCTGGCTGGGGGGCTTTCCTTCTGGAACCCAGAAGGGCTCAGTCCTGGCTTCCTGCCAAGCCTAAGGGAGATGGAACACACCCTCTTCCTGCTCGTTTTCAAAGACAAGGGAGGGATCACGGCATCAGGCCGCGGCCAGCTCTGCTTGGGCTCACATCACAGCGAGGGTGCTGACAGGCTGTGCTCGTGGGCAAGTTGCCCGGTCTCCCTGAACCTCAGCCTGTGCAAGTGTGAAATGGGGGTCACGGTGCTCAGCCCTGGGGTGTTGTGAGAGAGGATTAATAAGGACACAGGTGTAAAGTTCTTAGCTCAGTACATGGCCATGATTTCAATTTACAAGACACGGTGACAGACTGGCGTGACGGGGCGGGGAGAGCAGGGCCCTGTGGCCTGTGATGGAGATGGAGTCCTGGGAAGTGGTTGACATGGTGAGTTCTGTCTTAAGGGTGTCACCTCTGAGGGGTTGGTCCGGGGGGCATCCCAGGAGGGTATCCTGCAGGAATTGGGTGATGCTGGGGTCTTCCAGCTGTGGGGTTCACAGGAACCGCCCTGACTAGTTGGCTTGGAGTCAGCTTTTCAGAACCCCAGTGTCACTGTAGGTGGTCCCAGTATGAGGCTCGGGAGCTGGTCCTCAGTGCCTCCCTCCCAGAAACTGGCTCCACCTCTGCCCAGGGTCCTGCTGGGTCTTGGCCCAGCGCAGGCTCCAGAGAGGAGGAGCTCTGCATTTGGGATCAGTGATCTGATGCCCTCCCCGGCTCTGCCCCTTCCCTGTCAGGGTGACCTGGGCAGTTGTGTGGGCTTTCAGGGTGGGGGTCAGCGTCCTCATCCACGATGTGGGGGTGATTGTGGGAGGATCCGTGAACTGAGGTCTGGGGAAACCTCCCGCGGGTGCCTGGGCCATTGGAGCTCTTAGCAAACATTTGGTGAACGAATGAAGGCAAGCCTGGGCAGGAGGCAGAAAGGGATGTTGAGGGGTAGCCCTGAGGAGAGGCCAGGCAGTAGGGTGGATAGCAAGGGGATGGGCTCAATCCCAGCTCAACTCCTGGCTTTGCCACTTGCTTTCAGGATGTCTTCCTCATTACCGCCGTGTGTGGGTGGTAGGGACAGGAGGTTGGGCTTGGGGGCTACCCTCATGCCCACCTCACCACGTGGCGATGGATCTGTAGGGATAAATGGCACCAGGGAAGCATGCAGAGTACCCAGGAGCATGCATTCCTCCTTCAGGAAGCACGGTAGGCAGTTAGCGAAAAGTTGCCCCCGAAGGGTGCTCCCCAAATGCTTTTATTTTCCCAGTTGCGGCAGTGCAGAGAGCAGGGGGCCTTCTGAAGGCAGGTGTTCTTGCTGCCCTGGCTGCAGGTCATGTATTCCTCTGCTCTTTCCTCTTCTGAAACATGAGCCAGCTCTGTAGACACTGGCTTCAGCCACCCAAGGGCCATTTCGGACCACGGCCTGGGAGGGACTGCGGGGGAGCCATCTGCTCCTGTGCCCATGATGAGGGGGTATACTGTGTGGAGAATGTAAAAAAATAAGTAAGAATAAATAAAACCAACTAGAAGTCATTTTATTACCACCACGCGTGTGCTCTTAATAAGGTTGGTGATCAACTCCTCCCCGCCTAGGGCCAGAGGCTGTTCCCCGCTTCCCCCCACCACCTCCCTGGTATGCACTGCCAGTGGCCCTCCAGAAAAGAGCCTCAGAGCTGTCAGTGGCAGGAGAGGAGCTCACGGAGCCCTGGCCGAGGAAGCAGAGGTGGTCTGGAGAGTAAGGCATTTATGATGGCAGTGGCAGCGTGGATTTGGGGCCCGGGAGACCTCACCAGGAAGTGAGAGGAGAAGCGGGTGGGGAGATGTGGGCAGTGGAGGCGTCTGCTGTGAGCTCAGGCTGGGGAGGCACTGTCCAGGCCCTTTGGTTGTGGGCAAGGCGAGGAGTGTTCCATCTCCCTTGGGCCCAGCAGGAGGCCAGCGCTGAGCTCCGTGGGTTCCAGAAGGAAACCCCCCAGCCCGGCGGCTGGTGCCAGCTGGTGCGGGCCTCTGCCACCCTGCTCTATGGGACTGGCGGGTTGCTGCCCATCCTCTAAGGAGGGGCTGGTCCTTTAACTGGGGAGGGGAGGAGTTGGAGCTACCCTGGGGGCTGGGGAAGCTGGAGGGGTTTGGAGAAGGCAGAAGACACGCTGGGATTCACAGTTCTCCACCTGGCAGAACAGGGATGTGCATGAGAGTCAAAATGAGCGCTTTTAGGGTTTAATGACCATGACTGAACAGCTTTCCTTGCAGGGTTGAGGGAGGGGCCCATGGGGAAGGATTGTGGGAGCGTCTCTGCAGACCGCGGAGGCTCAGTGGATGTTCAAGGGGGGAAAGCTTGTCCCTGGGGCTGGCTGAGGCACAGGGTGTCTGTGACTGAGGTCTGGCAGGGCTTGGCCCCCTTTCTCCCTGAACCCCTTCTGAGGGATTGGCAAGGCCCTGGTCTGTTTTGGAACCAGATACCTCCGGCCCCTGCTGCATCTGAAGCAGATGTGTGTTCCTCCAGATGGACCTCTGTGGTCCTGAGTTGGTGGGGCCCCTACAGTGAGAACAGAGACCTTTGGGACTTGGGGGTATGAGGGTCCCTCTTTTGGATCTGGTTCCCAAAGCAGGTGCATCTGGTTCCAGTTGGAGCCTGTTTGGAACCCATGAGTGGGCTGATGTGTGGCTGTCTGGGGCGTGTGGGGCTGAGCAACCAAGCTAAGCCTAGCCCACAGGCATTTCCCGGAAACTCATGGCACCATCACAGTGTTGCCTGGGTGCTGAGGAGTTGACAGGAGGTAGTGTAGGAACAGCGAACAGGTGTAATCTGGGTGTTGACTCTGAACAGTTGGTCCCAGGTGCCAGAAGGGCTGTGTTGAGGAAGATCCTGAGGTGCAGTCTGAGTTTGGTGGGAAGAGTTCTGTGATTGATTCATGATGTCTATACCGGGCAAGGAAGGATGGCAAGGTGGCAAGTGGTAAGGTATTTGCCCTCCCTGGTATGGTGGAAAGACCGCCTATGTTTGATTTTAGGTGAGTAACTTTTACCTCTCTGGGTCCTTCATCTCTAAAATGGGAGTAACATGTGGCACTTCCAACCTGATACGAGTCTTGTGGGGGCTGAGTGAGAGAGTGGAGTGAAAGCACCGCATGAAATGTAAACAGCGACACAGGTGCAGAGTGGGGTTTTGTTGTTATTCAATCACCCTGGACTCCCAAGTGGCCTAATAATAATACTGTCTGCAGTCACTGGACCAGACCACATCATGGTCTGATGGCTGACGGGTACCTGGCACCCACACCTTTTATCCCCTCTTGGTCAAAGTGTCAACAAAGTGTTTGGTCATGTGTCCAGTTGGGGGTCACTCATTTCTCTCACTGACCCTCTCCCCAACTTAAGATTTAGAGGCTGTTTTCATGTTTAATAAGGAAAGGACAGAAAAATATCTCTCCCCTTGACTCTTAGACTCCATTAAAGATAGCAAAATTGCTTTATACAGTCTGAAAGCCTGACAAGAGCACATACTAATAACGCATGAATTATGCAAATCTGTGTAGTCACTTGATTTGCATAATGGAGGGGCTGGCAGAGGGCTGCGGAGGGGAGAGGGTGGGGGTGAAGGCACCAGCGCAGATCTGTGTGTAGCGGGGGACACCCGTTCTCGCCTCCTTCCGCAGAGGGTGACTGTTCCTCAGCCTTCCCCTGCTGGCCCTGCATCTGTCCCTCTCCTGCCTGGCTGCACGGCCGTCCCGCCCCTTCACAGGGGTGTCAGCGAGGCAGGGGCACACCGCCCTGTGCTCCCCTCTCAAGTGGAACTGGCTTCATTAAATCTCACAGCAGCCCCTGCGTGTACAGACAGCTTTCCCCGGGAAGTCCCCCGGGTCATTATTTCTCCAAACTGTTTTGTCTCTCAGAGGTCGTGGACTCCGTTAAGTGCCGTCTGGAATTGTAACCACGGCCAAGTGCCTTTTTTCCCGGCTCTCTGGGAAGTGAGGGTGAGGAGGCGTCTGGAGAGGAGAGCTCACCTGGCCTCCTTGGTTTCTGATCATTGCTTGGAAGGGTTTGGTCCCCCGGCTGTCAAGCGGGCTCCATCTTCTGCTTTTCCCCCCGCCCGCCCCAAGCCCTTGCTAATCTTTGACTTCAGCTTTGATGAGCACTGAGGTTGGGGCTGGGGGTACTTGAGGCCTGGCTCCTGTGGGTGCTGCCTGGGAAGCCTGGGCAGCTGGGGCTGCCCAGACTAAAGGGGTGTAAGGCATCAGCTGCAGAGGTGGGAAGGTGGGAAGGGCTGGGCTGTTGGCTTTTCCAGAAAGCACAGGCACTTCCCTTTCTGGGTAAGGGGGATGTTCTGCCTGGTGGCTGCAGGGACCAGCCCTGGATGGGGAAGGGGCAGGTGTATCTAGCTTTTGGAGAGGCTGAGCAGCCTGTGAAGGCTCCCAAACAGGCTGGCGTTCAGCTCAGCTCAGCATACTTATTAGGTGTCTCGCTCTGTAGGCCAGGGCTTGTGTTAAGTGCTAGAACCATGGAGATAAAACAAGGACTTGCAGCTCTTACTGAGCTGATGAAGAAGCAGATCAACCCCATGTTTTCAGGTCTGAGGACTTCCCAGGTCTCCTCTCACCCACTGGCTCTCCAGGGCTCCTGCCCTTTCCCGGTTGGGCGTGCCCCGCTTAGCACCCACCGTCCTGTATGATGCACCCACACAAGTACACCCTTGCCACGTTTCCCCCACACCTGGCTGTCCTCTTGGGATCCTCTTAGGCCAGGGCTTTGTTCTGGAGAGAACCTAAGTGGAATTGTTAGATGAAGAAGAAGCAGAACGTGCTAATCACATTACTCCTTGAGAGGTCCCTCACACACACTCAGCCCACTCTCTCCAGCCCCACCTGCCCCTGGGGTCTGCTCCTGCCGGGGACTGGGGGGTACTCTTGAGCAGGAGAGCAGGGCATGGGAGGTAGATCTGAAAGACTTGCTGCAGGAAGTCTGGAGTGAGGGGGGCTCCGTGTTGGATCACAGGGGTGTGAGCTGGAATCCTGACTCCGTCACCTATAAGCTATATGATATTTTTTTGAGTGTCAATTTACCTCATTAAGAAGATGGGGGTTTCTGAACCAATTTATTTGGTTTAGAAAGGGAGTTAATATTTTTGAGTGTCAATTTCCCTTATTAAGAAATTGGGGGTTTCTGAACCAACAACATTCTGTTAAGCAATTATTCTTCAATTAAAAAATTAATTTGAAATTTAAAAAAAGAAAATGGGGGGTAATAGTACCTTTGTGGTTCCTAAACTTTGCTGCATTTTGGAATCACCTGGGGATCTTTGTTGTTGTTTAGTGACTACATCGTGTCTAACTCTTGCGATCCCATGGATTGTAGCCCGCCAGGCTCCTCTGTCCATGGGATTTCCCAGGCAAGAATACTATTTCCTTTTCCAGAGCATCTTCCTGACCCAGGGATCAAACCTGTGTCTCTGGCATCTCAGGTGGATTTTTGCCACTGAGCCACCAGGGAAACCCTTGGAGCTCTTTAAATAATGCTGTATGCTTTGTCGCTCAGTCGTGTCTGACTCTTAGTGACCCCGTGGACTGTAGCCCACCATGTCTGATTTCCAGCTTTTGACCTTCTGATTTTGTTGGTTTGGGGTGTCACCTGCTATCAGTAGTTTCAAAAACTCCCCAGTTGATACTGGGCTGCAAAAGTTGGAAACCTCTCCTCGTAGAGAGGAGGACTAAAGGAGGTGACGAAAACACATGGGAAAGACTTGATAAATGGAGGTGATTATTTTTTAATTCCGTTTCCTGCCTCTTACTCCATTTATTGTGGGATCTAAGGGAGAAGGAGGGTTTTCATTTCTACTCCATACTGAGTTTGCCCTGAGTGCAGGCCCTGCATGGCTGTCAGTGGCCCTTCTTTTTACTAGGAAAGCCTTTCCCTTCCCCTCTCACTGCCTCTGCAGGCCTAGGGCAGGCCGCTGGCTGCCTGACAGTCTCCAGGGAGTTCGTGATCAGACTAGGATGCCTGAGAGGGGATCCAGAAGGAGCTGGGGGTTGATGGTACCTGACCCGGCCTCCATGACTAGTGACTTAGGGGATGGAAAGGCTGGTCCCCACACAGGCCTCGGGGAGACAGAGGCCCAAGAAGCTGGCACGTGGGACACTTGAGTCTGGATGTGGTGGTCTGCTGTGGGGTAGGGGTGGGCTCAGGGGAGGGTGCCAGTGGGCACAGAGTCGGGGAGGGGCCTCTTCCTTGATCCCCTGACTCTGCTCCTGGGCACATCTGGAGGCTCGGCAGACCTGAGGTGGAGGCTGTGAAGGAAGACACATTTCCCTGGATTCCTCAGCTCTTCTGACAGGAAGTTGTGCATCACCGGGGCTGACAGGAAGGAAATGGCTCTGCTATTTGGAGAGAAATAGAGAATTCTGACTGGGGCTGAGGAAGAAGGTGTTGGCTTGTAGAAGCCGTTTCGTTCCGATATAGGAACTCTTTTCTCCCCTCAGGCAATGGCTCCCTGTTTATTTTCCTCTAAATGACAAAGATTGAGTTTAGCTAATGAGAAGCTGAGAGAGGAAAGTGAGAAGGGGTCCTGTGAGATTTCAGGAGGTGGTGAGCCTTCGCAGGACGTGCATCCTTCTGCTTTTAATCAGCGTTTCTTACCTGGCTTCCTGCTTCAGAGCTGCAAGGCGACGAAGCGTTTTGTGATCACACACACACCACTCTCTCCTCCATCCACAAACCATACCTTGGCACATGCCTTTGATTTCTATTTCTTTTTACCACCCACAAAAAACACAGTGAGTCTTTTAATAGCACAAGGCCTTTTGAATCGCTAACCAATCGGTCGCCAAATCTGTCCAAAGTGCGCTCAGAATAGACGCTTTTAATAAAAGAGATTCTCTTTAAGCCAGGGTAAACCTGTGAAATTTGTACATTTCTTTGAGAGCATCTCTACAAATTTTACAGTATTGAAATTGCCACCCAGTGACCTTTCAGAAAGTACTAGATAAATTACAAGAGACAAATAGACCAACAGGAGAAGTACTATTTCCAGTGCCTTGCCTACCAGGTTCTCAGGTGGAGTTTGAGAAATCCCTTGCTTCCTGGGCACCCTTCCCTTTGGCTTGTGGTGGCCTCTGCCTGCCCGCCTCTCTCCCTGCCCACTTGGATGTCCTTGGAGACATTTGCAGCTTTTAAGGCAGCTCTGGTATGTGGCTCCCAGCCCCTTGTCCCATCTGTGTTTGCCTTTGCGCTCCACCATTCAAAATGCTTCCACTGGTGGCCAGAGCCCCCAGAAATGCTCTTCAGGGAGACTAGGGGCTGCTGTGAAAGGCTCGGTTGTTCTCCTGACTGGGTGTGTCCCAGCCACGTGGGCGGTGAGAACCGGGCTGGTGTTCAAACCTGGCCACCCTCCCTGTGGAGCAATCTCTGCGTCCAGCTCAGCCCTGGGTCACCTGAGTGTGGACTGTCCACTTTGTGGATTTCCCTGCTCCCGGCCCCAGGTCAGGTCCCCGCTGTCATCTCTCCACATTGGGCACCTTCCTTCCCTACCAGTTGGTGGTGCTCAGGAGATGTAAACCAGGTGTAGTATGCCGTTCATGCTCTGGGTAGGGAAAATGGAATTTGGAAGGCAAATGGTTTATCAAGTCACATCACTTAGAGCCCCCGAGGGGTCTTCTGGGGGCTCACTGCTCCTCTGGGCTCTGGGATCCATTCCACCTGCAGGGCAGGTACCCAGAGATTTGCAGCCAGGATGGGGGCGGTGCTACACAGCCGGGTCCTGCTTCCAGGGGGCTGCTAATTGCATCGTCCTTGATGGCAGCGGCCACATGTTGACGTGCTCAGTTCATGGGTAAGTGAACTCAGCAACCTGGAGCCCCTGGATCTCAGGGGCTGTGTTCCCCACAGAGATACAATCTCACATGACTTTTGGTTGTGGCGAGACCCCACCACCCTCCCACATGAGGAAAAAGGGAGATCAGAGAGAAAGCTGGGGGTTAATGAGTATTCTAAGTGCTGCTGCCCCTTCTGGAGGTTAAGTAGCTTCCCAAGGAACATAAACAAGGCGCTATCAATGCTGCCCAGGGGTTCACTCACTCCTTAATTTGATAGTTAATTCTGCAAACATTAATGAAGCTTTTCTCACATACTGGGCACTATGCTAGATGCTGGGGGTCGGGGAGAAACCGGAGGATGAAAGACTTGGTTCCTACACTCACAGAGCTCACAGCCTGGTAAACAGATACTTAGGGCACTTAGATTATCTCCCAGAGGCCTGGTGTCCAGCAGAGAGCACAGAAGAGGAGGTGGCCCAGGAGAGTGGGGCAGTGGGAGTAGTGAGAGCGTCCTTGGGTCTGGGTTGACTAGGAATGAGAGGCCAAGAGAGGAAGGTCACTCCTGGTCCAAGAAGCATGTGCAAAGGCCCAGAGGTGTGAGAGTGCAGAACACACATTGGAGTGTAACTAGAGATTCATTGTGGCTGGTGTCTATGGTATGATGGGACTGGAGAGGTAGGCAATGATCAGATAATTCAGGTGCCTTGCTTAAGGGGTTCATCTCTATTCTAGAGGCTGTGGGGAGCCACAGAAGGGATTTAGGCAGAGGTGTGGCCCAATTTGTGTGTTTTTTAAAAATTTCATTCTTTAAAAAAATTTTATTATTGAAGTATAGTTGATGTATAATATTATGTAAGTTACAGGTGTGCAATAGAGTGATTCACAATTTTTAAAGGTTATGCCTCCATTATAGTTATTATAAAATATTGGCTATATTCTCCACTTTGTCCAATGTATCTTTGTAGCTTATTTTATACATAGTTGCTTGTAACTCTTAATCCTCTTTCCCCATACTGCCCTTCCCGTTTCCCTCTCTCCACTGGTAACCACTAGTTTGTTCTCTATATTTGTCAATTTGCTTCTTTTATGCTATATTCACTAGTTGTACTTTTTTAGATTCCACATGTAAGTGATATTGTACAGTACTTGTTTTTTCTGTCTGACTTATTTCACTAAGCATAATATCCTCCAAGTCCATCCATATTGCTGCAAATGGTGAAGTTCCACTCTTTTTAATGGCTGAGTAGTATTTCATTATATATTTGTACCAAATGTTCTTTATCCATTCATCTGATGATGGACACAGGTTGCTACCATATATTGGCTATTGTAAATAATGCTGCTGTGAACATTGGGTTGCACGTATCTTTCTGAATTAGTGGTTTTTTTTTGTTTTTTTTTTTAAGACATATGCTCAGGAGTGGAATTGCTGGGTCATACAGTAGTTCTATTTTTAGTTTTTTAAGAAAACTTCATACTTTTCTTCACAGTGGCTGCACCAATTTACTTTCATACCAATAGTGTACAGAGGTTCCCTTTTCTCCACATCTTCACCAACATTTGTTATTTGTAGGCCTTCTGCCATCCTGACAAGTATGAGGTGAAAATCTCATTGTGGTTTTGATTTGCATTTCCCTGATGATTAGGGATGTTGGGCATCTTTTCATGTATCTGTTGGCTATCTGCGTTTCCTCTTTGGAAAATGTCTATTCAGTTCTGCCCATTTTTTTTGATAGAGTTGTTTTTTGGATGTTAAGTTGTATGAACTGTTTCTATATGTTGTATTTTAACTCTTTTATCAGTCATATCATTTGCAATATTTTCTCCCATTCAGCACAATTTGTGTTTTATATTAACTGCTGTGGAATCTATATGGTGTAGCAAACGGGCCCTGTAGTAGGGAGTCTGGGGAGCTAAATTCTAGTTCTGGACCTAGCAGCTGATTGACCTCAGCCAGGTCTGGCCCCAGTGTTCTGGTTTGTAAGATGATGTTGTTCAGTCACTCAGTCATGTCCAACTCTTTGTGACCCTATGGACTGCAGCACGCCAGGCTTCCCTGTCCTTCACTGTCTCCTGGAGCTTGCTCAAACTCATGTCCATTGAGTTGGTGATGCCATCCAACCATCCTCTGTCGCCACCTTCTCCTCCTGCCCTCCATCTTTCCCAACATCAGGGTCTTTTCCAATGAGTCAGCTCTTCACATCAAGAGAAGATGCCAAGACCTGTCTGAACTCTGACATTCTCTGCACTTGTCCATCCAGCTCTGGTCGCCTGACGCATGTCTCTTGGCTGTCCCACCATGCTCAGCAGCTGGTGGCAGCTGGAGGGAGAGGGGTGAGTTCTTCAGGAAGAACACGCCCTCCTGACCCTCAGAGCTCACTGGCCGCCTGGCCTTTTCCACCCCTGCAGGAGCAGCTTCTCTTTCCCCCGCCCCAGCCCACCTGGCTCCCCATGGCTCACAGTCCTGGGCCCAGCTGGGTTTCCTCAGTGAAGCAATTCATTCCCCTGGGCCTAACCATCCCCCCTCCTCCCTCCTAACCTCCCCCCACCTCCCACCGCCAATCCACCTGGCCCCAAGTGACAAGAGGCAGCTGATTCCGAGTCCCCGCCTGGAAGCCAGGACATCTGCGTGGAGAGATGTCAGTGCCTTTGGCCTGTGTAATCTTTTCCCTTTGCTCTGACCGAGGTTTTAAAAGCTTAGTAAGTCATCGACCTCAGTGGTTGTCGGGGAGCATCAGCATTCGGTCTTCCTGCCTAGGGACCCCCGAGCCCCTTCTGCAGGAGAATTGAAAACTGCTGTGGCTGGAAAGACAGGTTTTCCTCACAAGCCTCATTTGTTCCACTACGTTTGCAGGGTTATTGCTCCTGGTCCTAGAACTTCTCCAGGGTGAGGAGCTGGGAGAAGGGCTTGGCTGGGGCTTCTGTTTTCCTAGGTCTCTGATCACAGCTGTTACATTTAAAGGCTTAAACCATGGGTTCTAAACAAATAAATATCTGTTTAGTTAGTGGAATGAGGAAATTAAAAGTGAGTCAAATTCCATCCCCCTGCCCCCCATTTCTAAGTGTTATTTACTACCTGAGTGATCAGACCTGCAATGGAATCATTTTGCTTGACTCTCCTGGGGAATTTGACATGGTCTTTCATTCATTCTACTCACTCATTCATTCATTCATTTGAGTATTTATTGAGCATCCATTACTATGTGCCAGGCCCTGTGTGAAGTAATGAGGACAGAGGGACAAATAGGACCCAGACCCTGCCATGAAGCAGCCCAGAGTCTGGAGTGACCACACAGTAAGAGCCTGGGGGCTCCAGCATAATGAATTCCGTGCAGACCGAGAACTCTAGAAACTTAACCCTGTTTCTGGAAAACAGGGAAACAGAAGTCATGCAAGAGGAAAGAAATGTGAGTGCAGAGAGTGAGATGAGGGCAGAGGAAAGAGAGAGATGGAAGAAAGGAAGCAGCAAACTCTCCCATGAGAGAGACGCTGCAGATGGCCCTCCAGTTCCTTGAGGCAGCTCATGGCCATGGGCAGCAAGAACCCAGCAAGGGGGGAACCGCCCCTGCCCCGCCCCACTCTGCTCCCTCTCAGCTAGGTGCTGGCAAGCTGGGTCATAGGCAGGCCCTTCCAGCTTGGTGCCTCAGTTCCCCTATCTGTAAAATGGGGCTTTGAACTGGGGGGGTCTTAGAGATCATTGGACTAGCATGCTGTAACCAGGGCAGGGCAGAGTAGATACAGGCAGGAGCCCAAATAAACACCCTGGAAGTAGAACGCAGTGTTTGTCTGGCTTCTCCCATCTCAACACTGAGATACCCTTAGGTGTCTGAGGCCCGTGGGTGTCCTGCCATTCCCCTGCTAGCAAGAGGTTACTTTCAGCAACTCCGTCCGCTGACTAGTGGAAGAAGGAAGGTTTTTTTCTTGGCATTTCTTTTTCTTTCTGATGGTAAGGTCACTTGAATTGCTCCAGGTACATTGTGAGCCTGCAGAGTGGGCCTGCAGCATGTGATTCGTTGGACAGGCTCCTTGGCAGGCCTGCCTCCAGCTGCTTGCAGAGGCTGTCCTGAATGCCTCAGGGTGAGGCCAGGTCAGACTACTGAAGCCCCAGGGTCACATTCTGGAGGGCTCCAGTGCAGGTCACGCTCATTGATTGCTAAACAAAACAGTGTTTTGGCAACACAAGGTTATTAGTAGGAGAATTGGGCTTCCTAGCTGGGTGACCTTGGGTAATTGCTTAAATACTCTGAGCCTCACTTTTCCCATCTGTGAAATGGGAGTGACTCTCCCTATCTCCCGGAGATCTAATAAGAACCTGCAAGAATGTGCTTTGTAAATTGGGAAGCCCTAAACTGACACCCATGACACAATGATTCAATAGCAAATATATTCTGATATTCAGCCTTCTCCATGGTTGTAGCCTCTTCTGTGCTAGTAAATCAAGCTACGGAGGGTTAAGGCAGCTAGGCACATGACTGAGATTGTCCGTAATTGATAGAATAGACCTGAGAAGAGTGACATATAATTACAGTTAATTCATGCACTGTGACACTGACACTGCCCTGCTGAAAACTATCTACTAATAATTGCTTTGATCTAGAAATATGATGCCGGTCCCTGAGCCTGGGAACAGGGACCCTGGCCAAGGGTCTGCTAATGGCAGCACTGAGCCCAACCGCTGCCACTGGACAAGGTGGGTGGGGGGGCTAGGAGACATGGAAGCAGGATGGCAGGGAGGGGCCCCCAATTCTCTGAGACCCTATGGCAGCAAGTGCTACGTATATAATCATGTGATTCACTAAATAGGGATGTTTTTGAGAGCATGATATTAATATTGCTATTCATATCAATAACTATGCCAGACAATAGGCAGAAACTGGTCTCCCCAGAGAAAACCTGCATATATATGGTCACTGTGTGCAAAGACAGTTTGGAGCTTCTGGGAACTCTTAGGTGGTAGAGCATTTCCAAAGTCACGATTTGGTCTTCACAATACCTGTGGAAGGAAGAAAGGATTTTTTACTCATTTAATGGATATCAAAGATAGAATGAACGCGCTCGAGTGTTCTTGCCTGGAAAATCCCACGGACAGAGGTGCCTGGTGGACTATAGTTCATGGGGTCACAGAGAGTTGGGCATGACTGACTGAGCACAAAGATGGTGCTGGAGCTAAACCAGTCCAGTTGGGATCTTTGGCCTGGCCTGCCCGGTGGCTGAGCACATGCAGGTAGAGGACAGCTGGCCAGGATCAGGAAACTCTGGGGCTGGGGAAACACATGGTGCGCAGAGGGAGAGACCCTGCAGCTTGGGCTTCAGAAGAGTAGAGTGACCACACCCATGGGGCATGCAGGGCACAGATGCCAACAGGGACTTTGCTCGGGTCTTCTCCAGTCCTGAGCTCAGAATCAGAAGACTCTGCCCCTCACTAACCACATGATCTCAGCTATTGGTGTGATCGTTGTGGGCCCCAGTTTCCTCCTTTTTCGAATGGGGGCAATAATTCCTTGTCATAAGGATTAAGTGAGACCCTGTATGAAAACATGTGGCCTCAGAGACCGACATGCCATCGGTACTCAGTAAATCCGTGCAGAGTTAGAATCTGGAGAGAATTCCCAGAAGCAGTACGTTTTACAGCAGCAGTCCCCAACCTTTTCAGCACCAGGGACCAGTTTCATGGAAGACAGTTTTTTCCATGGACCAGGGGTAGGGGGATGGTTTCGGGATAACTCAAGCACACTACATTTACTGTGCACTTTACTTCTATTATTACATCAGCTCCACCTCAGATCATCAGGCAGTAGATCCTGGAGGTAGGGGACCCCTGCTTTAGGGCACCATGGGGATCCTTCTACCTTGAAGCAGTTCTGACTTGAACCAGGTAGAGTGGATGTACTCCAGCCTTGAAGTCAGGACTGCTTCAAGCTCTTGCAGGGAGGAGGTGGATAAGAGAAATACAGGAGGGAATTGAGAGTTTTCTGACTCCCCTAAGCTGTGATTATCTCCTGTATCCACTGTGTGGGGCGGGGGCTGCATCCAAGGAAGCTTCAGGCCTTGTGATTCCCTGGAAGTTCTGAACACACAAGCGGCCCATGTTGGCTGGCTGCCTTGGCCATTTAGGTTCAAGGATAAGCTTACTCAGACATGAGCAGGAGTTACGGCTCCTGGGGTGCCCTGTTGCTGGAATTGATGGCAGCTCAGAGCCAAAGGTAGGCAGGTTGGCAACAGTTTGGTGCCGGAGAGGTAGTGAGTGAGAAAGAGTGATAAAAATGCCACATCCGGCCTATTAATAGTCCGTGTTTGGTCTCCACCACTTCTATCAACATCGTCCATCACATCTAAACAATTGAAAAGCCTGTGCCAAGCGCCTAGGAGTTAACAACTCATGGCTGTGCTGAATTTCTGAAAAACAGTATTTCCACTTCTTATGCAGTTCCGAAATGCCAATTGTTCCATGCCAACTGGTTATTTTTCCAGACCATTTCCCTTTATTTATGTTTAAGCTTTTCGAGTTTTAAGCAAGAAGATAGAGAACCTGGACTAGGTGATTATTATTTCTCCTGATTTGCCCTTGAATGAGCCATAGAAGAAATGTCCCTTCGCCAAACATGAACTGAGTATGTGCAGAGGGGTGGGAGAGGAATCAGAGAGGGGTCCCACCCCTTGCGGGGGTGTGTGGCTGATGGGCAGACAGGATGGGGATGTGGCAAAAATACCAGCCCAGCCCTCAGAAGACTTAGGGCAAGATAAGCCTTTTCTGTTACCTGGTGTGGGGTCTTGGCTGGGGGCAGAACCCCTCAATGGGTCCCCATTTCCTTGCCTATAAAGTTGGGCGGTTAGACTAGACAGCTGAGGGGGCCTCTTCCCGCTGAGTCTGTGCGTTGAGTGGAGGACTTGCTGTCTCACGTTTATTGGCAAGAGCCCGGGTGTGGAAGTGGAAGGAGGATGATGCTGTCCTTAGGCTGCTGCTCCGGGAAGCCTGGAAACGTGGCAGGGGAAACACAGGACAGGGCTGTTCCTTATCCGGGAAGCTCCAGCCTTCAGAGATGTCTGTGCAGCCTGCCAGGCGGTTGTTTTTCTCACCATATGTGATTTCTGGGCATCTTAAAATTTTCACTTGGCCCAAACATTGCCAGGCTCAGGGGTTGGCTGTGCTGCGTGTGGGGATGGAAGTGGGCTTGCATCTGGGTACCAGGCTGGGAGTAGGCAGAGAATTGTGCTGTGGAAGCCTCTGATGAGGTTGGAAGGTGTTGCTGGGATCATGGTGTTGCTTCTGCTGATGCAGCAGCCTCTGGTGCAGACAGAGCCAGGGGCTGAAGGGTGAAAAGAAGGAAGAGAACTGTGGGGGGTGATGAGGCTGAGAGATGAAGGGTGGGGGTAGTCTGTGGCTCTCAAGTGGTAGGAATTCTTATTTCAAAGACTACTGATCTGAAGAGGTTCAGTTTACCCAGTTCATTGGGTAAACTGGTTGACCTCAGCTCTTGCAGAGACTCCAGGAGTCTGGTGCATCTCCTGGGGCTGGATGGAGAGAGAGAAGCCCAGGCCTGGGTCAGACCTGGCCTGGTCTGGTTTGGTTCTTGCTGGGAACCCAGTGTGCACACACAACCTTCCACAGAGCAAAGTGATTCCTGTTGTTTTCTTGGTTTGGGGGCCACATAGGTTTTAATAAGAGGAAAAAAAAAAAAGACTTCAAAGCAAGCCATCCAGAAAGCAGTTATTTGTCTCCAACTTTCTAGAACATTAAGAAAAGGGGTCCCCTGCCACCTGGAGGAACTATGGGGATGATGGTCTTGGTGAAGGTAGCATTGGATATTTGCAAGGAGAAGCCCTCTCACAGTGATGGCAAACCAAGCAGCCTTCTGGTAGGCCTCTGCCACAGCTGTGGGGGTGAAGTAAGCTTAAGTGGTTCTCTGTAATGGGGGACCCCCAAGCTGCCAGGATGCATGTTGGGACTAGGACAAGAGACCTTCAGTGTGTGCTTCTCCTGAGATGAAGGCGGCGATTGGGACCTTCAGAATGAGATGCGTAGTGACAGGTGTGCATTCATCAAAGCTGGAGAAGGTTGTATGGGGCTTTTTGACACCATAAGAGTGATGTAATTGCTGACTGGCCAAGAGCATGCATATTCCACAAGCACAGGAGGATGAAAGGTAATCAGGAGCAGATTGTTTATTGGAGAAGGAAATAAAGTGGCTAGGTGAGAGGTTTGGAGGTGGCTTCCAGGGTAGGAATCCAGGCTTTTGGAAGACAGATAAGTTTAGAGCTCTTATATCTTCAGAAACGGGGGGTGGGGGGCGGTGTGTAGCAGGGATAGCTACCTTGTGAGCCTAAGCCTGGGAGCGCCCAAACCAGCTTCTAAGCTTTGTTTCAACACAGGCTGGTGTTTGATAGGGGCTGAGTTGGCCTCACTGGGCCTCAGTGTCCTCATGTAGAATGAAGGTGGGGACAAGTTGATTTCCAGGGGTGCTTCCAGGTCTGGTACTTGTATTTTTATTGGTATTTGTCTTGGGGAGGGGCTTGTTTATTGAGGACTTTTGCATAGGCACATATGATACCAAGATCAGAGTGAGGCTTTACAGAGGCATTTGTTTGTTTAGCTTTACTAGGGGCTAAGCACCTCAGAAAGCTGGAGCCAGGTCTGTGAAAAAGTCAGAGCTTTTCCAACATAGACTAGACTGCCTTGATAGGAAGTAAGTTCCCCGTCCCTGGAGGCAATCAAGCAGAGAATGGCATATGAATGGCATATGAATGACCATATGCCAGGAATCTTATGGAGATTCATGAGCTGTTTAGGAGAGTCACGAGCCATTTAACTAGATGGCGTTTACATTTCTTTTTAACTCTAAGGAATGCCACTGCTTATGCATATGATTGTTCAACAGCATTTCCTCAAGACAGTGATGGCAGTCCCAGCCTTCTAGGCTTCTTTCTTGTGCCCTGGAGGAGCAGTTCTCAACTCTGGCCTGCACATTTGAATCACTGAAATGTTCTTTGAAATGTCAGTGTCCAGGCCTCACCTGCAGAGGTTTGATTCAATTGTTCTGGGGTGGAGATCAAGGTCCCTCTGTGCTGTTGGTGCCTGGTGGGCACCCTTCCCCCCTGCATTCTCCCTGATGGGGTGAGGAGGCTCAGCACCACCCCCCAACTCCCGGTTTCATGCTTCCTTGGTATTGAGCTCCAAAGTCTAACCTTTCGACATTCATTCACCCAACAAACTTTTGTAAAGTGCTTACTTCCTGTTGGAAGTCCTAATGGGCCAGTTCTTGACTACTTCAGGAGCAACCAGCTCCAAACTGCCCTAAGAGAGACCTCATTATGTGTATTTTGATGTCCCACACTTAGCACAGTGCCTGGCACATGGCAAGTATGTAATAAAAATTTTGATTGAATTGCATGGAATCTTTGCCAATATTGTAAGTGGGGCAGGAAAATAAATTATAAGTAGGCATGCAGTAGAGAATTCATGATATGCCAGTTCCCCTCTGCTCAGACCTTGTAAAGGAAACCATCTCCTTAATTGGAATTATGTTTGTGGCCCTAGGGATGACCCATCTGACTTGATATTTTGGTAGTGTGGTCTTCCAAATGACCCCTGTGTCCTTTCTCGGGGCATTGCACGGCAGGAGGGCCGAGGCTTGGAGAGGATGGTTTCCTCTTAATTGGTGTCCCGGTCATCGTGCTGGCTTCAGTAACCATTACCAGGCCACCGTCTGCTCAGACCCAATGCCCTTGTATTAGCTGCACGGTGTCCCTCAGCCATCAGATTTCATTTCCTTCTGGGAGTGATAACTCAGAGGGCTGCAGAGAAACGCCCCAGGCCAACCTGACTTGATGAGTTTTATTTTGAGAGCTTTGGGGTCCTTCCTTGCACAAGAGTTTTCTGCCTGACCTCCCCACTGCAGGCCTGGTCTGGGCTGCACTTACAACGATGATGCAGACCCCCAGACCTGACCTAAGGTTGCTCGTATTCTGTCATGGTAGTAAGTGACCGAGGTTTAATGGTTACATGACTGGGGCCTCCTTGGAGAGCCATGAGGTGGGGGATTAGTCCCGCCTGGGAAGGCTGGGCTGGAAAGGGTGATGTTCTGATGATGGGTGGGCATCCTATATGTCATAAGACTCTCTGGGTGGAGAGAGCCCAGACCTTGAGGTCTGGCTTTGGCCCGGGTTAGAATCTGATCACCACTTCATCCTCACTTGGGGATGGTGGGCAAGCGACAGAGCCTCCCTGGGATTGTCCTGAGATCTAAAGCCATCACACCAGTGCCTGGCCATGCTAAGCACACAGTGGATGCTGGCTGTCACTTTATTTTTTTATATGTAAATAGTTAACTACAGAATGATGTTCAGTTGTATGGAGATCCCAGTTTGTTTATGCATCTCCGATTGATAGACATCTGAAATGTTCTCTGATTGATAGATGTTTGGTATGTTCTCTGATTGATAGACATTTGAAATGTTCCAGTTTGGTGCCATTATGTTTTTTATTTATTTGTGTTTTGGCTGTTATGTCAGGCATATGGGATCTTAGTGCCCTGATCAAGAATTGAACCTGTGCCCCTGCAGTGGAAGCATGGTCTTAACCACTGGACCACCAGGGAAATCCTATGGCTGTTATTTTGATTGTTTATTAGTTGTCATGTATTTGGAAGCTCAGGATGGAAGTGTCTACCTGCTTGACACATCTCAAAATTTTCCCCCCTTCATTCAAATATTCAAGTTTCAACTAATACTTATTGACCTACTGTGTGTAGGACAATCCGAGGCACCAGGATGTAGAAGTGGACAAATGAAATTGAAAAATACTACCCTTCTGGGGCTTCCATCTTGGTAGTGAGTGACAGCCCCTGGGACCTGGTAAAGACACATACTCACCTACACAGAGGGCTCAGGAAGGTGGGAAGGTGCCTGCAGCTTGGTCTCCACTACCCAGGCTGATGCTTAGCCCTGGTGGGCATCCAGCAGGAGGCGGTCTCTTGCTCTCCTCGTCTGCACAGAGAGCCTGCATGCTCAGAAAAAAGCATCTTTGGGGAGAAGGCACTCTCTGAAGCCTCCTTTGGTCTCTGGTTAGTCTGTGATCCTCACCTCACATTCAGGATGTAAGGAGCCACTTGTACATCTTCTCTCTCAGCATGGGCCTTCTGCCCATTTCTTCCAGGCCCTACGCACCTGCCCTTCATCTACCAGGTGGGATTCAGGCTCAGCAGCCCGGGGGTGAATGGGTTTTGCAAGTACCCAGCATGGGGCCTGGGCATAGTCAAGTGTTCCATAAATATTTATAATGTGAATGAATGAGTGAATGAATGTTTACCCCGCTGCACCAAAGCTGTCTTTCTGAAATGCCTGGGCGGGGCGGTGGGGGGGTGGGCATCTTTGTATATTGTTGCAAACCTCAAATGCTGATGATATTGGAGGGGTATTCTGCAGCCCCTCCCTGACCCACAACTGAGACACAGCTGACTTTCCCCGCATTGACGTCTGTGTAGCGAGAGAAATGGTGCTTGGCTTCAAGAGAATGTGAGCTTTTCTTTCTGTGAAGAAAGAATGAGTTTTTCCATATGCATTATTTTACTGTATTCTCCAATACTAATGAGAGTTGATCCTGTTAGATCTGGCTTGCAGGGAAGGAAACAGAGGCCCAGAGAGGTTAAGTGACTGGTCCAGTGGCACATAGCTAGTGAGCAGCAGAGATATGACTTGAATTCTGGCTTTTTGGTTTCAAATCCCATGTTATTTAGAAAAAGACAATGGTAATTTTCTTTGTTAGCCATCTTGTTCTATTTGAGGAGAAGCTGGCATGAGTGAGTTTTGTTGCTGACTGTTTCACAGTCACAATTTTATCATGTATAGAAATGCTTGAGAAAAGGGGAAAAAAGGAAAAAATGTTGGGAGTGTCCCTGTGACCTATGTACATTTCATGGCCAGTGTATGGCCAGTGCCATCAGCCAGTAGGCTTCAGGGACTATTTGGTCCAAGAGTCTCATTTTACTGGGGGGTATTGAGGTCTAGAAGAGTGATGCAGCCTGTCCAAAGGCAGGCATTTATCATGGAGGTGGCTGAGACCTCCTGGGTCCTCTGATGGCAAGCCCAGGGCCCAGCTCAAGACTTCTTGGTTATGAAACACCCTGGGTTCTTGGCACTTCTCTCTTCTCAGACCTGTCAGAGGCCCAAGTGCCCTCTGAGGCCCCCAGGGTCCACCTTCCCACCCCATGATGCAGCTTTGCCTGTTTTCCTTATTCTAAAGTTAGACATCCAAGGATGCAGAGGGTCTGAGTGATTCCACTCTGGGCCATGAGTGACCAAAATCAGATTCTGGTGGTATCCAGGCTGGGCAGTCACTCTGCGGATTCCAGGAAGAGCCAGGGATGTATTTAAATGAGGCGGCTTAACCCGGGATGATGAGCCTGAGCTAGGAGATGAGCATTAGAGTGAAAGGTGTGGAGGGTGAATGAGAATAAGAGATCATGAGGAGGCAGGAGAAAAGCAGAGGAAGGAGGAAGTCAGGGGTTTGATTCTGGTATGAAAGCATCAGGTTGAGGAAAGAAGCCGAGTCTCAGCAGAGAACGTCAACCAAGAATACAGTCTTCCCGGCCAGTGGACGAGGGGCTGGATTTTAATTTGCATAGCATTAATTAGCAAGAGTGTCCAATTAGGACAGCCATTTTAGAGCCACACTATTAAGCTGATGCTGAAATGTTAATCAGTTTTGGAGCTTCTCCATGAAATTGAAGGAAAAGTTGACCTTATTAAGCAGAAAGAATTCTAAATCAATTATTTCCCAAATCAAATGCATAAAACATAGATCTTAATTCAGGAGATATATACTTTAGATGGTTTCACCTCTTCCCCTTTGGGGATTCCAGCCAGTGACAGAGATCATAAATAGGCCTCATATGTACACATGCATACTCATTCTTGGGGGAAGGCACCTCTACATTTTTTACCTGATATGTTTCACTTGTTTTCAGTGCCCCTCCAGGACTCTGCTTGCAAGTGTGGTTTTCTGTTATTTTCAAATGTTCCAACAATAAAACACATTTAGGACTTCAAAGTCTCTGGGAAGATCTACCGTAATCATTACAATTCTGGCTTGTCTTTGGAAGTCACAAGGCAGGCGGGGAGAGCAGTTTGTACGGCTGGCTCAGAAGCCAGGCACACACTCCATCACACTCCACACAGCCTCAGGGGAGGAAGGGCTGGAGCGGTTCTGAGAAGGTTCACTGCAGAAACTGGAGGCTGGGAAGGTCTGACCAGCAGGCAGGTGGGGTGTTGATGCGTGGACAGAGCACGGGACCTGAAAGCAGATTATCTGGAATAAGTCCTGCCTCCATTTTTTGGCCATATCTTTGGACAAATTAGGTGACATCTCAAAGTCTCAGTTTCCTCCTCTGTAAAAGGGGGTTGATGATGCCCACCATGCATGGCAGGCCCCTACAGCAGTGCTTTACAACAGATTGTTGTCATCAATGAGAAGTCATAGATCTGTGAAGGGCTGGTTCTTGTCTTGGAGCAGAACAGGGACCACGCAGATGGGGGCATCTTGTAGGAATGTAATTCACCCTCCTTCCCTGCTAGGAATCCCCTCTATAGCACCCTGATGGCTGTAGCCAGCCTCTACTAGGATGACACAAACTCAGCATCTCACATGGGAGTCTTGTTCATTTTGAAGGCATGGGGGGAGCATGGTATTTAGAAAACTCTGATGTATAGCTAAAATCTGGGCTAGTTGTATGACCTTGGAGAAGTCACATTGTCTCTATGACTCTCAGTTTTAAAAAATTATTTATTTATAATTTTAGTTGTATTAGGTCTTTGTTGCTGCATGTGGGATTTCTCTAGTGGTAGAGAGCAGAGTCTACTCTTTGTTGCAATTCTGGGGCTTCTCATTGCCTGGCCTCTATAATTGCAGAGCCTGGGCTCTAGGCGTGCAGGCTTCAGTAGTTGTGGCATATAGGCTTAACTAAGCATGGGCTTAGTTGCTCCACGGCATGTAGAATGTTCCTGGACCAGGGATCCAATTTATGTCCCCTGCATTGGCAGGCAGATTCATATCCATTGCACCATCAGGGAAGTCCCTCAGTTTTCTTTTTAATCAGTAAAATGGAGACATTATGACCTCATCTGTAGGGTAAGGATGCAAAGTAATTTGTGAAGAAGGCATAGTCTGGGACCTGGTATGTAGTTGACACTTAATAAACATTATGTCAAGATAAAAGCACTATTATTAAAAAATTTCAAGAAGCACTCATTAAGCACCTGTTGTACCTCAGAGGTAATACAGTTGAGTACCCTGACACTTAATAGAATCATACTATATATTTTCAGTCATTTTTACATTAAAAATAATTGGAAATATATATATAGTTTTGGGGTCTGGATTTATCACTTGATATTGAATCATAAACCTTTCCTGATATCTTCAAATATTCTCTACAAAAGTGGCTTTAAGTGACAACAACAACATAGTGTTCCATCACTGGCTAGTCTCCAATTTGCTTACCCACTCTAATATTTGGGAGCATTTAGGAATAAATGGCTTTGAAAAAACAACTCTCATCTGTTGAGGTATGATTCGTAAGCATTCTTGTGTATTAAGGATCATTACTCTATTGTTTAAAAGTTCTGAGTTGCAGGGGAGAAGGGTTGATCGGTTGGGGTGATCACAGGGCTTGTGTATGTATGTACACACACCTATTTGGCCCCCACTCACTGCCATCTAAGGGCCAGATGGACTTATTGGGCTGGGAGGGAGTGCTGTGATCAACTCAGCCCAGTCCCGCAGGCCCTCAAGCCCTACAGGTGCTTGGGTTTGCTTCCAGAGTTATTTCGCCTCCGTGAGAAGAATCTTCCACATGCCCAGCACAAGCTGCCAGGCCTGAGCTACTGGAAGGAGACTTTCTAGCTCCCTATCCATGGACTTTGCTTTAGTTTTTGGCCCCCTCCTTTTTTTTTTTTTTTTTTTTTTATCTCTTTATGGCATGTGGCAGCTAGCCAGCCCTGATGGCTGCCATCATCCAAAGAACCATATCAATTTCAAGCTTATTTGGAGAGCAGACAGCAAAGAAAAGATAATTCAGCATTTTAACAAATAGAAAACATTTCTAGTCCAGCTGACTTCTTTGACATATTTTTGGCTATTAAAAATAGTTGATGGTTTATTTTTTATTGACATGTGCTAGAGACTGCAAAAAAATCTGTAAAGTAGCGCTCATTTCCGCTGATCCAGTACACATTCGTCCCCTCATGGGGCTGGAGCTGGCCAACGAGGTTTCACTGGCCAAAACCAAGAAGAAGGTGGAGTTGCCTTTTACGTAAAGGCTTTGAGTTTTAGAACAAAAGGAAGAGGCTCAAAGGAGAGGAGACAGCATCTGGGCTCTTTCCCTTTATTTCTTCCTCTAAAAATGATGGAAATAGACTTGGATTCTGATTTTGGTTAATTTCTGCCAAAAGAAATTAATTAGAGTTTGAAATATGCAGCTGATCCCAAATCCTTCCCTGGGGAGGTGTGATGCTCCCCAGATGTCTTCAGACCCCTTTGAGAAGAAAGTGATGGTCATTTCTGGCTCGAAAACATTATGATCTGTTCCCAGTTGATTTCTGAAGGGGAAGTGGCCTTATCCTCAAAGTCTGAGTGTCCCTGAATTCACCACCTGCTCTTCAGCCCCACTAGGTCTTGTGGTTTGGATGGTGTTTCAGGCACCCAATAGTGCTTTCAAAGATTGGAACCTTCCAAAGGGCTGAAATTGTGTTCTGTTTTGTCCTGGGCCCTTAATTGGAGCAGCATAGTACTCCTCGAGATATCTCTGTGCATGTGTGCTGAGTAAATGATTGCAGGCTGCTCTTCATTAAATATAGAACATAGAAGAGGCTAAATGAAAAGTGGCTTATAATTAGACCATCATCTGCAAAGAACAAAATGGACATCTTTCCCTGCAGCTGGATGGTGCTACATAGTATAGAAAGTTGAGGTCTGTGTATAAGCCAGTTTGGAAGCTTCTGGTAGGCAGGGGATCTCTGTAAATACCCTGTAGTGTCTAGCACACTGTTAGACACCTAGCAGGTGCTCAAGAAATGAGAAGTGGTTGAAATTGCCATGAAAGAAAGAATGAGCTCCTGCATGAGTTCTCCCGTGGGTTCCCAGTACTAAGTGGGCCCCAGAACTGTATCAAATAAATGAATGGTAGATTGGCAGACACCAGGGAGAGCTGCTCTCTTTCCATCTCAGCATGCAAAGGGTGGTTGAGAACACAAACTTGGGCATCTGGGAATCCTGGGCTCAAATCCAAGCCCTCCACTGATTGCAGTGCTTGCCCCATATTGGACCCCTCCCCCTCTAATGCTGGAGTTCTCAGGTACCCCTCCCTCTGTCTCCGAAAGCTTGCTTTCTTGGACAGTGATCTCTCCCCCCTCTCTCCTGGAGGTTGCACATGATAATTAATTATATCCCACCTTTGAGACCTGGAGGAGGAGATAGGGACGCACTCCAGTATTCTTGCCTGGAGAATCCCATGGACCGAGGAGCCTGGGGGGCTATACAGTCCATAGAGTCACAAAGAATCGAACATGACTGAAGTGACTTAGGACGCACTCACGCACCTTTGAGACACTTTCCATTGTTATCTTAAGTTGTCACTTGGGTCTGTGTAAATGGACACTTCTCACATTTTCATTGTTTCCTACCAAAGAGTGGGCTGAGCACTTGCTGGCGGTGAGTCAGAAGCCTTGGCTTCGAACCCTGGCCCCAGCCACTCGCCCCTCTGAGCCTTCACCTGTAGCATCTATACAGTTGGGTGAAAGAGCTAGGGCTGTCTAGAGGATGGATGAGAACAAGGTGTGAAACCACCTTGAAAACAGTGAGTTGCTTTGTAGACACCAGGCATTTTATGATTCTGGAGCACAGGGACCGTTTCTCGTGTGGCCGGCGTCTCTCAGGATGCATGGGGCTACAACACCGTGCTTGGAAGTACTGCCGGCTCTCTGCTACCTTTGTGCAGGGCTGTGTTCCCGCCTTCCTCCGGGACTGGGAGCCACCTCTGCTCCCTGGCTTCCAAATGCCCAGGAGGTACCAGCCCTGCAGAGAAGGTGAGGGAAATGACGGTAGCCATCCCTCACAGGGCCGGGTAGCGGGCTAGGCACCTTACATATTGTTATTCAGTTGCTCAGTCGTGTCTGACTCTGCGACCCCATGGATTTGCAGCATGCCAGGCTTCCCTGTCCTTCACCATCTCCTGGAGTTTGCTCGAGTTCATGTCCATTGAGTCGGTGATGCCATCCAACCATCTCATCCTCTGTCCTTCCCTTCTCCTCCTGCCTTCAATCTCATAGAGTGCCTTTATCTTTCACAGCAGCCCTGAGAGGTAGGTACTGCTATTATCCCCATCTGATGCCGGAAGCCCCTGAGTGCAGAGGCAGAGAGGGCAGCCTGAAATCACATGGCTAGTAAGTGGCTGTGTCCGGGGTTGGATCCAGTGGGCGGGTCTGGAACGCTTGCTGCTAACCATGTGGGTCCCCTAAGCTGCCCTGAGGCTGGAGGACTGCACCAGAGGCCAAATGACCCACGTGCCTCCCCCAGCCTCAGCTGAAGGGACCCTCAGGACCCTTCTCCTGCCCAGGAACCTCGCTGTGCTCCTGTGCTCGGCCCCTTGCCTCTCCAGGAATTCTTCCACTGCTCTCGCTTCCTTCTGCACCCTCAACCTAAAACGGGAGAGCCACCACCAGGACGTTCTCATTCATTCCTGAAAGAACTCTGCATTGTCAGGATGGAAGGGACCTCTGGTTCAGGTTTGTTAAGAGGAAAGAGAGACCGAAGCTGGCATAGTATCGATGTCCAAACCAGATAATAGCAGCACAGAAAAGAATTATGTTCATATGACTTATGAGCATGAAGGCAAAAATTCTAAACAACACATCAGCAAACTGGATCTAGCCATGTATAACAAACATAATACATCATGCCCAAGCAGAGTTCATCCCAGGAATGCAAACATGATTTAACCCTAGAAAACAGAGGCTCAGAGGGCAGCTGCGGAGACTGAGCCAGCCCAGGGCCCAGCCCAAAGTGCTTTTGGGGACCTGGTTACCTTTGTGCTGTATCCTGCTCCTGGGAGGTGCTGGTGACAGTCTTTCCTTTGTTGTCACTGCCTCTCACCACTTTATGTAGCCTCAGAGTGAAATGTTCTGTCCTGGATTTTTTCTAATCCTCTCTTTCCATTTCTCCTGCAGGATTCCATGTTTTCGTTGGCCCTGAAATGCCTTATCAGTCTGTCTACCATCATCCTTTTGGGTTTGATCATCGCCTATCACACACGTGAAGTCCAGGTAGGTGCCCTTGCCCACATCCCTTCATGCTGGGGCCGTTCCTCTGCTCCAGGCTGAGCCCGCCCCCTGCCCCTCAGGAACTAGCTGGAGAATCTCACCAGACAGTATGCGAGATTGTGGCTCTTCTCTTTCAGTTTGGGCCCTCGTGGGAGCAGAGGTGCCTCTGCTCTGGGGCTTTAGAACCATTGTGATTATCCCAGAGGCAAACATGGCTTCATGTTTTGGGGACAGTCCTGCTCAGAGTCTTCATTCTGCACTGCTTTACTGTAGGACTGACTTTGCTCTTTCTATCTCTTGCTGGATCTTTTCTGAGTGTGAGCCATTGAATCTCCCAAGTGAAGCAGACCTTCCTCCTATGCCCTTGCATGCATGTGCCTGCGTGTACACACACACACAAACACAGACACTGCACCAGATAACACTAGGAGTCTGATGGTGAGTTTACCGCTTCCTGGTCTGTGCCAGGAATAGAATAGAATAGAATCTATTAATCTATTAATCTAGATAGAATAGAATCTTCTGTGGTCGAGGAGGTCTCTGTTTCTTGCTGCCCAAAAGTCACTTGGTACCCAGAGAAATATTAGCCTGGCCTCTGGGGTGTACTCCAGTTTGGCCGCTGTAAGGAGGATGGTATGACCTGGGCTGGGAAGGGCAGGCAGGAGTGAGTAGGTCGGAGGCATCTTCTCCTGACAATGGGTCTCCCGCATCACCTGGCCCTTCGGGCTGACCTGTTGTGCTGGGGCCCTGGGTGGTGGTTCTATGGTATCCAGATGTTTTTTCTCACTTGCATGCACATATGAATATAACCCTGTCCTTTGGCTGGAGGAGCACACATAGATCTCCATCTGGGCAGCAGGCGAGAAATTGACAAAGACCAGAACTCAGAGTTGGGAAAGCTGGGGCCGAGACTCGGCCATGACCTCTTCTCACAGCAGGTCTCTGGCCAGCCCTGTCACCTCTCTGGACTGGAACGTGTGAATTTTTCTTTGTCTGGAACATGGGGCTTTTTATTCCACTGTTTACGAGTTGTTGTAAGGATGAATGGGTAGTGTATGAGAGGGCTCTGTGAACTTTAAAACACTTCAAATACCGTACCTCTTGTCACCCAGCGTTTCTGGGCTGAGTGGGTGCACAGGCAGAGATGGGTGAACATCACCTGCTCCTGGGAGGGTGGTCTGCTCTCCCGTTGCGTGTCGGGGGCCACTGCATCTGGCCCGGGCGAGGGAGCCTTGGCTGCAGGCCGCCTTGGCTGCAGGCCACCTTGGCTCCACTCTGTTGATGACCAGAGGACACTCATTGAGAAGGTGGGGACTCGTTAGTCTCCGGAGGGGTCACAGGTGCAGGGACAGAGCTTGTGCTGTGAAGGCTGAGAGTCCCAGACACCACCCAGCAGGTTCCTTTGTGGGGTCCAACCTGGACAAGGCGGGTGGGCTTTAACCCCAGGAAGAAGCCAGGAGTACAGGCAGGAGAAATGGGCAGGAATGGGAGACGGGCCCGGGAGTCACAGTCGGGACTCCCGGCCAGGTTCACCCCACCCCAAACCAGCTGTGGGACCCAGGTGTTTCCTTAGTTCCTCTGAGCCCCTGCACCCTCATCTGGAGGCATCTATACTACACCATATCACCTTGACCTGTGCAGAGGGGTCACACAGGCCAGGGAAAGAAACAGAGTAGTGAAGCTCATCTGTGAGCCAGGCTCGGGGAAGAGGGAAAGGAGCTGGTCTCAGCCTCACACCCACACAGTAGGTCCACTCGTCTTGACTGCTGCTATTTCCACTCCAGGCCTTGGAACTAGGAGAGCCAGGTGTCCCTTCTCTGATTCTCTTGGGGTCCTGTCCTGCCATCCCCAGGGCTGGCAGCCTTAGCTCTGACCCCACCCAACTGCAGTTCTGATGTCAGTTCTGGCCAGGTGGTGGGGCCAGCACCTGGCTGGGCACACTATCCTTTCTCACCTCACAGCTAGTCTCTGCTTCGCCCTCATTATGGGCACCAGAGGATGCTATGTTAGTTATTTGTCTTGGCCTGACACTCCAAGTTAAGAGCAACGAAGTGAAATCAGTGAAGGCATTGAATCCTGGCTTAGACGCCTGAATGCCCTTGGGCCAAGAACACCTTTATAACAACTTCTCTGGGCCTTGGTTTCCCCATGTAAAGTATGGAAGTCTTACCATCCACCTTGCTGAACTTGTAAGAGGGTGGGTCCCTTTCCTGTGACCTCTGTCCACTGCTCTCAGCTGGGCCTCATCTTACAAGCTGTGCCCACCAGATCATCACTGTCAGGACCGCCCAGTGCCAGTAAGTGGTTGGACTTCCTCTCTACCCTGCCTGCACGCTCAGCTCCCACCACCTAGTCCGTCATCCTACTGGCCTACCAACACGTGGGTTGTCACCAGAACGTGGCTCCCTCTGTGCCTCTTACCTATCCAGTGAAGTTCTTTCTTCTGGAAAGTTCTAGTGGGACCTTCTTTTGCCAGAGGGAATTTGGAATGGTTTGGACCCAGACAGCAGGGCCTTCATAAGTACTCACCTGACCATATTGTAGTTTTCTGTTCTGTGTCCTTTTCCCCAGCCTCAGGGACAATGATGTTGTGAATCTTTGTATTTCCAGGGACCCACAGCGTGTGACAGAGAGCCGGTGTCTGCAGGGGATGTTTTGAATGAAAGGGTGTTGTATTCGAGATGTCTGATTTCCAAAGTTGTTTTGACCATTACTTAGCCCTGTGGTCTTGGGCCTCAGTTTCCACATCTGTTCACTGGGGATCCTAAGCCCGCCACACCCCAATTCTGTAATTCTCTGATTAAGGTCTGGTGCCAGCCAGCTAGGGGACGTGCCTCCTGAGAGTGAGTGGAGGGAGTGTAATCCCAGGCATGATTGCTTATCCAGAGGGGCTGCTTGGATAACCTCTTCTGTAGGAAGAGGCCAGCCGCTGCTCATCTGTTGGGAAGCAGGGCAGGGACAGGGTGGGTGAGGTCAGGGACTTGTGTCAACGATATGCTTGCCACTTCCTTATCCACACCAGTTGTTGGCCACTTGGCTCAATTGTAGCAGGAACCGGATGGCCGTGTTTCCACCTCCCCCCAGCCCTGCCCCAGTTGCTCACACCCGGGCCCCTGGCCCCCGCCCAGCACACACAGAAGGCCAGGAGTGCTTTCTGGAATAGGATTCCTCTTTGTTATATGCACAACTTGCGTTTTTGAGAAAGAAGAACTCTGAAACATTATTGGGAACGTCTCTACCAAGCTCTGGCTTCAAGTCCTGCAGTGAGGCTTGGAAGGTTCTCAGAGGCGATGGCGTGTACCCCTCGCTGGTGCAGGAGGCTCCCCCTCTGTGGGCCGGCCTGTCACAGAGAGTCACAGCCTCTTGGGGGAGGCTGTTCCTGACTGGGCATTGTGAGTTTTAGAAAGTCTGCCCCTCCAACTGAGAGGAAACGGGCCTCTCTGGAGCATCCACTCAGCCTGGCTCTGTTCGGGGGCAGGGAAAAGAGGCCCCGGAGTTTCCCATGAGGCAGCCCCTATCATCTGAGGATGATGTCTTGGAGCACAGGGGCTTAAAGACCCAGGGGTCTGTTCTCCTCAGGCTAATGTGTCCCAAAAAGAAATGAAAAGCCAAATACACTGGGTTTTGTGTTGTGTATCAAAACTTTGAAAACCGCACTCTCCTGTGGGGGGTCCATTTATTCCTGTGGTTTGGTGATCACCAGGACCTCCCAGATCGGCTGCCAGCCTCCTCTCCCACTATTGCACAATCACATTTTAGGGGCCATTGGCATGTCCCTGACTCGACTTGTCGTAAAGCACGGAACTCCTCCCTCCCTCCCTTTCTCTCTCTTTTTTCTTTCATTTGAAGTATAGTTGATTTACAATATTGTGTTAATTTCTGCAAAGTGATTCAGTTGTATATATATATTCTTTTTAAGATTCTTTTCCATTGTGATTTATAACAGGATATTGAATATATTTCCCTATATAGCTATACAGTAGGGCTTTATTATCTATTTTATATGTAGTGGTGTGTATCTGTTAATTCCAAACTCCTAATTTATTCCCCCTTTGATAATCATACATTTGTTTTCCATATCTGTGAGTCTGTTTTTGTTTTATAAATAAGTTCTTCTTTTTTTTACTGTGCTCAGTCATGTTCAACTCTTTGTGACCCCACTGACTATAACCTGCTAGGCTCCTCTGTCCTCTTCCTCTGGAGGAGGTTTTCCAGGCAAGAACACTGGAGTGGGTTGCCCTTTCCTACTCCATGGGATCTTCCTGACCCAGGGATGGAAGCTGCGTCTCTTGCATCTGCTGCATTGGCAGGCGGATTCTTTACCACTAGCCTCCCATAAGTTCATTTGTGTCATACTTTAGAGTCCACGTGTAATGATATTGTATTTTATTCGTCTTTCTCTTTCTGACTTACTTCACTTAGTGTGATAATCTCTAGGTCCATCTATGTTGCTGCAATGACATTATTTCATTCTTTTTAATGGCTAATTAGTATTCCGTCGTGTATATACATAATACAATATCTTCTTTATCCATTCATTTGTTAACGGACACTTAGGTTGCTTCCATGTCTTGGCTATTGAAAATAGTGCCACTATGAACATTGGGGTGCACATATCTTTTTGAATTAGTTTTCATCTTTTCTGGATAGATGCCCAGGAGTAGAATTGCTGGATCATATGGCAACTCTATTTTTAGTTTTCGAAGGAACCTCCTTTCTGTTTTTCATAGTGGCTGCACCAATTTACATTCCCACCAACAGTGTGGGAGGTTTCCCTTTTCTCCACACTGTCTCCAGCATTTATTATTTGTAGACTTTTTGATGATGGCCATTCTGACTAGTGAAACACCGAATGCTTTATCGCTCCCCTGTATCCTCCCTCCTCTTCCCTTCTTATCCATCTAGCTGTTCATTCATTCAGTGTATACCTAACGAGGACCTACTCTGGGCAGATCCTGAGACAGGCACCCAGTTCTCTGTGCTGGAAACCTTCAAATCACTTTTGCTTCTGCAAGGAGTTGTCACTATTGAGTGAATCCATGGCCCTAATTAATGTCTTTAGTGACATCCTGAGAGGCAGGATAGCAGGAGGCTGAGAACACAGATTTTTTAGTAGTTCAACATGGGTTCAAATCATGTTCTTTGTCACACTGCAGTATGTATGGTAGCCTTTAGGAAGCTACTGACTCTCCCTTAGTCTATTTCCTTTCTGGAAAATGATACTAACAGTACCCACCACAGGGTTGTTGTACAGATCAAATTAGATAATATGTGCAAAACATCTTAGCTTCAATGAGGATGTGTTTGCGGGGCTGACAGCAATGGAGAGGACATCCCAGGCAGAGGACTCAAAATATCCAGAGTCTCTGAGATGGGAAACTGCAGAGTACATTCAGAATGCCTTGAGGGCAATGTCCTGGGCAGTGGGGCGGGTCCACTCTGGAGCATGGCAGGACCAGCGGGAACTCATCTGTCTTGCTGAAGGGTTTTAGAACTGTCCTGTGGGCAGCAGTGAGAACCATGGAAGGGGTTTAAGTTAGGGAGACAGATGATCAGATTTGCATTTTTGCTGCAGCATGGCAAATGTTGCAAGGGCCAATTTCAGAGGCAGAGAGCCTAATTGGAAGTATGTTTCCACGGTCGAAATGAGCGATGGTGACACCCTGAGTCAGGGCAAGACAAGAGCTGGGACAGGAGAGACTGTGCCTAAGAGGTGCTGAGCAAGAAGAATTGACCAGGCTTGCTCACCTGTTAGGTTGGAGGTACTATCTGTGGAAAATAAGGAGTCCAGTCGTTGCTTAGGTAACTCAGTGGTTGGGAGTGCCATTCATTATGGTTGAAACCATAGAAGGAGGTTGAGGTGGGAAATGATGACCAGATTAGTTTGGGACATGTCCATGTTGAGGTGGTGGGGGGGGGGGGTGGGCATCCAGCTGCCTCCAGGATAGTGATAAAGAGGATAGGCCTGGTGGGAAGGGGGCAGTGGGATGAGAGGAGGCGGGGGACAGACCCCCAGAAGGATGTCATCGAGTAAGAAGTGGGAGGCAGATAAACCCACAAAGGAGAAGGAAACAGTCAGGGAGGTCAGAGGAGACCCCAGGGGAGGGAGTCAGGAAGCCGGGACAGGGAAAGAAGGGTCAGTTTTGTCACAAGGGGTCAAGGAGTTGGGGACTACACTGGTCCTTTGCGTTTTCTGTGGGAAGGTCATTGTGCCCTTTATCAGCCCTGTCACTGGGAGTGGCAGTCACGGGCAGGGGAAGGGGAAGGGAGGACCAAGTAGGAGGTGAGACAGTGGAGACACTGAATACTGGTCAGTCTTCTGAGAAGTTGGGCAGAGTGGCAGCTGGGGAGGACACAGGGAGGAGGAGAGCTGTTGGTTTGCGTATGTGACCTGGAGGACGGCATGCGTCTGGCAGCTCTCAGGAAGGAGCCAGCGGAGAGGGAGAGGAAATACCCAGCAGCCAGGTTCTGGTCTGGGTGCCCCAGGGAGGAAGTGCCCTGGCTTAGGGCCTGGGGGGACGGGGTGGGGGATGGAGCGGGTGGAAAGTGCAGGCGCACCTACATCTGGAGGTGTGGAGCCGAGCCTTGGCGTCCTTAGTGAAGCTGCAGGGGCAGGAAGCTGCAGGACAGCGCCTGGCACATAGCAGGACTCAGTTAATGTTTGTCGAATTAAAATGGGGGGACTGCTGTGAGCCTAGCATAGGACACAGGCAGTGGCCGATTTCCCATCATCCAGTGCGGCTGGGAACTTTAGAGATCATTAATTTCAGCCTGTGATTATTGGCCATATTCAACGTAAAAAGCATCAGTTGGATCACAATCTGCTGTTGGCCCTCAGAGCCTTCTAGTCCGCTTCAGATCTGACAGAAACAGAACAGTGACAAGATACAGGTCTTCAACCTCATGAATCTGAAACACAGGAGACCAATAAAAGGGGAGACTTTTAAGTTATGTGTAAATGTGGATATTTTTATGAAGCAGCCACAGAGTTCTCAGCTTACAGGGAGATTACTTCAAATTGTAGGACATAAATTATTTTCAAGAGACAGCTCATGTTACAGAAAGGCTCACATGCCCTGGCACGATGGTCCCGTAGGTGGGAGTACCCTTCTGGGCACATGAAGCCTGCTGTCACAGGGGCGTGGGCGTCTGGAACACAGGAGGTGTCACTGGTTCATATGCTTTGGGCCTGTGTGTGCTCACTCAGTCATGTCCGACCCTGTGACTGCACGGACTGTAGCCCACCAGGCTCCCCTGTCCATGGGATTTTCCAGGCAAGAATATTGGAGCTGATTGCTATTTCCTTCTCCAGGGGATCTTCCCGACCCCAGGATCGAACCCGAACCTCCTGTAACTCCTGTATTGTCAGGCAGATTCTTTACCACTGAGTCACTGGGAATTCCGATGCTTTAGGGGTCCACGGCTAAATGAGGTAGGTAGGAGTGTCTTCCCTTCAGGGAATGGACTGAAGGTTCAGGCTGAGTCTTGCTCTGTGCCCTTACTCTCCCTTCTCCTCATAGAAGAAATTGGGCTCAAGTCACATCTTATCTGTTAGGTGAGGACTACTGAATGTCAGGCATGGAGGATCCAGAACTAACTGAGACCGGGTCCTTGACTTTGGAAGCTGCTTGTCCTAGACTTTGATCCACTGGGACCCAGGCTGATAAGCTTTGAGGTGTGAGGTGTGTGTGTGAAACATCAGGTGGCCACAGGGGCTGGGAACCTCTCACAGGGAGATGAAATTTTAACTAAGCAGTGTATTCACCAGGAGCAGAGTCCTGTGTATGTTTGGGATGAAGTTGGCCTGGGGCATTTCAGGGGCATTAGAGAGGAGAGAAAGGAATGTCTGTCTGTCTTCCAGGGGAGAAGGGAGCTGCCTCACCCTGGTGGGGCTGGGATCCCTGTCCTTGCGAACCCCTGACAGACATTTCCTAATGGTGTCTCTAGCTGGTTGACTGATGGGTTTGAATGGCCTTCACTGGGGCTCATGGATGGGCCAGTGGCCAAGGTCCTCCTTTAGAGCTGAACAGATAGACTGGGGACGCCTGAGATCCTGAAGCCCCTGGAATAGCCCCTCAGCCTGCTTGGTCTGAGAACATGAGCTCCTTCAGAACCTGAGGACTTGACTGGAATGTTCTGGATAGTGGCTTCCTCTGCCGAGCTCACGTCCATTTCTTGCCCTATGCCAACAAACACTCCCCGGACAGATGGCCACACATGAGGGAGACCGGAAATGGGGAATGTGTCCAGAGGACGGTCCCTGGCCTCCCACCGACCTGCCTGCACCTGGACGGCTGAAAGGGAAGGAGGAAAGAGGGGGCCAGTGCTGCTCAGTCCGAATACCACGAGTCCTTGTCAGACTACCTTTCAAAGACAGAAAGCTGAGAGGATGACGCATTAGCAGCCCCCTTGGTGATGACGATGTCACCTCTCATCTTGTCTAGTGCTGCGTATTTTTTGGAGTGTTGTCATGTATATTGTCAGACTTCTTGCCTGCCTGACTTCACCCCTTTGACTTTTAGGTTTTTACCTCCTCCAGGAAGCTTTCTGGCTGCCCCCACTCCCCGGGCAAGGTGCCCCTTCTAGAAGTTGGCTGGGTTCTGACCCGGACACTGTTTCTCACCTGCGTCTGCTCTGACCACAGGTCTGTGATGGTGGGGACTGACTGGGATTCTCTGCTCTGTGCCACAGCCAAGAGCACCCGGCACACGGCAGGGATTCGATAAGTGGAACCAAATGAATGAACAACAAGCCCAGGGGGCAAACGGGTAGATTGATTCTTCCCTCGGTCCATAGACGACCAAGCTGAGTCTCTTTAAGACTGAGAGGCTGGCCTGAAGTCCCTGGCTTGTGCATCATAAGGGGTCCAGGGCCTTGGCAGGCTGCCCCCTGTGAGCTGGGCTGGCCAGGCCCACTGTGACCCTCTGCATCACCCTCTTGTCCCTTCTTGTCCCCTCTCATCACAGGCTTTGGTCCCAGAGCCTCTTCACACTCAGATCTGCAGCTGGCCATGGATTGCCATGGTTACCACTCCAGCCTTGGCAGTCTCTGTGTGACATTTTGGTTTTATTTGCTAAATATTTGAACACTTGGCTTTAACTCTTCCTGCCCCAGAGAGGGCTTTCCCGCCATGTTGCCCTTCCTTAGGGGTGGTGGTCTCCCGCTGCCATCTCGGGGTCCCCCAGAGCCCAAGGGCAGTGTGCCTAGGGAGCAGCAAGGCTGTTTCTCAGCTGCCTGTGTTGACTTTCTGTTTTGGCAGTTGGAAATGTCATCCTGTGTCATGCTTCTTGACAGGGCGTGTGCTACATCTGTTAACAGGTGTGAAAACCATTGCCCTGGGCATGTTCAGACTTGCCCCAGCCTGGAGGGCCAGTCCCAGACTTCCGGAGGCAGCTGCCTGCAGCTCCACTGACTTCCAGGCAGTCACCTCTTGCCAAGTCCTCCGGAAGCTTCCTCAGCTCCAGGACTCCAGGATGTCAGAGATGTCCTCTTCCCTTGACCCTGGCAGGGGGGCAGAGGGGAAACTGGTTTTGGGAGGAGTCATTGTTTGTAAATGGGGAGGTGGTGTCACCTCACCTCCCACTCCTCTTCCCCTGCTGGTTCAAGATGAGGTAGTGCCTGGGAGGCTGAATCCATCCAGCTGTGCGTTACCTTGGAAACCACACACCTAGCCTTGGGAAACGAGGGCTGAGGCATACTTCTCTTCCCACTATAATTCAGGGATACAAGAGATCACTGTCCCAACACAGACAGCTAATGAGTGACCAGGTGGAGAAAAATAGCCCAAGTGCCTGCCCCATCCAAGGCACTTCCTCCCAACAAGCCTCTGCCCCCTTTACACTGTGCGAGGGGCCTGGTCTGTCTGGGATACTGATCACAGTGTGAGCTTGGGTAGGCTACCTCTGTCTCTGAGTTTTGTCACCTATAAAGTAGGCAGATTAGATCAGATAGATGATCTCTGGGGCCTCTGATTGTATCCAGTATTCCATGTTGGAAGGATGCTCATGATAAAGAGAGAAAAGTGTAGACAGAGTGGCTATGAATGTTTTTTTGTTTTTTAAAAAATATTTATCTTTATTTATTTATTTGGCTGCACCAGGTCTTAGTTGCGGAATGGGAGATCTTTGGTCTTCACTGCCGCATGCAAGTTCTTAATTGTGGCATGCAGGATCTAGTTCCCCACTAGGGATTGAATCTCGGTCCCCTGCATTGGGAGCCCAGAGTCTTAGCCCCTGGACCACCAGGGAAGTCCCTGAATGGCTTTTGATAGCAAGAACTGATAAAGTTTGCATTAAGGAGGCCCTCGGGTGGGACTGTCCAAGCAACCTGTCCCTTCTCCTAACTGCCTCCCTTCTCTGTCCAGAAAGGGAGCTGGCTATCCCCTTAATATAGCCTTGAACTTGAAATAGCAAACAATCAAAAGGACAGTTCTTTGGCTCCAACATACTTAAGTTTAAAGGTGACTCCTCTTAAATCTCTTACAAATATAATCTGGTCAGACATCTTAAAGCTTTTAGGATAATTAAAGTCAGTGACCGAATTCCCTTCCTCAGCACTCAGTTCCAACCTCCTTCCATGAATACAAACTCCCACTTCTTCAAAGTCACTGGGGAGCAAATGTTCAACTTAATAGAATATTCTATTTCCCTGTGAGTGCAGATGTGCACTGTCCATGACTTTTTCAGAATTAATTCATTCTATTTTGTATTGTTCTTTTTAAAATATTTATTTATGTATTTGACTGTGCGGGGTCTTAGTTGCAGCATGCAGGATCCTTTAGTTGTGGCACGTGGGATGCAGTTCCCTCACCAGGGATAGAACCCTGGGCCCACTGTATTGGGAGCTTGGAGTCTCAGCTGCTGGACCGTCAGGGAAGTCCCAATGCTACTTTTGTACTGTTGTTGTTACTGTTTTCAAATGATGATCTTTTCAGTTCTGCATCAGGGATGGGCATCAGATCTCCTGGGCCATGTTCTGGACCCTGCAGGCTAGGGAACCCCACTGCCTGGGGATGTGTGTTTGGAAAGCACCACAGGGTCCCAGGGCTTCCTCCCGATTAAGACACATCTTGCGCAGTTATGAGCTCCATGAGGGCCGTGCTTTCTCGTAACTGTCTTCCTGGCTCTTCCTGCTGTGCTGATCAAGGGGGCTGTACGTAGTAGGAGTGCAGTGATTCTAAATCTGAGCTAAATATAATTGACTCTCTGAGGGTTTGGGAAATTGGAAGGCATGGTAGAATTTTTGCTGTTTGGAGACTTCATTGCATTATATGACCAAGAAAATGCTGATAATTCTAGTCTCTGTTCAGCAGGAACCTGGTAAAATGACATCTTTTTGTTTTTAAGAGAATAGATGGCAAAATCACCACTGCTCAAATTCTCCCAAACCTAATAATTGGAAAAGAGATGAAATGTGCCGAGTTTATCTTGGAATTAAAGAATTCAATACAATTCAATCCAGCAGAATTCCGTTTCCTCTGAACATATCACTGGTACAAACCTGGTGGGTATGTGGGAGGGACCCTGGGCCCCAGTTGTAACTTTGTCATTAAATTTTTTTTTAATTGTTGTAAATGGATATATAAAATTTACCATTTTAGCCATTTTTAAGTGTACAGTTCAGTCAGTGGGAGTAAGTAAGTTCATCTATGTTGTTGTGTAGCCATCACCACTGTGCATCTTCAGAACTGACTTTGTCAGTTTTTTTTAAAGATTTTTTTTTAACATAGACCATTTTTAAAGTTTTTATTGAATTTGTTACGAATTTTTTCTGTTTTAGGCTTTGGTTTGTTGGCCATGAGGCATGTGGGATCTTAGCTCTCAGACAAGGGTTTGAACCTGTACCCATTGCATTGGAAGGCAAAGTCTTAACCGCTGGCCTACTACGGAAGTCCTGACTTTGTCACTTTTGTGTAACCTCCAGGCACCTGATGGCTCATGGGTGTGTGGGCTCCCCCTCTGAGTCTGGGGGACTTTTTTCACATACTCATCTCCTACCAGCATACCTGCCTCACTGTGTCAGTCCCTGAAATGATCTTCACCCCATCTTGAAACCCTTATATCACAGGCCCAGGTTCAGATTCCAAGTTTAGATTTGAAAAAAGGTTTGTAAGCCCACAAATGACAAGAATGCCAGGCTCTATTTGTTGATCTCTTATGTGCCAGAAATTGTCCTTTCTGATCTCAGTGGATCCTCAGGTCATTCCTAGGAGGTGAATTCTGTTACTATCCCTGCTTGATAGATAGGACAACTGAGGTCTAAGAAGGTAAGCGACGTGGTCAAAGTCATGTGGCTGGTGAGAGGCAGAGCTGGACTCAGGTGGACTATCTCCAGGCCCATTATGTTGTCTCTAGGCCTATTTAGCTCTCATTACGTGAGAGCTCCATCCTTGGTCTGTCTCTCCTGCCCCTAGTTCCTGCAGGATGAGAAGGCAGCTTGAAATCTGGGCTTGGCCATGGGGACTTCTCTCCAAAAAAGGGCAGGTGTGAACATGACAAAGCCCAGGGCACAGCAACAACCCAGACGCTATTGGTCCAACCCTGCAGCAGCACCCCGGGCCCTTAGCCCCAGCTCCAGTTCCAGGAGGGAGCCCCAGCCTCTGCTCTGCCCTATGGTGGCCCCTCTGCCTGTTAGAAACCCCTTCCCTTGGGAGGGGAATTTGGGGGAGAATGGATACATCTATGAGGCTTCCCAGGTGGCGCTAGTGGTAAATAACCTGCCTGCCAATGCAGGAGGCATGAGACCTGGGTTTGATCCCTGGGTTGGGAAGATCCCCTGGAGGAGGGCTTGGCAGCCCACTCCAGTATTCTTACCTGGAGAATCCCATGGACAGAGGAGCCTGGCGGGCTACAGTCCATAGGGTCACAAAGAGCCCGACACAACTGAAGCAACTTTGCATGCATGCACAGATACGTGTGTATGTGTGGCAAGTCCCTCCACTGTTATCTAAAACTATGCCCCAATGCCAAAAAAGAGTTAAAGAAAGAAAGAAATCCCTTCCTTATCCTAATTCCCCTCTTGTCCTCCCCGTGGGTCCCAGGCCTACCCCAAGGACGAGGTCCAGCACCCTCAGGGAGCTAGGGGCTGCCAATTCTAAGTGGCATTCCATCAAGACTGGATGATGCTTTGGTTTCCCTGCTTTCCCTCCTGATCCCTGCTTGGCTGGAGCCTTCTTTGAAGCTCTGGCTGACTGGCTGGGTGCCCTACTGGGTCTTGCTCTTTTTTGTCCTCCCCCAGCCTCCACCCTCTAAGAGACTGGCTCCTACTTCTCTGCTAGCCGCTTGGCCCTCAGGGCTTCCTTGAAGGCTCAGCTGCAATGTGGGAGACCTGGGATAGATCTCTGGGTTGGAATGCTCTCCTGGAGAAGGGGACAGCTACCTACTCCAGTGTTTTGGCCTAGAGAATTCTATGGACTGTATAGTCTATGGGGTCCGCAAAGAGTCGGACACTACTGAGCGACTTTCACTCTCACTTTCTGGCCCTCAGGACTAGTCAGCGCCTGTCTGGGCTGCATCTGGCCTTCCCTTTGGACACTGAGCCTTTGGCTGCCAGTGTCCTGGGTGCATCAGGCGTCAGCAGCCTTCTCAGTTTCCCCACCCCTCCTTCCTCCTCTTTCCAACATCCCTGTGGTAAGGGGTCAACAGTTTCACACTGAAGCCCCCCTGGATTGGACACAGGACTTCCCATTGTCCTCTCCTGTCCATATGAAACATCCCTTGCTTCCCTGGCACTCATCAGAGCCCTGTCTCCATCCTGCCCACTGCATGGCCCAGGGCCCTTGCTCTGCACCTGCCCAGGGGTGTGAGTTGCTCAGGACAGAGGACCGCCACTCATTCCATTACTATAGCCAAAGACAACCAGTGCCCCTGAGACTGGGACAGTAGCCCATTAGTCCACATTGAGTGGAATGTTTGCTAAAACCCTCTGTCTTCTACACAGAGCTGCCAAGCCAAGTCACAGGCCTCCACCCCCTTGTCCCCAAGCTCCCGCCCTTGCTTGTCCAGTTGGCTTTTGGGGACGAGAGCTGCGCCTGTCGTTTGCATCTGTGCCTTTTCCCAACGTTCATTTGGTTTCAGCCCACTCTAGTCTCTCTAGGTCTTTTAGCATCTCACTCAGCAGCCTGTGTGTGGGGCCCTCCTGGCTTCATGTCTTTTCACATTTCATAAGCTTGACTGTGATAGCTTCATGCAAGCCATTGATGCAAATGTGGCACCAGAAATGGAATTTGGGGAAGTAAACTTCCTTTTCTTGAATTAAAGGCAGGCGGTATAGAGAAGAAGAAATTCAAGGCTCTGCAAATCTTTCTCGTTCTAAACATTCTGTGGCCTCCCCCTAGGCTATGGCTTTATGCACCCTCCTACCCCGCTTCACCCAGAAGCCCAGCCCGCATGCACATTGTGTTTACTGAGTGGTGCTCCGGTGTGGGACGGGAGTCAGGAGTTGCGCAGTGGACCCTACCTCTGTGCCCCTCACCGTCTGTGAATGAAAGGGCGAGGGAGGTGTTTGGCCACCTGGCAGGCTTGGGTCGTCACAACGCTGTCCCAGCAGCCTGCGTCATAGGAGAGTGTTGCCCAGACTCCAACATTCCTAAAGCCACTCTCGGCTGCATCAGCTGGACTTGGCCGTGACTGCTGACCAGTGGCTGCACTGGCCACAGGCACAACCAGAGATCAGTGAGCAGCCACGGTGGAGCCATCCGCCAGGTGCAGAGTGGCCGCAGCCTCTGAGCTCAGCACCCCCTCGGCTGCTCCTTGCGGGGGGAGGCGGGTGAGCCCCTGACGCTGGTCCTCTGTGTGTGTGCCCACACACCCTGCCCCTCGCAACCCTCAGGTCCCCCTTTAGTGTAACCAGGGTGGGGAGCTAAGTGCTCTCCAAGGCACCTCTTAGCTCTCTCTTGTGCCTCTTGCCAGAATGTACTAGAATCCTTGTTGATTTGAGAGCAAAGAGAAATGACCACTTTCTGGTGTGTGTGTGTGGAATGAGGGGGGGCAGGGGGAGGGCAGGGCCATATTTGTCTTCCTGCTGCTATTAGAAATAGCAACCGCTCTCCGCCTCCCCTGAGGACTGGACAAAAGGTGATTAATTCATCTGACACAGAGCTATTGAAGGTCTGTTATGAGCCTGGCACCACGCGGATGGCAAGGCCCCTGCCCTAAGCAGGCTTGTGATCTAATGGGGAGATAAGCCCTCAGATGCTCACTGCCTGGGGTGCCAAGTGCTGGGGGCTGAGCCGTGAGTACGGGTGTGGGTACACCGGGGCCTTCCCCAGGGGGTGGAAACGAGGCCGTCTGGGGCCTCTGGGTTGGGCCTTGAAGGCTGGGTGCAGTTTTCTGCAGATGCGTGTGGGGTGAGGTGCTTGAGGGAAAGAGACCTGCTGGAGAAGATGAGGAGAGCGGGGGGAAACTCAGGGCTTCTGGGAAACGGGAGGGATGCAGCTGGCCACAAAGGCAGTGGTTGGAAGCAAGAACAAATGGAAAGGCTGAGGGGCTTCCCTGGAGGTTGAAGAGTCCACCTGCCAATGCAGGAGATGCGGGTTTGATCACCCGGGCCGGGAAGTGGTTGAAATGCAAAGGCTTCTCATTGCAGTGACTGCTTCTTGCGGAGCACTGGATCTGGGGTGCTTGGGCTTCGGTAGCTGTGGCATGCCAACTGAGTGGTTGCAACTCCCGGGCTCTAGAACACAGGCTCAGGAGCTGTGGCTCACAGGCTCCGAGGCATGTAGGATCTTCCTGGCCACTGCTTGTCGAAAAGCCTGCACAGCAATGAAGAAAAAACAAAGAAGATTATTAAGAAAAAAAGAGGCTGGACCAAGAACCTGGCAAGCAGGATCAGGAGAGATGAGGCATCCTTGTCTACAGTGGTAGCAGTCCTTGAGTGTTCATCAGAAAGGGCTCACAGATCTGGTGGGGGGCTGGGGAAGGAAGCCAGACAATTGATCCCCACGTTGCATCAGTGTAAGATTGAGAAGCCACCAGTAGTCAGCGTTAAGACCAGAGGTGGGGCTGGGAGTGGAAGGACTGGTGGAGGGAGGACTAGTGGAGATTTGGGTGGAAACCCACCTCTTCTGCAAGCTTAAGTACCTGCTGACTTTAAAGCATACCACTGGGCTTGAGGAAATGATGAAGCGCTCCTTCCTTGCGGGATCTTTAGACATAAAGATGACAGCTACCTGGTAAGCGCTTGTTCAAGACAGAGAGGGATGGAAAAATACCCCTCCAGAATCTGGGGTTCTGTGATCTCATTGACGGAACATGACCCCACCGGGAGCCAGGGCCTCTTGGGGAGCCCGGTTTGTCTTGTTCTGTCAGATCTTTTTAGATGCTTAACTGCACTGATGAGATTTACAAGAACCTCAGGATTTTACAGTTTGGCTCTTATTGTTCCCTAATCCATCCTCTTCCTAAATATACACAGCTCCCCAGCGGCCTCCCTCAGGCAGGGAGTTCGTGTCCTTCCTCTGCCTGCGGGATTGGAGAGTGGGTGTGGCGGGAACGGGCCACCCTCCTGGAGTGTTAGCAGGGCGGGCTCCTGTCCCCAAGGCCCAGCTTGTCCCCTGCAGGAGCGGGTGACATCACCTGAGGCTGATGTGGGAGCTTCTCAGCTTGTAGTGAGTTTGAAAGGTGCAAACGCCAGGGAAGTGCAGGAGGAGACATGCTGCCTGAGGCTTGTAAAGGAGCCCCTGACTTCAGACAGGCACCCACTCCTGCCCTTGTTGGCTTATCCTGGAAGAGCCTGTCACAGTCACCCTGCGTCTGTGCCACTTTCCCCCCCTCTTCTCAGTTTCTTTGCAAACCTCTTATCAGCATCATCTAAGCCTGTCTCGTTCCACCTTCTCTTCCGTCTTCTCTGGCTCTCCTTTCTGGCTCGTTTCAACCTTTCCTGCCCTTTGTATCTAAACGTGGGATGCCTGTCACTGTGGGCTGGCTTCATGGGTGTGTGTGGGTTTCAGGCTGAATGGACAGGGCTGAATTGACAGCCAATACTGCCTGGCTCTGGAAAAAGAGAGGACAATGAAGGACAGGATCTCTTCTAGCCGAGAACATTCTGATCTGGGTGTCGTTTCAGGATAAATTTAGTTCCAAGGGCTGGTGCAACATTCTAATTTGGTGGGAGTCCTTGGGCGCCCATGGTGGGGAGGGAACAGGCCTCTTCTCACCGGCCTGGTCCCTTTCAGGGGGCCATGTGAAATCCAGGTTTGTGATCATTATGTAGAATTGCAATTGTGGCCATCCCACGCTGACACAAGATTGATTCATCTGGGGTGAAATTTCCTTCAAGCCCCTTCTAGCTTGTGGGTTTTGAAGCTTCTACATTTTCATGGCTGGCCCACTTCAAGGTATAAATACCGATTAACAGTCTGTACTAGTTGTGTTCTCATGCTCCCCGGATTAAATCAATAATGACTAGAATATTAATTGGACCTTTATGAAAAGAAAATGAGATATGGTACAGAGTGGAGACTTCTAAAGTTGGAATCAAAAGTTTGAATCTCATGATGTTCTGATGCTAGCTCTGATGCTAATGGGTGACCTCAGGAGATGCTCTGAACTTCCCCGAGTATGTTTTCTCCTCTGTAGGAAGAGATCATAATAGCCACAAGGAGGGTCATGAGCATCAGCTACAAGAATTGGGGAAAGGGCCCATGAGAGCCTGGCGCAAACAAGGGGCTTGACAGAGATTTAATTTTAGACCCTGCTTGTCAAACCCAACCCTCTGCTCTTGGCCTGGTGGTCCAGCTCTTGCCTGCTGTTGGCAACTGTTGAGGTGCTGGACGCCTTTAGTCCTTTAAAATAAGTCTCCGAGGCCCTTGCTGACCATTCCCACGATGCGTTCTTAGCTGGTGGTCAGGAAGACTTCCTGGGGGCCTCCCTCCGCCACCCTCTCCCCTTTTCCCCTCCCTCGCCCCATTTCCTGTTGATCCTCATGAACAGAGTCAGGAAGCAGAAACACTGGTCCGTGGCTCCAGGGAGCCTCTTGCTCTGTCCAAGAAAGACAGGCTGGTTCCCACCAGCGTGGGCCCAAGGTCACAGAGCCTCCTACTGACACCCGGGGACTGGGGCCACTCAGCCATCTCAGGAGCTGGGAGTGGATCCAGGGATGATGGGTAGAGAGTGGGTAGCCCTGTGACAGGTGCATGGAGTGCAGGAGGCAGCAGCTCCCTGATAAGATGGTGATGGTAAAAGTGATCATGCGTGCATACGAGCATGCTCGGTCATGTCTGACTCTTTGCAACCCCGTGAACTGTAGCCCACCAGGCTCCTTTGTCCATGGCAGTTTCCAGGCAAGAATATTGGAGTGGCTTGCCATTTCCTACTCCAGGGGATCTTCCCCACCCAGGAACTGAACTCTTGTCTCCTGTGTCTCCTGCATTGGCAAACAGATTCTTTACCACTGAGCCACCTGGGATGCCCATAAAATTGATCATAGCCACTAAAAATTACGAAGTGCTAAGAGTCGTGTTACAAGTTTTTCAGCATTTATCTCATTTAATTTTCATATTCTTCCCAATTTACTCCCATTCATCCTGTATTAGTTTCTGATGGCTGCTATAACAGATCACCACAAACTTAGTGGCTTAAAACAGCACTAATTTATCATCTTATAGTGCTGGAGTCTAAAATGAGTCTTATTAAACTAAAATCAAGGTGTGTCAGCAAGTCTGCATTTTCCAGAGGCTCTGGGGAGAAATCGTTTCCTGTCTTTTCCAGCTTCTAGAAGTTGTCTGCCCTTCCATCTTCACATGGAAGGTTTTCTCACGTGGTATCACTTTAACACTGACTCTTCTGGTCTCCCTCTTCCACTTTTAAGGATCCTTCTGATTACTCTGTATCTACCCGGATAATCCAGGATAATCTCTATATTTTAAAGTCAACTGATTAGCCATCCTAATCCATCTGCTCCCTTAATTCTGCTTTGCCATGTACTGTACTCACAGGTTCTAGCGATGAGGATGTGGACTTTTGGGGGAGCCATTATTCTGCCTACCACAATCCCCTATTTGTAGATGAGGAAACTGAGGCTTGGCTGTTACATAACATTCCCAAAGTCATGCAGCTGGTAAGTGGCAAGATTGGAATTTGAATTGGAGCTGCATGATCTAAAACCTGTTTTCATTTTAAAGGTCTTCCAAGGAAAACAGAGAAAACACACGTCCCCAGAATGGCCCCAAACAGTCAACCACACTGAGGGACGGGCAGATGGAAGGGACATGCCCCGTCTGAAGCCCCCAGCACCGTTTTAGCTCAGGATGGAAGAACAGACTGCTCTGTGAATAACACTGCATAAACTGAACCAGTGGTCCTCAAACTTGACTGAGTGTTGGAATCACCCAGGGAACTTTAATACTGGTGTCTCAGTCCCACCTCCAGAGACTGGGATTTAATGCTCTGGGGAGGCACTGAGTGTAGGGGTTTTTCCAAGCTCCCCAGGTGAATCTAAAACACAGCTGGATGTGGGAATCACTGCTTTGAGCATGCCCTCCGTAATTATGTCAGTCTGTTGTAACCACGCCCAGGGCACACCCCTCCCACCCCCAGCACTTTGCTCTGGGGCCCTTGCCCAGAATAGCCGTGTCTCCCTTGTTTCTTCCTGGCAGCCTCCCTTGCACCCTGGCTATGTATAAAGCCACATCCTCTGTGCACAGAGGAACTTCCGCTTGGGAACAAGGCATACTCTCCCTCTGCGTCTCTTGTATGGCTCTTATATGGCTCTGCGTCTCCTTCTGTATGGCTGTCTGCGGAATTGAATTTTATTAATTTCCCCATTGCACATGTTATACTTCTCTAAAGGGTCCCTCTAAGAAAATACAATAAACTGTTTCTTAGGGAGTCTGCGTCCGTTCAACTTGAGAGGTGGGGATTAGAGATCAGACTCCGAAACCAGGCTTCCCTGGTGGCTCAGAGGTAAAGAGCCTGTCTGCAATGTGGGAAACCTGGGTTTGATCCCTGGATTGGGAAGATCCCTAGGAGAAGGAAATGGCAGCCCAAGCCAATACTCTTGCCTGGAAATCCCATGAACAGAGGAGCCTGGTAGGCTACAGTCCATGGGGTTGCAAAGAGTCAGACATGACTGAGAGAGAGACTTCACTTTCACTTTTAAACCAGACTGCCTGGGTTCAAATCCCAGCCCTGCCAGTTCCTGCTGTGAACTTGGAGTGAGATATTCTGTCTCTCTTTGCCTCAATTTCCTCTATTTAAAAAAATAAGGATAACAATAGTACTTATCTATACCTAGGGTTGGAGTGCAAATTAATGGTTTTATCTATATAAAAGCGATTAACAAGAGGGGTGTCTGGCACATAGGTAGACTATATAGGTATTTGCTAGTATTACTACCCCTGATCCTGCTGTCACTACTGTTCTCTTAACCTGGCTCTGTGGGATTCAATTACAGTCAACAAACACTGAAGACCTACTCTGTGCCAGGACAGGAAAGAAGTGTTCCTGACCCTCAAATAATTCCTGGTCTTGGGAGGGAGTGAGGAGAAGGAGTCAAACAGGTGGGCAGCTCTTTGTAATACAGTGTGAAAAGTTTGAACCGAATTGCTAAGGGAGGATAAAGACAGGGATATCCCTGATATGGGGATTCAATGGGGGCCACAGATGGGAAGGTGTGTTGTGAATTCTAAGCACTGAAACATCTCCATGGGCTTTTGTTCCTACCAGCTACACTTGCAAAGTTGTGGTCTGTAAAAACTTTCTGTAAACTATTCTGTGAATAGTAAGTTCAGATAAATCATGCTAGTGCTTGCTAGTGAATGCATTAATATGTCCCAATTCCTGCTGAGGATGCCCCTTGATGGGAGAACCTGGCCCTGAAGAAAGGGTTACCATCCCAGGTTGCAGGTGGTAGTCTAAGGAGGGTTGTCATGCAAACGAAAGTGTGGGGGTGGGAGTAGGGAGGGGGTGTGGGGGTAAGGGTGGGGAGAGCAATAGCAGAAATTAATGTGGAGTTCAGAGTTGCTTGGAAAACCCTAGACTTGGACCTTAACACCCCCAAGGAGAGGGACAGCAAGTGCCCAGATGGGAAGCTGGGTTAGTGGGGAAGGAGAGGGTGCAGCCAGGCTCTTTGGAGAGGAGTCCTCCTATCCCTTCCGAGCCAAGCGGCCGGTGGCTCCACCCACACCATCTCCTGGCTCAGGGCCCCCTTGCTGGGTGCTGGCGCTTGTTGCTGGCAGGCAGCTGCAGCGTATCTGCCAGTTGTGGGAACAGCTGTGCACGGACAAGGGTCCGAGTTGTCCCCAGCATGTTCCCATCCCCGCCTGGGTGAACAAACATGCTTAGAAACAGGACTCAACACTCCTTGGGTTCGAGCTGTAAAATAGGCACTCAGAGGCCTGTCTGCCTGTTGAGGACAGTGGGGTGAATGCTTGATAGGCTAGTGGGTTTTCTGGTTTTGAAAAAAAGTCACCTGTCTTGGGCAGACAGATGTTCATGAGTATGTTTATGAGGGCTTTGCCCAAGCCAATCATGATACTATATCCTTACCAAAATGACAGGTGTCAATTCAGACCCACAACTCAGGATGTTACTATCAGAAAATTTTGACCCCACCTATGTTGGGGCAGCCTGCTCCACACTGCCTACCTTTAACCTTTCAGCTGCAGCCCTGGTGTGACTTGTGGCAAAATGTCTGCAGTAGTCTGGGGCATTCTCCTAATCCATCCGTGTGCCTTACAGGTGGTCAGATGTGTCCCTTGTTGTTCCTTGGCCACTGAGTCTGTAGGAATCTGTAATTTAGGGAAGAAGAGCCCTCGGGCTCATTGGTGGGGAGACCCAGGGGGATTTCGGAGCTACTTCCCAGGGCCTGGCCAGGGCCCAAAGCCCAGTGCGGTACAGCCAGGCAGAGGCCGTGGGATGAGAGGGCTCCACCCCAGCAAGAGGCATTTCACGCCCTTGGTGAGCCGGGACAGAGGGCAGAGTCGTGACTCATCTTGTGCAACATGATAAGGACCCTCACAAAGACAGGCACTCTCTCCCTCCCATCCGGTCAGAGCAACTGCTTGAAGAGCTTAGAGAATAAGGCCACGGAAGAAGCCTCCAAGTGACACCAGAGGAAACTGTTGGGGCCACTGGGATGGTCATGGTGCCCACGTGAGCCTGAGGCAGCAGGTGGGGCCGTGCAGGCCAACACAGGTTTCCTGGGGTTGAGTCTGATAACCTAGCAGTGGCTGGAGTGTTGCAATAGATGGATCCTATTTTTTTCTGTAATATTCTAAATACTTTGTTTTGCCCCATCTTCTAGTGTTATGAATGGTAGTATGCACTGGTAGTCTTCCTAAAACCTGACTCTGAACAGATCCTCTTCTCTTCACACATTCTTACCCTTTGGTGACTTCTAGATGAATCTGAACCCCTAAACCTGGGTCTCAAGACCTCACAGTGTGGCTGGGCTCTCTGCTGCCTGGGTCCTGCTTCAGGCTGGCTGCCCGTGGTTACTGGACACGGCTCAGATCTCAGCTGCCCCCATCCCTGCGTTTATGTAGACTCTGCTCCTTTCTCCTGGGCATGGGGAAGTGTCCTGTGCTTCTCCGTGCAGATTTGGGTGAACACTGCCTGTTCGCACTGACCAGATTAGGATATGCATTGATGGTTAGTGCCTCTCCTGCTGAGACACAGGTGGGTCTGGTATAGACCCAGCTCTGCCTCTTATTAGCTACATAATCTTGGGCTGGAGGTTTAGCTCTCTGCCTCAATTTCCTTGTCTACAGGCAGAATCATATTATTATCTTCCTTTAAGGGGTTGCTGTGACCATCAGATGAAATAATGCACAGAAAGTCCTTGGCAGAATATCTGGTTCAGGGTATGAGTCCAGTGGTGACTGCTATTAGTTTTGTTGCTATTTTAACTTCATCCTTCCTGCAGGGTGAGCCTCTGGTGACAGTAGGTGCTAATAATCAGAGGATTAATGAACAAGTGAGTGACTGTTGAGCTATGTTCTTATTTTTTGAAAAATGTTATTTATTTCTTTTTTTTGGCTGCACTGGGTCTTTGTTGCTATGCACAGGCTTTCTCTAGTTGCGGTGAGCCGGGGTTACACTCTAATTGCAGTGCACCGGCTTCTCACTGCGGTGGCTTTTCTTATTGCAAAGCATGGGCTCTAGGTTCACAGGCTTCAGTAGTTGCAGCTCACAGGCTTAGTTGCTCTGCGGCATGTGGGATCTTCCTGGACCAGGGATCGAACCTGTGTCCCCTGCATCAGCAGGTAGATTCTCAGCCACTGGACCACCAGGGAAGTCCCGAGCTCTATTCTCATTCCCCTGCTCTTGGGGCTGTAGCTCCTTCCCATTTTGGTGCCCACATGCCTTCCCCTTGTACTCAGCCGTCATGAACATTCTCAGACCACCCGGGCGCTGATGGAAGCAAACGGAGCACCAGAGGTCAAGTTCTTCCCTCTTGGATTGCACATCCCCTTGGGGTTTCAGCTCTTCGGTCTCTTCTCAGGGGCCTTTTCCAGGTCCGGCAGCTGTTGGCTGGAGATGCCAGCTCTGGAAGCAGCTGTGCCTCCAGCATCTTTCCTTGTCCTCCCCTTGGATTTTTTGCTCTCACTTTAGCAGGCAAGCGCACTTAAAAATAAGTGGCAAGAGCTACGTTTGTTTGAAGTGTAAGATGTGTCACTCTCAGAAACAGATTTTGTTCTTTCTGTATAAAAGATAAGAAATAGCTATCTAGTTAAGGAACTTTTTGGGCCAGCTCTCCTTTCGGGGGGTGGGAGCGAGCGTCCTTTGTCCTTTCGGCGTGGGCTCCCGGGAAGAATGAGTGTACCCGCTTCAGAGCTGTCAGCGCAGCCACACGGTGCTGGGCTTTTCTCATTGATCTATTTCCCTCCAGTGAATGGGTTCTACAGAAGCAGCAGAGAGATTTTCCCCTAATGATTGTGGATAGAAAAGAATAAAAAGTGACTCTGGGGGTATCTTGGGACCTTAACTGTCATTGCATGCTGACACTTCATTTCAGAATGTAAAGGGCCTTCTCCCATTTTGCCAAGATAAATGGTTCTCTTTGGTCAGGGATAGTGAGCAAAGAAGCAGGGCTTTCCAGGTAAAGTTGAAGGGCCTCCTCTGTGAGGGGTGAGGGTCTTCCCCGCCCCTTCTCCTGGTATCCCCCAGAATCTCAAAGAAAGGACGCTGGAGGCTGGAATCCACTGACCAGGTTGGGCCCAGGACAGCTCTGTGGATAGTATTTTTTTTTTTAATAATTTTATTATTTATTTATTTTTGGCTGTGCTGGGTCTTTGTTGCTGCAAGGGGTTTTCTCTAGTTGTGGTTCGTGGGCTTCTCTCATTGCAGTGGCTTCTCTTGTTGTGGAACCCCAGGCTCTAGGGCGCAGGGGCTTCAGTGGTTGTGTGTGGGGCTCAGGAGTTGCAGTTCCCAGGCTCTAGAGCACAGGCTCAATTGTCGTGGTGCACGTTCCGAGGCATGTGGGGTCTTCCCAGATCAGGGATCAAACCCATGTCTCCTGACAGGTGGATTCTTTACCACTGAGCCACCAGAGAAGCCTGAGTCTTTTTTTAAAAATTAATTAATTTGGTTGCATCTGGTTCTTAGGCCTGGTAGTTGTGGCATGGGCTTAGTTGCCCTGAGGCATGTGGGATCTTAGTTCCCCGACCAGGGATTGAACCTGTGTCACAGGTGTCTCTTGGTGAAGCCTGGAGCCTAGGGGAGGAATAATCACCTACGGGGCCCTTGGGAAGAGCCCTTCTCAGACTGACTGGCATTGCAGTTGGTGTCCAGGAAGGAGGTTCCAGGCTTGGTCTGCCCAGGGCTGAGTGATGTCTGCTTTCCCTATGGATCACGCGTCCCAGTCAGTTATAACAAGGCCAGCTCTGGAGCTCCACCCCGGGCAGAACAACCCCTAGCCCTGAGTGCTCATCTCCTGGCTCAGGGTTTGGGTCCCCTGAGCCAGCTCTGACTTCCTTGTCTGTGTCCTGTATTAGAGCAGCAGCTCCGTAAGGACAGAGGGAGTGGAGCTGTGCATACCAACACCACAAAGGGCCCTGCACTAGAGGGAATTCCTGTAATACCCACCTGTGATTGAATGGATGGACAAAGAAGAGAGCTGACAGCTCTTTCTCTGGCAGGGGAGGTGGTCACTCATGATTCCAGGCAGTGGTGTGATCTGCTCTGGGCGGGATCAGGGGACAGGGAAGGGGAAAAGGCCCTCCTTTCATTTCAGAGTGATCTCTTTATATGGTCCATTCTGTACGAACACAACCTATGAAGCTGTCCAAAATAGCAGGATGACAATGATGACTTTGACCCATCTAGTGAAGTCAAAGTCCCTTACATTACTCTGCAAAGCTGTTTCCCACATACAGTTCACATGCCTAGACTGGCATTTAGCCTCTGTTTACAGATGAGGCAGTTGAAGGGCCACATGTCAAGGTGTGCCCAGGACTGTCCGGACTGTAAACAGCAGGAGTACCATCTCCTGATCTGGGGTGCCGAGCCGTGGATACCCCAGCACTCAAACCCATTTTAAGTCCTCCTGCGGAAGTGATTTCATGACCCTTCCCAGGCCCTGCATTCTGCTGCCTAATCCATTGAGGGATGAGGGCATCAGGCCGACTGGAAACTCCAGGTCAGGACCCACTCATTGTCAGCCACAAGTCTCCCTGTCCTGGGGCACTTGTATGTTTCAGAGGGAAGCAGTGGAGGCTCTCGTTGCCCTCAGTAGGATCCAAGCCCTTCCACCTGCCACTCTTTACAGCATTTACAGCTGAATTCCTACATGACCCTATGCAGGGATGGGGACGTGACCCAGGGCAGCGTCACTTTATGAGTATGTGGGTTCCAGAAGCAGGTCAGTCTGTCAGTAGTCTCTAGAGACAGTGGTCTGGATGGTTCACAGGGGTTGTCCTCAGAAGCCCCCAACCAAAACACAGTAAATGCCTGACACTAATGTGTATTCACTCGTTGGGTGACCGTGATCTTGAACCTTTGACCTAATCCCAGAGATTGACCTGATCTGTTTGGTGTCAGTGTTGGCTGAGACTGGAGAGCACTCACCTCTTTTCATCTCAGTTTGATCATATTCTAAGTACTGTATTAGAATGAATCATTGTATACAGCATGCTCGTCATTCAGTTGCCAAATCACGTCCAACTCTTCACAATCCCATGCCAGGCTTCCCTGTCATGTGTATGTGTTAATAGTATATTAATACAATAAATGTCAGTGTCATATAATTAAATGTTAATTTATCCCAGTAATCTCACCAGTCTGCCTAGGGTATAGCGAGGTAGTGAGGATGGATGTCTAGAAAGACCAGGATGGGAATTTTATCTCCACCGCTTCTTATCTTCGTGACCTCAGACAAGTACATTGCCTCTCTAAGCCTCCTCATCTGCAAAGTGGGTACAGTATCAGCTCCTGCTCATTGAGTTTTCGGGAGGATAAACCTGGAGAGTGCTTGTGATGTGCTTAGCCCTGCATCTACTTCACCCCTAGGAAATGCTCTGTAAGTGTTAGGACATTTCAGTGCTCTTATTATCCCATTAGTGTAAACAATGTTTCCTCTAGAGTCTGCTCTTGAATTAGTGGTATCTTCTTGCCATAAATTATACTTGGGGTATATCCTGAGTAATAGTCCCAGAAAAGAGGACCAAGGTTTAAACTCCACCAGGTTCTTCAGTGTGGGAGACTTGGAATCAGAAAGCTTAACTTTATTTGTTACTTTCTGCTTCCCAGGGAGTGTTACTAGCATGCTCTCCTGGTCTGTGAGTGGGGATAATGGTATCAGTTCATCCTATGGTGAGGACCAGAGAAGCTAGCAATGCCAAAGTCCCTGGCTTAGGGTCTGGTGCATTTCCATGCCTGCCTGCCATCCTTCCTATGTTTTCAAACCAGGCCTGAGACTAAGACATGAGTCTTGTTGAGTCCTCTGGGCCTGATATTTGGCAGCAAAGGAGTGGGGTTAGGGTGGCTGTTGGCTGTTGCCAATGCTCATTTCTACCTAGGAATTGCACCTGGGCCTCTCGGGGTCATTTTGTGTGGCATTTGTAGAGCTGAGGGCCCAGTGATGGAGCTGGCTTTTCCCTTGGTCCTTTTCAGTTCAGAGCCCATGTGGAGAATCAGAGCCAGTTAGGGCCAGGAATGCTGCAGAGGGTCTTAGCGATCATCTTTAGACCATCATATTCCTCATCAGACAGATGAAGAATCTGAGGGCCTAGAGGCGAACAGACTCACGTATCCCACACCAAAAGCTACAGAGGCTTGTTCTGGGTCACAGGTGGGCTCGCGGCTCCATGCCTCTGTGCTTTCCAGGTGTCTGGGTCACACTGACTACTGTTCCTCGGACATCTACCATGGGTCAGGCACCATGTTCCCCAGTTAAACTCATTTACCCCAAATTTAAAGAATGTCTACCTTTTTCCAGGCATGGGGGATATCATGAATGATAATAGTGAATGAGACAGGTACAGTCCCCACCCTCATAGAACTTCCAGTCTAGTGGGCAGGAACAGGGTCAGGCAATCACAGATGAGACATCAGATAGGTGAGTGTGAATGCAGGTGAGCACAACGCATGAAATGGGCAATGATGGAGAATGATGCAAAGGGACATTACTTGTTGTTGGGGTTTCAAGAAAAAATCTTTGGGATGATGGTTTGGTGCTGTGATTTATTTCTGTTCATATCATCTCTTTTCTGTTTGCACTACAATATTATCTCCCTAGGAAAGTGAGGCTTAGATGGATTAATTAACTTACCCAGGATGATACACCTGGTCAGTGGAGGAGCCAGAATTTGAATCCTACTCTGTCAGACTCCAGAGTCCAAGTTCTTTCCACCATCTGTGCAAGTCTCCAGGAATGAGGATAACCCTGCCCTACAAGTTCTTAGTAATATGAAGATCATCGATATGAGCATTAAACCCCTCACCCTGCCAAGGCAAGGCTCTCTCTGCCTCCTGTTCCAGGAGAAGGATGAGGTGGACTATCCAGGTGGCCTTTCCCCCTCCTTTCCCAGGACTGGCCTCATTGAGAGTGATATGACACTGTCCCTGGGCCAGCTTTTTTAGGTCACAATTTGTTCCAGGCTCTTTATGAAGTCAGGCAGAGCATTCCTTGTTTCCACAGGCAAACCAGGCTGATACACTTGTGTCCCAGCTCCCAAACGCCTTTTTCATTTCCCCCTTACTGATTGTTTCAATTCCACCGGCCTCATTGGGAAAACTCTTTCATTCATCACAAAAGCAAACCACACAGTCAAAAGCCATATCCTGTCCCCTGGGCAAAGCCTGTTTTCCTGCCCCATGATTGACACGTACCCAGGAGCACCCTGCACACCTGTGATTGCTGTGCACTTCAACCACTGGGGCCGTTATGCTGGGCTGGGGGTGGTGGGGGGGCTAGGTCCTCCCCTAGCGCTCTTGGCTTCAGACAATTCTGAGCCTGCCGCTTTATGGACATAATCGGTGCTTGAATCATGACTTGTCTCCCAAACCGCAAATCTGCAGCCGGCTCAGAGCAATCCGTGCATCTAAATCTTTCAATCAATTAAAAATTACATTGAGACATCTATGTATGCATGAAAGCATATCTGTCTATCATCTATTTAACTATTCATCCATCCATCCATCCATGGTCGGGTGTCAGGCACCACGCTGGGCTGATGGGAAATACAGAAATGTGTGATTTGCCAACTCTGTGGACTGTAATTCAAGGAAGACAGACTAATAACTAAGAGCTGTGCAGACTAGGGAAAGAGCAAAGGAATCAGATATGGAGTGGAAACCAGGATAAGCCTGGGCTTTCGTGAGTTTATGATCTCTTTCTCTGCTGTTTATTGTCTGAGATAAAATGCTGTTTTTAAAAAAAGAAAAAACTTCTAATTTTGTATTGAGGTATAACTGATTAACAATGTTGAGAGAGTTTCAGGTGAACAGCAAAGGGACCCATCAATACATATACATGTATCCATTCTCCCCCAAACTCCCCTCCCAATCCAGATAAAATGCCTTTTGATTGCAGTGTTCGCTGTCTCCACTCATCTCCCCACACTGGTCTCAGGTGGAGTGTTAAGGCAGCCTCCAACTAGTACCCCTGTCTCCTTGCCCACCCTCCCTCACCCCACCCCACCCACAATGCTGCTGAGGAATCCTGTCGCCACGTCTGACCTTGCCCTTGTCTGAACACCTTCAGAAGCTCCTCACTGTCCTTTGAGTGCAGTCTAGACTCCCCAGCCTGGCATACAGGACGCCCTGGGAGTGGCCATGTCCTCTCTGCAGCCACGTCTGTGCCATTTCTTCTTCAGATGCTGTGCCAGTCCCCCTGGGTTGTTCTGTACCCCGCTCTTCCACATCTCTGGGCCTTAGCACACGCCACCGCTCCTCCTGAGGGCCCTTCTCCGCCTCGGCTGATAGGTGAATACCTACTCATCTCTAGCCTGAGCTGCTCCAGGCTGGGGGGGTGTCCCTGATAGGAGCTGCTGTGCCCCTTTCAGTGACCCCTTCTCAACCCCAGGCACACAGACCTCTCTTATTGTGCCTCTTGTGCCAGTCAGTCGTCTCTTTTAAAAAGTATTTATTTATTTGCTTTCGGCGGTGTCAGTTCTTAGTGGCGGCATGTGGGACCTTTGTTCAACATGCAGGATTTTCACTGCAGTCTCCTCTCTAGTCGCAGGACAAGCGCTCAGTAGTTGCCGTGCAGAGACTTAGTTGCCCCACGGCATGTGAGATCTTAGTTCCCGGATCAGGGGTCGAACTGGAGTCCCCTGCATTGCAAGGCATATTCTTAACCACTGGACCACCAGGGAAGTCCCCACCCAGTCCTCTGGTTACATGATGGTCTCTCTTAGTGAGTTCTGAAGAGTGTCCGGGCCCAGCTGCTCTGAGCTCTCTAGGCCTCATACAGTGTCTGACAGAAGACCTGTCTCATGAAGTGTTTGGCAAATGAGTGAATTATCTACAGCTTCCACTGACCTGTCAGATGTGAACTGAAGAGGTCGCCATCAAAGAAGCCTTCTCTTCAGGCTGTGGTCAGCAGGCAGGGACCTACCTCTGTCCCCATAGAGGCGCCTCTGCTGTCTGCTCTATTTTGTCCTCCTATGTTTAACAAATGCTTTCTTTCAGGTGGCCAGCCTACTAAGGGTGGCTGGGTTCTTTCCTCAAAAGCCAGTTAAAGGAGGACATGGCTTCTCAGATCACAGTCTAGTGCTAGAACTTCCATTTTTGTTTAACCAAGAGCTGCACAAGTAGCCTGAGACCACAAAGACTTGGACTTGGGCATTGTGGGTCCCCTGTTCTCTAGGATGTAATTTTCTCACAGGACTCCTTTAGCAGTGTTTCAGAGAACATTCTGGAAAAGTGTGAATGACCAAAGGTGATACCTGCCTCAGTAACTTAGATATAGGCTTATGGAAATATCCAGCTGTGGGAAATCCAGCCACGACCACTAACTGGGAAGAAATGGCCTCCCTTATTCCACAGAGTACTTGGCCTCACATACTGGACAGGGAATAGCTATCTAGCAAGTCAATGAGCAAGCCCGCCTGCCTCCTCAGAGCAGGGCTAGCCAACACATGACAGGCATACCACTGGGATCCCATCTACAGCCAGAGCAGACATGATTAATGGATCTCAGGGTCCTTTCTAGATGAGCTCAAATGTCTGCCCAGAGTTCTTCTCACCGAGCACTCTAGGCAGGCCTCGCCAACCACTGGGAGCTGGCCTGAGAGAAGAGCCTGTTGTCCCTCCCCACACTCGGGCTTCCTCCCACCTGCTGCTCCCTGATGCTTGATGGCCAGCTTCCTGAAAGGTGCTCCTCTGACTCTGTGATTCAACCAGGGACCGTGTGCTTGTCCTTACTGGGCCTAACAATTGTCTCTTCTCCACAGTCCAAGTCTTTTCTCCTCTTAGAGAGTCTCTGACCTCATCAAGAGGACCCAGTTCCTCCCCCTAAAAACTGGTCTTGCAGGAAAGGCCTGTGGAACCACTTACATGGAGGACCAAAGAGAGTCTCTTCCATGTGGTGTGAGCTCTCTTAAGGTATACTTCAATTTTTCATCCTTCAAGTATTTATTAAATACCTAGTATCAAGAGCAGGCTCTGGGGTAAACAATGGAGACTGAAACAAGTATGACCTCTGCCCTCAAGTAGCTTACAGTCTTATAACAGATCAGACTTTAGTAAGACAATTGCACAAAGAAGTAAAATTGCAGCTATAGTAAGTGTTGAGTGCCTAGGACTGACTCAGTCGATGGGAGGATGAATAGGTTCTAACTTGGCAGAGAGAAGAAAAGAGCATTTCATGTGAAGGGAACAGCATTGCCCAAAGGTCCTATGTCAGGTAGGAGAAGATGAGCATGAACTCCTGAAAGATGACTTGAAGTGCAGACAGCAAGGGGCCTGAAATGCAAATGGAGGCTTGAAGTGGAGAGAGCAAGGTGGTTGAAGTGGAGTGAAATGCAAATACAGGCTCTGGAGGAGGGACCCAATCCCTCGGGGCCCTGCAGGCCCTGAGAAGATGACTTGTCTTCATTTCACACAACAGGAAACTGGTGGGCGGAACCACTGGTTCTGTGCCTTTAGCACCTGGGACAGTGCCATGCACTAGTCTGAGGAATGGATAGATCCCGTCAGTGAGGGATGAAGGGATCCACGGGCGGAAGGATTGAGCCCGGTGAGGGCACGAGGGATGCCCTGTGGGTACTTACAAACCCTGGAACCGATGCATTGACGCATCACCCTCCCCCCACCACATTGCTGATCCTGGGGGTCGGGTGTAGGCTGGGATTTTAGCTTCTGGTCTTTGGCATCTCTTGACCAAGTCAGCTAAGTTACTGCTCTGGCCATTCTAATAGGTCACTGCAGGCATTTTGTGTTCTATTTCTGCCTTTTAACAAAACAGTTGAATAATAGTTCCTAGCATCCAGAATAAATTAATATTGATTTGTTGTTTTCCTTTTTATTAAAAGTATCATTAATGATCTATTGAGAATTTGAGGCTTACAGTAATAACCATCAGTAATAAGGTAGTTCTTTTATGTGGTTTTAAACTTGCAAATGGGGTGTGTCAGTTCCCAAGCTTGGTGGCTTTCGTAGGCTGGATTGGGATCTGCCTCCTTAATCTCCCAACCATGCTCCCCATCCTCCCCCTTTGCTTTAATGTACAGGGAGGGAAATCCAGGTACGAGCTTTTTTCATGTTAGTCTCTCTCCGAGGACATGTGCCTGAGAAACAGGGCCAGTGCTTCTGGCCCTGGGCCTTAGCCATGGGCAGGAGGAACCAGGCAGTTGCAAATTCAACACACCCCTCCGTTTGCAACTTGCCAACTTTTCGCTCACTGGTTTGCATGTCTGACACCTCACTTGGCACATGATTTATTACAGCTTTTAAATATCCCTTTCTTTCTGGATTGAACTGTCCATATCCATTTGGAATGGGAAGGCTGGCTTCTAAGTGTTTGTGGTGAGATTGTTTCTGGGTGTGATGGTTTTAGGTTAGGGGCTTCCTGTTTGCTGAACCAAGGATCATGGCCCAGGAACCACCCTTGATCTGGCTGGAAATCAAGGAGATGGGGAGGGACACCGCAGTAGCCTCCTGAGACCTGGCTAAAGAGGGTGCACACGCAGAGAAAACCCTTTAGTCTTGCTAATACCTTTGAGGATAGAAAAACATCACACTTCTACCTGGATCTCAGACAGGGGAAGATAGATCCACCTTAACAGACTGGAAAGAGCTTCAGAATCCATGCAGGACTTTCTCTCCTGGATGGAATGATAGGTTGGATTCCATTTTGAAAGCACTTCCCTGGGGAGGGAGGGGGAGGTTTTCGCTAACATAATATCTCTCTCTCTTCTTCTGCAAGGTTTGACAGTCTCCCTAACCAAATTTCCTCTTGCTAGAGTTAAAGCCTCTTAGGGACCAGTTAAACTGGAATAAAGGATGGCTATAACAAGCAAATTCCCTTTCCTTTTAGAGAAGACTCTGTCTCGTGGATATTACCTGAAGAAACTCATCAGTTTGTTATTACAATACCATTCTGGAATTATAACTGGGGAGGGCTGCAGAAATCCCTGTGAAAATCTTCCATGCTCTGTGTGGTGAGGGCAAGCCCTACCGGTTTCCTGTGGAACATTCTGGCCCCTATTGTTACCCTATATTTATAGATCGGGCTCCACTAAGAGCCCATGGCCTTCTGTCGCTGGTTGAAAGGCTGTTTAATACAATCCCAACTCGAGGAGGAGGGTTTTCCGTGGTTGTGGGAGCTTGGCAGAGAGAGGGCCACAGAGGGAGGGGAGCACCCTGGGGTGCTTCATGAGTCACCTGACCTCTGCAAAGGGGCACCCATTAGCAATATCAGGGCCTTTTGTTTCCTTTCAAGATTCCCACAATGAGCACCACCCATTTTTACCACAACAGTGACAAGATTTATTCTCCAGCTCATCTGCCTCCACCTACTCTCAGTTCTGAAGCCTCAGTGGTTTCACCCTTCACTGATCATGACACAGGTGCCACATGCTATTCTGGCTTGGATTTTCCTGCAATCACGTTGTTTTCTGTGTTGTCCCTTTAGCTCAGTGGAAGGATGCTTTTATGAACCAGATATCATCAGCAGGTTGGCAGGCGAGGTGATTTCTGAGGGTCTGGCAGGATGCCCAAAAGGGATGCAGGTCAGCTCTTGGAGTTTGGTTCTTACCCCTGAATTTATGCAAACAGTAGAGAAGTTTTTTTGTTTTTTTTTTTTTTTTATCATCAGTATCTTACAACTCCATTCATTTGGCAGCAGAGGGATATAACAGTTGAAAAGCCTGGATACTTTAAGCCAAGGGAGCCGCATGGAGGCACTCTCGAGTTAGAGGGGGCTCAGCTTATTTGTAACATTGACATCAGAGTCCCTGGATCCCTTTTGAGATTCCTTTCAAATGGGTGAGAGACCCTCAGTCTTCACCACAACGCATCTGGGTTTATATTCATCCTATCTGCATCCATTCATTCCCAATTCTCATTGCTTTTACTGCTTTTGTTTTTAACCAAGCTTGGGGTAGTTTAAGCATCATTGTGGGACTTCTGGAAATACCAGCTCACAGCTGGGGAGGGCAGTAGCATCATCCACTGAACCCACAGGCAGTCTTGTGTTTAGCCTGTTCTGTGCACAGATATGATCCCTTCCCTGCAAGGACTCTCAGTTTAGAGCGAGGATCATTTTTTTAAAAAGTAGTAAAGTACACATGGGCTTCCCAGGTGGCTCAGGGGTAAGGAATCTGCCTGCCAATGCAGAAGACTCGGGTTGACTCCCTGGATGGGGAAGATCCCTTAGAGAAGGAAATGACAGCCCACTCCAGTAGTCTTGCCTGGGAAATCCCATGGACAGAGGAGCCTGACAGGCTACAGTTCATGGGGTTGCCAAAAGTTGGACACAACTTAGCAGCTAAACAAATAAAAAAATTATGTATGGCTTAAAATTTGCCGTCCCAACCACTTCTAAGAGAACAGTTCAGTAGTGTGAAGCACATTCACATTGTGCTGCCAACCTCCTGAGTGCTCTTCATCTTGCAGAACAGAAACTCAGCACCCACTGAACATGACCACCCCCCCCCCCACCACTAGTCCCTGGCAACCACCACCCTACTTTTAGTCTGTATGAATTTCACTATTCTGGAATTGTACAGTATTTATCTTTTTACAACTGGCTTATTTCACTTAGCATTATGTCCTCAAATTGCATCCATGTTGTAGCATATATAAAAATTTCCTTCCTTTTCAAGGCTGAATAATATTTACCTGTATAATATGTTGCTTGTCTATTTATCCATCAGTAGACACTCTTGGTTATGATGAACAATGCTGCTATAATCATGGGTGTGCAAATACTTCTTTGAGACCTTGCTTTGAAGAGCAAGCATTCTTAACCTGGAGCTCATAAACTCCCAGAGATTATCTGCAAAATGTGATGTGTAAATGCATCTTATTCTGGGAAAGGCAATTCCATAGCTGTCATCAGGTTTACAGTGGGGTTAAGATGTCAAAAGGCTTCAATCTAGAAGGGAAAAGGAGCACCCCCTGAGCTCACAATATACCAAATCACTTTGCCACTTACCTGAAATCACTTTACACCTGAATCACTTTGCTATACACTTTGCTATACATCTGAATTACTTTGCTCTACACCTGAAACTAACACAATATTATAAACCAAATTTTCTTCAATAAAAATACATATTAAAAAACTTAGAAAATCCTCTGAGCTCTCTAGAAGTAGGTACAGGAGGGCAGGAGCAAGTTGTCCACATCTATCATGTGCTGTGCCATTTCCTACCTGAGCAAGCCTTGGCAGCTCATTTGACTTCTTGGAGCCTTAGTCTCACAATCTGTAAAATAGGAATAATGACAACATCCTCCCAGAAATTGTTAGTTAGATGAACACAGTGCAGTGGTTACAAGCATGGAGTGATAGGCTGAATGGTTGTCTCTATGTCGTGTCAGACTCTTTGCGACCCCATGGACTGCAGCACGCCAGGCTGCCCTCTCCTCCACTATCTCCCAGTGTTTGCTCAAACTCATGTCCATTGAGTCAGTGATGCTATGATGCTATGTAACCACCTCTTCCTCTGCTGCCCCCTTCTCCTTTTGCCTTCAGTCTTTCCCAGCACTGGGGTCTTTTCCAATGAGTTGGCTCTTTGCATCAGGTGGCCAAAGTATTGGAGCTTCAGCTTCAGTAGCAGTCCTTCTGTTAGGTAGTTAGAATAGGAAAACGGAGTCCAGGATGGTGGTGGCTAAAAGACAAGGAAGGGAAAAGCCTGCTAAAATAGAACAGAGGAAGGTCCAGGGACTATAGTGAGGACCTCAGGTAAAACAGACAGCACTCCTGGCTAGCCCAGTTTACATAGGGCAGGCCCAGGGCGGGGAGAAAAAACATAAAAAGAGGAGCCAAAGTTGGGCTGGGGGGCCTCTCTTCTCTTCGAGTGTTTTGGGTCAGCATGCTCTCAGCCTCGAGGATGTATTTTCCTTTACTTTCTAAATAAAACTGAGCTCTAACATGGAGCTGTAACACTGGTCTGTTGCTTCAAATTTTTTTTGTGACGAGACAGAACCGAGGAAATGACAAACTTCCCCGACACTTTCGGTGAATATTCAGGCTTGATTTCCTTTAGGATTGACTGGTTTGATCTCCTTTAGTACTGACTGGTTTGATCTTCTTGATAGGTTGAATAATGGTTCCCTAAAATATCCAGGCCATAGTCCCTGGAATTGATGACTATTACCTTATATGGCAAAAGGGACCTTGCAGATGTGATCAAATTTGGGATCTTAAGATGAGGAGATACCTGATTTTCCTTTGGGATACTAAATATATATAAATTCACAAGTGTCCTTATAAAAGAGAGGCAGAGGGAAATTTAACTACAGAAGAGGAAGTGACAACTGAAGCCAGAGGTTGGAGACCTGGAGGGAAGAGTCTGTGAGATGCAAAGAAATGGACTCTCCCCTCGGGCCCCCAAAAGGAGCCAGCCTTGCTCGATGCCCTTGACTTTCATCCACTGAGACTGATTTCAGACTTCTGGCTTCCAGAACTGGAAGAGGATAAATCTGTGTTGTTTTAAAGTCACTAATTTTGTGGTAATTTGTTACAGTGGCAATAAAAACTAGTAGGTATGGACTCTGGAGCCAGACTGTGTGAGTCCCTCCAGGCTCCATCATTTCCCAGCTGTGTGACCTTGGGCTGATCTCTTTGATTTCTGAGTAGCTTACAAAACCTTAGTTCCCCAGGGGGGAAATTGAACTCTGGTCACCTGGGTAGAAACAAGGAATTCTGTCTTCTAGACCATGGGGGCTGTTGACTAGAATCTAAATCCCTAGTCTTTGTCTGCCTTGAAAGGAAGAATCAGACAAGAAGAATGTATAGGGGAAAGAAAAGCCTGCATTAGAAAAGCAGAGTATATACAGAAAGACTATGAGGGAACTCAAAGAGAGAGTCATGAGAATCACCCCTTTGGGAAGTTTATATCCTTTACAAGGGGTAGGTAGTCTTCCAGGTCTTTGTCTTCTCCTTGGCCAGTTGTCTTGTTTTGACCCCTTGGCTACACTGGCTCAGGATACTCCCTTAGGTATGCACACACCCCTCCATCAAGATGGATTTCATTCCAATGGCATCTGGGAGGGACAATGGCAAGACTTGCTATGGTCTGGCTTGCCCTGCCTTTTTGACCCTCTGAAATCTATTTGCGCATGTGTAGTGTCTCCCTTGCCCTAAGGATGGGAAATATGTGACCTCTTGATCTCTTAACAGGGTTTAGCCCCTCTCTGTTCCTGCCATAAAAGTGTCCAGTGTCCGGTTATCCACCCTATTCCTGTTGTTGTTTCTTATATCGAAGTACAGATCTCAAAATGTAGACAGGAGTCTGGTCATAAATATGTAGCCCGGAGCCCATCTGTCTCTTGCCTCAGGAAATGTAGACAGGGGGCTGGTAGTAAATGTCCAGCCTGGAGCCCATCTTTTTCTCGCCCCCGGAAGTGTGAACAGGAGGCCAGTTGTAAATGTCTAGCCTGGAGTCCATCCATTTCCCGCCTCAACTTAATCTCATCAGGCCTCAACTTCCTCATCTTTGAATGGGGATAATAATAGGACTCACCACATAGGGTTGTTATGAGGCTAAAGGAATTCAATACTGTAAAGCGTGGAGAAGAGTGCCTGGAGCCTGGTAAGTAATGTACATGCATTTGTTAAATAAAATACCTACAAAGCCCGTAGACGCTCCTGGTTGACAGGAGGCCATCGGACAGTGCCAACTGACACTGGTTTGGAGGGTTTGGTGTGCTCTGCAGAGCCCATTGAAGAAAACCAGCGAGTGTGTGGTGCCTTTCGGAAAGACCATCAGCCGTTTTGGTTCATGGGCAGCATGGATGCCTGCAGGGTGAACGTGAGCTCTCTGCCACAGTGAAGGCCCCACCCGCTGTGCTTTCCAGTCTTCCTTGAAGCATTAATAGTTGTTACTCTAATAGCTGGTCAAGTAAGTTGGAGAAACAACATTTCAAGGTTGACTGGCTTTTCTTTCTTTGGAAATTCTCGAACATTTAATATTCAGATGAATCTAGTGAATCTCCATGAGGCATTTCCCAAACGTGGGCCACTGGACCCCTTCTCATGGCACTTTCTACAGAACTAGGGTCTTACAGAACCCACTTCAGAGCAAGTCTAGAAGCCTGGGGCTTCCATAAAGGTGAGAGAGTGGAGGATAGATGACCTGAGATGGAGTATCAGGTCCTATCTGCCTGACCTCAGAACAATCTAGAAAATATAGCTGCTGCTGTTGCTGTACAGACATACACCAGACGTCATAAAGAATTACAGACAGACCCACTCCTGTCACTTTCAGGGCTGGGGCTAGCCTTGAATGGGGGCACCCAAGCACCCCATCCCTAGCATGCCCCCTCCCCCAACTCCCCCGACTCATCAGTACCCTGAGGACTCATGTGGACACCTTAGCACTCAGGTCCAGGCTCCATCCAATCCCCCTCTCAACTGCCCCTTGGCAACCTCTCAGGCCTAGGGCCGCATCTATAAGCAGCCGTGGCCTGCCTGCCAGAGGACGGATGGGGAAGAGGCAGTGAGGGCACTAGAAGCCAGCTCAGATAGTGAATTCAGATGCCTGGACATCTGAGGGGTGGTTTACAAGGTGGGGGTGGATGGGGCACTTGGCATCTGTGGGCTCCTATCTCCGTGGGATGTGGTGTGACCAGAGGAGGCATGGGGCATGGCCTCTATTTGGGGTGGCCCAGAGCAGGAGCTGGCGGGAGTCTAGGTGCAGGGCGACACCAGGTGTGGGCACTGACAGACAGTGTCACAGGATCTGAGCTGCAGGTGGGCTCTTCCTCTGCTCCCATCACTAAGCTGAGTCCCTCCATAGCCTTGTCCTTGGTAACATCTGGTGACTTCTAAGCTCCCAGCTGGGCAGACACTTGCATCCTAATCTCCGCTGTAACCCAGGGGGCCCAACTCTGCACCTGGCACCCTGTGGCCGCATCTCCAGTGACTTCGCCACCAGCTGTCACCCATGCCCCCTACCCCCCAGGAATGGAGGAAACAGTGGAGCTCAATTCATGCTATGAATTGTGGGAGGAGGGCTGCTTCTTCCCACAGGAAGCCCGGGCCTCTGCCCACAGTGCGCGCTCAGGGCAGGCTGCTGACTAACAAGGCTTTCAAGGCCTGCAGTGTTAACGTGCCTAAGAGGTGGGCCTTGAGATAAGTGCCTTTGTTAATTTTTGAACATGAGAAATATTTTTCACAGGGCAGTTTAGTCAGAAGAGCTATGGAACAGGTAATGAAATTGGCCTTGTGAGAGGAGCCCGGGTATTAACACTGTTCAGTAGGTCTTGTTCACAGTGTCCTAGTTGGGGGGGAGGCTCCTAGGGGCCTCAAAGCTCTGTGTGGAAAATTACAGAGCAGCCAAGGCTCATGGATTGTGTTCCCTCCAAGAATGGCCATGCTTAAAGCATCCCTACGAGCCTCAACTAGTGGCTTCCCCCAGGCCAGTTCTTATTAAAAAAACACTTTATTGGGTTTTCAAAATTACCAAAGCTTGTTTTAACACAGAAGAACGTCATAATTATTAAAGGGAGAAAAGATCAATAGTTTCCCTGACTCCCACCCCCTTACCTTCTTGGAAGTGTTAGCATTAACAATTAGGCAATTAATTCGAGGGCTTTTACCATGTTTTTGTGTGTGTGTCCATGTCCAAAAATATATCAATAAGTATTAAAGAATAGACTATAGGGGAATTGTTGTTTTCATATGTTGATATTCACTTTTTTTTAAAAAGAGGAATCACATTCACTCATTATGCTGCAATTTTCTCTTTTGACTTAATATCACAAACATTTTCTAAAGTCCATACAAATAGATCCACTTCATTAAAAAAAAAAACAAACCAGCTACATAATGTTGCACAGTGTGAGTATCATAATTCATTCAGCTGTTTCTCTGTTGTATATTCAGGCCGTTTCCAGGTTTGGTTTCTAATTATTAGTATGTCTAATAGCAGTTCTTATTAGCAGTTTTCTTATAAATATTCTTTAGTTTCTCTATCTTGCACACATGTTGCAAAAGACTATTTTACCTTGGGAGAATTATAGAAATGGTGGACAATGAAAATGGTTTTCTTTACCATCACACTGATAGAGTTTTGAAACCTTAACTTGTCACACTTTCAGAATATTTGCCCCCAGTCACACATTCATTTGGACAGCCTGCATCTGCTGAGCTCTGGCGTGGCCTGGGGGTGGGACAGTCCTCAAGAAGACAGTCTGTCCTCCAAGAGCCATGTGTCAGCATAAGTGCCGGTGTAGACAGGCAGATAGACCAGAGCATCTGTGAGGCAGCTCGCTGGGAGGGCTAGAGAATTAACAGAAGACAATGTGGACTCTGGGTTCAGATCCCGCCACTACCACTCACTTGATATTGTGGCCTTGGGGCAGTTGGCTCATCTGTAAACTGGGGAAGCTAGTAGGACTTCCTTATTTATTGATGGTGGCACTGGGTCTTCGTTGCTGTGCTTGGGTTTTCACTACCACTCACTTGATATTGTGGCCTTGGGGCAGTTGGCTCATCTGTAAACTAGGGAAGACTAGTAGGACTTCCTTATTTATTGATGGTGGCACTGGGTCTTCGTTGCTGTGCTTGGGCGTTCTCTGGTTGCAGGACTCACTGCAGTGGTTTCTCTTATTGCAGAGCACAGGCTCTAGACATGCTGGTTTCAGTGGTTGCAGCTCACAGCCTTAGTTGCCCCATAGCAAGTGAAATCTTCTAGGACCAGGGATCAAAGCCATGTCCCCTGCATTGGCAGGGAGATTCTTAACCACTGGACCAGCGGGGAAGTCTCAGACTTTTCTCATGGGGCTGTTGTGAGGACAAAGAGGGTTAATGTAAAGAAAAGTACTTTGGACCAAGCCAGCTAGTCAGAAGCCCCAAGGGGCTGCAGTTGCTGTTTGCAGCAGCCTGCCTCTCTGTGGGGAGACTGGGAAAGCTCCTGTGAGTGTGGACATTTCATTTGGTTCTTGAAGATGAGCTGAAGGGCATTTTTGTCTGTTGGGGAAAAGAAGCACTCCCCACCCACCACTAACACATGGTCCTGACCTGGTTCCTGCACCCCAGGTGGTTGAAGGATTCAGAAACCTCTTCATTTGCAGTTATGAAAACGCCCTCTGAGCCAGGGTTAGAGAGTTTCTCCCCAGTTGTAAACAGGTTCACATTACAGTGGAGCTGCGTCTGGCAGCCCCAGTGATCATGCTGTTATTCCCAAAACATTCAGTAGGATCGGTTCATGTGTCAAAACGAAATGGAAACTTATCAGAAACTTCCTGGTGAGAAAACGATTCTTCTCACCCCCGACTTAGCAGACACTCAGAAACCTTCTAACTCCCCAATCTGCTAAGGCAGGTAGAGACCCAGAAATACCCCCCAACCTGGTCTGAGTGGGCAAGCACCTGGGGTCCGCCCCTCACATAGCCCAGAACCAGGATATAGTGGTCAAGATTATAGCCTTTGGGACCTGTCTTCCTGGCTCTAGAGCCTATATGTGCTCCTTATTAACTGTATGCGTGCATGCTTAGTTGCTTAAGTTGTGTCCAACTCTTTGCAGACCCTATGGACTATAGCCTGCTGGCCTCCTCTGTCCTCTTGCCTGGGGATTTCCAGGCAAGAATACTGAGTGGGTTGCCATGCCCTCCTCCAGGGGATCTTCCCCACAGAGAGCAAACCCACATCTCCTGGGTCTCCTACATTGCAGGCAGATTCTTTACCCACTGAGCCTACGGGAAAGCCCCTATTAACTGTTTGGCGTTCAACAAATTACTTAATCTCTTTTAGCCTCAATTTCCCTTTCTGTGTAATCGGAATAGTAATACCTATCCCAGAGCCCTATTAAAGATTCAGGCATGATCTCACTCAGATCATGCCTGTAAAACATACAGCATAGGGCTTGGTACACAATGAGGCTGCAATATCTGATGTCTGGTATTATGGTTGTCGATGGAGATGGCCACCCTGCCTCTCCCCACCTCCCCTGAAATTGGGGTTAGCACACCAGACGTTCTGACCATCCTTCCCAGATGCTATTTGAGAACTGGTTCTGTGATGGCATAGGGCACATGGACTGGGAGATTCCCAAGGGAGGCACCTAACCCTGCCTGGGTTGGGAAGAGGCCAGCTAAGATGTGTGGAAAAGATGCTTGATCTGGGCTTTCAAGAATGAGAAGGAAGGATTTCTCTGGTGATCCAGTGAAGACTCTGTGCTCCCAATACCGTGGGCCCGGGTTCTATCCCTGGTCAGGGAACTAGATCCCACATGCTATAACTAACAGTTCGCATTCCACAACTGAAGATTCCACATGCTGCAACTAAAAAAAAACTCCTGCATGTCACAATGAAGATTGAAGATCCCACATGTGGCAACTAAGACCCGGTGCAGCCAAATAAATAAATATTTTTTAAAAGTTATATTTAAAAAAGAATGAGAAGGAGCTCCCTGGTGAAGAGGTTGAGAAGAGAGAACAGCTTGTACAGAACTTCCAGGAACAGAAGTTTGAAGATCACGAGTAACTTGGTTTGGCTGGAACGAGATGCTGGGTTTGTGGTGGGCAATAGTTGGGACCTTGTGGGGAAGGGCCCTTTTGCCAAGTACAACTGGGAGGTTGAACTTGATTCTGAATACTCTGGGGAGCCATTGAAAGGCTCCAAGAAGAGAAATAACAGACTTTGGTTTGCATTTTAGACCATTTGCTCTGGTAGTAGGCTGGAGGATGGATGGGGCAGGCCATGGCCAATCTAACCCAAGCATTATCTAGGGTTATCTTGTCCTTACTGCTTCTAATTGAATTGGACATGAACTCCCACCCCAAACAAGGAGGGGACCAGTGTCTCTCCACAGGTCTCTGGGGATTCTTAGGAACTTTCGTTTCTCTCACCAACTCCTTTGATACCACACTCCTTGCTTCTGCTGAATTTTTCAGTTTCATCCTGCACATACTGACCCCTGTAGGCATTGAGTCGCCTCCTGGTTGGTCCTTTCATTCCTACAGGACCCATGATCAAGGTCAGATGTCTCTGTGGGTAGGGGGGAAGGGGCAGGGCCTGATGCTGCTGGTGGCACAAACACCATGGCATTGAACTTTGTGTAGCGTTGTATTTGAAGTCTCATGACTGTTGCCGCTTCAGTGGGGAGTGCTTCTCAGTGAGCGCTATTCTCCCTGCTGGCTCAGGACTGGTCCCAAGGAAATGAACGCAATAGTCTTACTTCCACAGAGACCAATGTGGACTGCTAATCACAGGGTGGGTTTTCCAAGGTGGTGCAGACCTAGCCTGTTTCCATTGTGTATTGATTCTGTGGTCAGTGAAGGTTCTTGTGAGAAATGAATATTTCAAACAGTGGGCCTGAGTTTTCTTTAGAATAAAATAAACTAAAGCTCAAACTGCTAGTCCCCAACACAGAGGGTCCTCCTTGGTGGATGGGCAGGCGAAAGGCACATGGAATGCAGGGCCCTGGGCAGTTGATTTAACCTTTCCAGGTTAGTGTCTCCATCTGTAAAATGGGTATAATATTACTTCTTTACAGGAAGATTGTGAAGTTGCAATGAGGTAGTGTGTGCAAAATCACTTGACTTGGCCTGTAGTTGGCCTTTGGGGTAATTTGGACACATGAGGACACTACTGTGAACTGAGTTGTATCCCCTTCAAAATCCATATGTTGAAGCAGTAACCCTCAATGTAACTATATTTGGAGAAAGTGTCTTCAGGAGGTATAACAGTAGCCCGATCCTATAGGACTGTGGCCTTATAAGAAGAGAGATCTCTCTTGCACACGCTCTCTCTGCCATGTGAGAACACATGGAGAGACTGTCTACAAGTCAGGAAGAGAGCCCTCACCAGAACCCAGCTATGCTGACTACTTGGATCTCAGACTTCCAGCCCCCAGAACTGTGAGAAATGGACAATTCTGTTGCTTAAGCCATCCAGTCTGTGGTAGTTTATTATGGCGGCCCAAGCTGACTGATACAGACATGTATTTACCCTGTGTGCAGTCTGTCTTCAGAAAGTGGTGATGGTGTGCACATGGCCCTGAGGAGGGTGGTCTTGGGGTCTCTCTGCCCCTCCAGCAGCTCCTACCCCAGCCTCCCAGCTCCCAGTGATCTGGGCCCTGCCACCTACTTGGCCTCATCCGGTACCATCCCTCTCAGTCGTTTCCCAGATTGGCCTTCATTTTTTCATTTCGCAAACTCTCTTGGCTCTGTTCTGCCTTGGGCCTTTGCACATGCTGTCCCCTCTGCCTACAGAGCTTACCTGTGCAGGGTTTACCTTTCATTCAGAGGTTCAGTCCTCGGAGAGCTCTGCCTGGACTATCTGCCCAACACAGCACCACTTCTACCCAGACTGTTCTTGTTTCTTCCAAGCAGGCATCATGTACTGAAGTGAAATGATTTACCTGTTTCTTATCTGTGTTTCTCCACTAGAACATAAGCTCCACGAGGACAGAGGTCTTGTTTACTTAGTCTTGCTGTGTTCCCAGAGCTTAACATGGTGACTGTCGCATAATAGGGACTCAGCCCATATGGAATGAAAGAAGTCTGAAACAAATCAATGGATCTGGGAAAAACTCCATGCCTGTGCATCTACCATCTCTTGCAGTAGACCCAAAGCACCTTGATATCCAGTACCACACGTTATTCCTCATTGTAACTAGAGGTCATCTGGTCCCGCCAAAGGTTTTCCAACTGAAGGGTTATATGGAGGGGTATGGGCCACCACACAGAGCTAGGTGGAGAAAGAGGTGAATGAATTGGCCTTTGAATGCTCTTTCCTACCCTTTCAACCAGAAGAGTTGTGAGTTTATGTTTCCCATATTGGGCTTTTATGAAAAATCTTCTTGGAAAAAAGTAGCTCCACAGCTAGGAGAAGAGGGAAAACCCCAAATTGGATCCAACCCTTCATGTTACAGATGAAGAATTTGAGGACCAGAGAGGGAAAGGGCCTTGCCTACGCACAGATGGTCAGTGGCAGAACACTCTATCCCCAGTGGTGCTGTGGTCAGGCACCATTCTTGTTAACAGTTTTTGTTATGTGAGTGAAAAATACTGGCTTTCTCAAATGCTATAATTTGGCTTTCACTGTCTAAGAAATGGGGATAAGAAAGGGCTTATAGGGGACTTCTCTGGTGGTTCAATGTTTAAGAATCCACCTTGAATGCAGAGGACATGAGTTCAGTCCCTGGCTGGGGAACTAAGATCCCACATGCATGCACGCTGAGTCACTTCAGTCATGTCCAACTCTTTGTGACTGTATGGGCTGTAGCCTGTTAGGCTCCTCTGTCCATGGGATTCTCCAGGCAAGAATACTGGAGTGGGTTACCATGCCCTTCTCCAGGGAATCTTCCTGACCCAGGAATCTAACCCATGCCTCCTGTGTCTCCTGCATTACAGGCTGATTCTTTACCAATAGACCCACCTAGGAAGACTAAGATTCCACATGGGGTACAGAAACAGCCTGTGTGCCACAATTAGAGAGTCTGTGAAGTGAAAAGTGAAAGTCATTCAGTCGTGTCCAACTCTTTGCAACCCCATGGGCTGTAGCCCGCCAGGCTCCTCTGTCCATGGGATTCTCCAGGCCAGAATACTGGAGTGGGTAGCTGTTCCCTTCTCCAGGGGATCTTCCCAACCCAGGGATTGAACCCAGGTCTCCCGCTTTGCAGGCGGATTCTTTACTGTCTGAGCCACCAGGAAAGTCCAAGAACACTGGAGTGGGTAGCCTATCCCTTTTCCAGGGGATCATTCTGACCCAGGAATTGAACCAGGATCTCCCGCATTGCAGGTGGATTCTTTGGTGCACCACAACAAAAGATCTCACGTGACACAACAAGATCCTGTGTGCCTCAACTAGGACCTAATACAGCTGAATAAATAAAGATTTACAAAAGACAAGTATAATTACCAAAAAAAGAAAAAGAAAGAAAGGGCTTATGGTCATTACTGACAGTCCCAAAGAAACTTCAGGCTCAAAAGTCCCTGTGGGGTCTCATGCCCACTGCAGGAGGCCAACAGTGAACTCTGCCAGGGACACTCAGGAGAACCCTGGCCAGGCCAAAGAGTCACCAAAGGACATTACACATGAGCCAGTAAGTCACAGCAGTTTCTGAAGGAGAAGGTTTCTTCTTAGAAAGACACAGAGCTGGTGAGCATGGACCCTGACCCTCTGAGAGCCTTGATGGTAGAATGATGGACTTTTGTGACAGTCCCCTTACTTGCTGACTTCTTTTCTACCTTCCCTTCTTTTCCTTCCTCCTTTTCTTCAGTCACTTCCACAGAGCATTTGCTGCCTGGAAATTTATGTTAACCATTACTGCAAACCCAGGCATTCATTTCATCACTGGCAATCAGCTCGTGTCCTTGGGGAAACCTAATTAGGTATTACAGGACTTTTGATGTCGTTTCCATGGAAACCTCCATAGTAATGGTGTACATGCAGAATATATGCTCCAGGGAGTTTGGAAAAAATACATATATATTATTACTAGATTTTAAGAAAATCTTTAATTTTTTTCCTCTTGCTTTTTTCCTGCATATATATTTTTTAAATCATGGAAATTTTCCCTGGAGTTTTTCTCCCTCAGAGAAAACAGTAGAGAATACAAAGGGCCTTTCCCATCTTCTCTCCTTTAATTAAAAAAAAATTCATAGTTGTACAAAAATGAAAGTTTTTTTGGATTGGTCAGAAAATGTCTAAGCAGGATCTCCCCTAACAGCTGAGAACATTTTGAGAAAAGATATTGCTTAAATAACTTGAAAGGCTTCAAGTCTTTCAAAATAGAATGGGGAAATGAGCAAATTCAATGAATCTATTCCAGACGTATTTACACTAAAAAATTAAAGGCAGGTCACCCGGTGCAGTTTCCTCTGTTAGGTTGATAGTGGGGGCTTCAGGACATCTCCTTGTCTCCCTGTCAAGACAGCCTGTTCCCAGCCCTGCAGCTAGAAATTGTACGTGAACTGACCTCTCCTGGGTGACCAGATGGCCCTTCAGAGTTGACTCCCATGCAGAGCTAGTGAATCATATGATTGCTCTATGAGAAACTCCAGTGAGGGAAGAGTGCAGACCTGGTCTGACTGAGGTGGGGATGCACATGGAAGGTGCAGAGAGAGAGCCTGTTAAGCACCCATGTGCCACAGCTAAATTCAAAGGTTCTGGAGAACCCGTCAATTACGGAACTGTTTTCTTTGACACCTCTAATTGACCACTCAAGGATGCAATGTCCACAATGACCTCTTTGGGAGCTGCCAGCAGATCAATTTACCCCCCAAATTTACCTAGAAGATTCACCAATCCCAATCCCTGCAGTTTTTCACTTCCACACCCAATAAATTCTGTTTTGCCTTTGTTCCTTGATTCAGTCTACCAGTTGACTTCCACACATATGAGAAACACGTTGCATGCAAAATAACTCAACTGCTTGCAAATTAATTTTTAAAATGCTTTGAGCTTTCTTTGATATATGAAATGATTTGTCCCCTAGGTGGGGTAGGGGTCAGGGAAGCTGGCATGGCCCTTGATCATGATCCCCTCTTCATCCAGTTGCCCAGTTATTGAGATAGACTGGCCAGCCCTGTCTGATTAACCATGCTGGCTGGGAGGGTGGGAGTGGAAGTTCCTTCTACGGGCTGTGGCCTGAGAAGCTGAAAGGGAAATGTTGGACATGGCAGGCAAATCACCCAACTTCTAACATATGTGTTAAGTGAAGGCGTAAGTTAGATTTGCTTATGTATTAGTTTTGTTGTATGATGAAGCACACTCCATATTAATGACTTAATAATCATTTAGCTCACAACTGTGTGGGTCAGCAGTCGGGGCAGGGGTCAGCAGTCGGGGCAGGGCTCAGCATGGTAGTTCTGCTGCTGCCCTCACCTGGGGAGAGCTTCTGTTATGCAGCTTGTCAAGAAAAACCTCACTCTTATATCTGGCAGCTGTGTTGACATAGGTTGGAGTGACAGGGAATGTGGGGCCCAGTATTACAGCAAACCCTGCCGCACTGACCTTCTTCAAAGGTCACATTCTATGTCATATTCTCTAATACCCCACTGGCCAAAGCCAGGCAAATGGCCAGCTTCAGATTCAAGGGCTTGAGAAATGGACTGTACTTCTTGCTGGAAAGAGAAGCAAAGTCACACATGAAGCAGCAGACAAAAGGAATGGGATGAATCAGTGGTGTTGTGGTAGCACAACACCAGGTTTGTCTAATACAGGCCTTCCAAGCACTACTAAATCCCTGCCTTGCCCAAGAAACTTTCCACAATGGCCCCTTATCATGTCTCTTGTATGCTGGAGTTACTTGAGATCATGAGCTGATTCATGGGACATGTGTCTGATTCATATTTATATCACCACAGTTTTCTCACCTAGTTGATTCTAAAAAGAATCTTAAAAGAATTGAGGTATAACTGACAAATAAAATAGTATATATTTAAAGTGTACAATGAGGTGATTTGATATAAGTATACATTGTGAAGTGATTACCGCAGTCAAGTTAATTAACACATCTACTACCTCACATTGTTACCTTTTTTAAATTTAAGAACACTTAAGATCTTTTCTCTTAGCAAATTTCAAGTACTAGTTGGTTCTTCCTAATTATTTTATTGAATTGAGGTGAGTTGAATTGAATTGGTTCTCCTTTCTTTCTAATTACAAGCTCCTTGAAGGCAAGTTTGGAATTGCTCTGTCACATAAAATCTCCCTCCCAAAGCTCTTGGAATTATACCAACTGGCTGAAAAATCCCACAGGCTCTTAGAACCAGTTAAGTGGCAGAGAATCAAGTCTGGAGCCAGCTCTGTTCAGGATAGTATCTGGGGTAAGAGCAGGACTTGCAGATGACCCCAGGTCCTGGCACCAAAGCGTTCCATTTTCAGGCTGGCCAAACCCCAAAGGAGTGGAATCACTGTTGGAGGCTAAGAAGGCAGTAAGACTCAGCAGTTTGGAGAATGTGGCATTTCCTCCTCACTCAGGAGAAACCTGGGCAAGGTCAGGAAGGAAGAATGTTTGTCACAGAGCTGAGTCTTCTGCTCTGTGACAGGTGAGAGCAGACTTGCCCCCTGTCCCCCACAGGGCCCCCTGGCACCCCATGCCAGATCCTGTCCATGTCACATCAGAACTCTTCCAGAATTTATCAGGGTGACCAATCAGACTGCTCTGGAACTAGGTCTGGGTGACTGAGACCTAACAAGAGGGAAGGACAGTCCTATGCCAGAGTCACCCTCCCCTCTCTGATCCAGCACTGCTCCAGTACTTTCTAGGGCTTGGAGATCACCTGGGACACTTTATTCCAGATTGGACCACCCCCTGGGAATAGGAGGGTGTCCTTCTCATGGCGTAAGATAACTTGTCAGGTATTCCATTAGTCACAGGCTTAGCAATGAGTTTTCTACACGAATTTCCATTCTGGGTGGTTAACAAGGGCCACTGTCCACCTGTCCTTTTCTTCACATGACATAGTCATTCACCCACACACCTCTTTATTCAGTAAAATTCTATTGACTGTACCAGGACCATCCTAGCCCTTGGAGAAAGGTGAGATGAGCCAGCCATGAGTCCTGTCCTCAGGGAGCTCATGCGCCTCGAGACCACACATGAGGTCTGCATAGAACAAGGGCTCAGAATAGAGCACAGAAGGACTTCCCTGGTGGTCCAGTGGTGAAGAGTTTGCTTGCCAATGCAGGGGACACAGGTTCGATCCCTCGCCTGGGAAGATTTCCACATGCTGCAGGGCAACAAAGCCCATGTGCCACAACTAACTGAAGCCAGTGTGCCTAGAGCCTGTGATTTGAAACAAGAGAAGCCACTGCAATAAGCCTGCGCACCACAACGAAGAGTAGCCCTCACTTGCTGCAACTAGAGAAAAGCCCATGTGAAGACCCAGTGCAACCAGGAATAAATAATAAATTAAAAATTAAAAAAAAAAAAAAACAGGGCACAGAATAAGGGATCTTCAGAGTGGAAGGTGCTTCAGGGCTCATCCAACCTATCCACCTATTCCTCAGAGGAGGAAATCAAATCCAGGATTGGGGATTCTAGTCACCCAGGGTCAAATAGTCAACAGTAGTTATTTATTCACTATACAAGAATTTACCCAACACCTATATGTGCTAAGAGCTGGGCCGGCACCAGAGATTCCACAGCAGACAAACAAGGCAGATATGGCCCCCCATCCCTTTTTGGGTCACAATCCAGGTTACATTTTGGGATGACCCAAGGAAACTTAAGAAAATTCCCAATGCCAAAGCCTCATGCCTAGAGTTTCAGATTTACTTGGTCTAGGGTAGGCCGGAGTGTGGGTCTTTTAAACAAGCTTTCCAAGTGATTCTCGCAGACAGATCAAGAAACACTGCTCTGGACCGTGTGGGGAGAGGTGGGGAAGAGATAAAAACCAAGTTGTTGTTCAATAGCTAAGTTGTGTCCAACTTTTTGCGACCCCTTGCACTACAGCATTCTAGGCTCCCCTGTCCTTCACTATCTCCTGGAGTTTGCTCAGATTCTTGTCCACTGAGTTGGTGATGCTATCTAACCATCTCATCCTCTGCCGCCCCTTTCTCCTTTTGCCCTCAATCTTTCCCAGCATAAGGGTCTTTTCCAATGAGTTGGCTCTTGGCATCAGGTGGCCCAAGTGTTGGAGCTTCAACTTCAGTCCTTCCAATGAATACTCAGGGTTCCAAGTAAAGATAAATAAATACATAACTGAGACTTGTGACTTGTACGGAATGAACAGGATGCTGAGTGAGGATGTGGCAGGGTGGGGTACTGTTACCTGCTTGAGTCTGAAAGGAAGGAGGCTATACTTGGAGAGCTGTGGTTCCAGGGGTCAGATGGGAGCAGGAACAAGGGTGTCCTCCTATGGGACAGCAAAGGAATCTTCTGGGCCGTACTGCCCACCCTGCTGACTGACAGACCCCTGCATGGAGCCCTGTCTAGCAGAGGCTCTTGATCTTCAGCCTGGACTATATCCCCACGGGCCCACATACATACTGTCTCTCAGTGCCTCACAGGGATTAATAATCCCTCACGTTTTGAGAGTACAGGTGTCCCTTGGTATCCACAGGGGATTGGTTCCAGTAAACTCTGTGGACACCAAAATCCAAGTCCCTTATATAAAATGGTATAGGACTCTCAGCCCTCTGCATCCACAGTTCATCTGTGGGTATCGATGGCCGACTGTAGTTCGTAAAGAATGTTCTCTTGTATTATCTGTATTACTGGATCCTAATGCTAATCCCAAGAGACGGACAGGGTCAAGTTTCATAGTCTTAGGACAGAGATGTGGAAATAGGCATAGAGAGGTGATGGGACTTGCCTGTGATCACACAGCTAGTGTTTGGATGTGTGAGGCTTCAGTCCAGCTCACCAGCCTCCAACTCTACTACTGCATGTTGTCCCCTACCCAAGCTTGTGCCAGGAAACTGAAGCAGAAGCAGGTCATGTGGCAGGCAGGTGGGGACACCAGCCTGGTGCCAGCCCCTTCTCATCAAGCTGGGCAGAACTGCCGGCCTGCCGCCACTTGAACATGGGTGGTGTATACTCTCATTCTTCATCAGGGAATCCAAGGAACCTGCGATCTGCCCAGAGTGAACCCAGTTACTATAGTAACCTGATGCAGTTCTTTCTTATAGGGCAGATGGTTTTCATTTTGTATTTGAAGAGTTTGGCCAGGCAGTCACATTGCCATGGCTCGGCCTGTCGGTGGCAGGTTAGGAGCAGAGGGAATCCTTTGAGCAGCCTCTGCCGCTGCCGCTGCTGCTGTCGCTTCAGTCGTGTCCGACTCTGTGCGACCCCATAGACGGCAGCCCACCAGGCTCCCCCGTCCCTGGGATTCTCCTCTAGTCCCTCTAATTGATGGTGCAAACCCATGTCTGCAAAAACCCCAGCTCAGCTGCACTGGGGAGGGAGGGGGAGTCTCAGCTGGTGCTGGGCTGGGTCCTCTCTCCCTTTTAGAGATCATACCTTTCCAATTACAGCTGCCTGGGCTGAGGTTGGCCCCTTGGCCCCCTTGCTCCCATAGTGCCTTCTATTAATAGTTCCCCTCCACGAGCCTCATCACAGGAGCCATGCTCAGAGCTGTTTCACTGCATCTTGAATGCCCAGCCCCCTGGCAGATAGAGGGACTCCAGCATGTTTGTTGAATGAATGAATGAATGACCTTTTGTAGTTTATGAAGCCCCGTTATACCCGTTATCTCCCCTATTCCACGTCACAGCTCTATGAGTTCCCAGGGCAGGAGGCAGGGTGAACTGTGGTCCAGCAGGGTGAGCGCGCGGCTTGCACAGGCTGCCTCCCCTCCATGCGCACTCCTGCAGCTGCACCTGCCTCTTCACAGCCGGCTGGTACTTGCTCCTTGTGGCAGGCCAAATGGCACAGGCAGACCCTAAAAGCAGGGCAGCCAGGATACCCCTCATCCAAGTCCTATGACCACATTGATTCACCTTGAATTTGTGTCACAGATCCCTTGATGGGCCCTTTTTACCCTCAGAGGCCCCAGGCATGGTGTCACGGTCTTCTTTCCTGCATCCTCAGTTGTTAGGATGGTGGCCTGTCAGGGTGGCAGTGAAGGAAGGAGAAGAGAAAAGTGCTTGGTGACTAACTTCAAAATACAACAATTTTTTAAAAAAATTACCACCACCAACAACAAAAGACAGCAGAAGTTTCCTTTGGCCCCGACTGTAGAGGAAACAGCAGGACAGACAGAGGAAAGGGCCTCTATTTCCCTAAACAACCTGTGAAGTGGAGCAAAGTGATGGGGGGTTGGTGAGGAAGTCTTCGCTCAGCCTTTGACCAGCATGCCTAATCCATGCTGACCCAACCTCTCTGATTCCTGCCATGATGAAGGTTAAATCAAACTTTTCCAGGTTAAATCAAACTTCTGCCTCCCAACCCTGGCCCCAACATTCATTTCTTTCTAAGGCAGCTGAGTTTCTTTCTGGCCACGAATCTTTCCTGGGACTCGTGGGCTGCTCCTCTGGCCAGGTCGTACCAGTGCATGTGGAACACGGGCTCGTGCTAAGCTGGGGGACCCTGCCCCTGCCCCCCACCTTATGGGCCAGCTCAAGCAGCCATACAAAGAATTGCTCTGCGCGGCCCTGGAGCCGGCAGCGTGTGGGGCTGTGTGATGGGCAAACCAAGACAGAGCAAGCTGGAGAGGCAAGGCCCAGCACCAAGAGGGGATGGCGTGGGAGAAACACTTCCATCACTTCTCAGAACTGAGGTGCACGCCTGTCCAGGAGGACCCCAAGTCCAACAGAGGCCCCTGGTCTCAGGCCTCACCCTCTAAGAATCAGGACCTTCGAATGTCCAAACTGGATCTCAGAGCCTCTCATTTTGCAGCGGAGACTGGGGTCATGGAAGGGAAGGACGTGAGGCCCCCTTGCACGGGGAACTCCGCAGTGAGACCTCCTTGAGAACAAGCCAGGGCTTTCCTGGTGTGTGAACCCAGCGCTGAGCCCAGGCTGGGCGCACAGCAGGTGCTCAGCGAAGACTTCTTTCAGCTGCTTTGCCCGTCTTCCCTGCTGCGATAGTGAGAATCTCAGCTTTGTAGAAAGGTGTGGACTGGAAGGGAGCTTAGACATCCCCGAGCCCAACCCTCATTTCCAGAAAGAGACCCCATGGATTAACAATGCTAAAAATAGCAACAATAATACTTACAGAGCTGGTGCTAGGCAGGATTCCCCACACTTCTTATATATTAGCCCACTGCAGCTTCACGGCCACCTCTATGCAGCACGTGTTACTCTCATTGTCCCCAGAGCAGGAAACTGAGGCACAGAGAGGCTCAGGTCACAGAGCTAGTTAGTATAGAGACCAGGATCCAGATCCCGGCAGTCTGGCTCCGGGGCCCTCACCGCTCACACCCCAGCTAGCCCCCGTGAGTTCACTCATTGAGGAAACACAGCCTTTTCATCTGCACATCCCCCTCAGGGCTCAGCTCAGGGCCTGGCAGGGGCCCAGGGAACTGTTCAGTATAAGTGAGCTGTGCGTCTTCTTAGTCATGGCACAGCCAGGGTAGGGGACCCTCGGAGCTGGAAGGAACCCTGGGGAGCAATTTACAGAAACGGAGGCCCAGAGGTTGATGTGTCTTAGCCAGGTCTCCTGACTCCCCCTCCAGGGCTCCCTTCACCCAAGCGAGGTCTCCAGAGAGGGCCCCGGGGTGGGTCAGCTGCCCCATCCTCCCTTACCCCCACTGTCTGCTTCCCTCCTGGCTGAGCTCACAGGCTTTCTGCTCCCACAGCTCTTCGTGATTGACAATGGTGCGGACGACTGGCGGATAGCCATGACCTACGAGCGCATCCTCTACATCAGCCTGGAGATGCTGGTGTGTGCCATCCACCCCATTCCTGGCGAGTACAAGTTCTTCTGGACGGCACGCCTGGCCTTCTCCTACACACCCTCGCGGGCGGAGGCCGACGTGGACATCATCCTATCCATCCCCATGTTCCTGCGTCTGTACCTGATCGCCCGCGTCATGCTACTGCATAGCAAGCTCTTCACTGACGCCTCGTCCCGCAGCATCGGGGCCCTCAACAAGATTAACTTCAACACCCGCTTCGTCATGAAGACCCTCATGACCATCTGCCCGGGCACTGTGCTGCTTGTGTTCAGCATCTCACTGTGGATCATCGCGGCCTGGACCGTCCGTGTCTGTGAAAGGTATTCCCGTGGGTCCGGTTCTGCACTCACCTGGGGCCTCCCGGCACACTGCTCATGCTGGGATGAGGGCAGGGAGGAGGAGCAGGGAGGCCCAGATGTATGTGGTCTGATGGAAGAAACAGGCATGTACCCAAACACCTCAGGAGAAAATGGGAAAGGGGAGGACCAAGTTGGGGCTGAATATGAGCTGCAACATTGACACATTGGAACCAAGGTAAGTTGGGAAAAATGCACATATAATTTTCCTCATTTCTTGTTCTTTGTAAGCCAATATATCTCAAAGCATCCTGGTTATATCGTTACTCCTTTCTCATGTATAACACTTTATGATTTCTGTGTTACCTCTCCCTCTTGGAGTTAAAGGATGCTCAGTAGCATTTTAAAGGCTCTGATAAGTCCTGCAGTAATGAAACTAGTTTAATTTTGTTAAGTCCAGATTTTCTCAAGCATATTCACCCATAAGTGCTTTTCCTTGTACATTACTATTGATGCCTCACTACTCAAAAATTTGGTCCACAGACCCATCAGCATCACTGGGAACTTGTTAAAATGCAGAATCTCAGGCTTCACCCCAGAACTACTGAATAGAATTTTCACTTTAACAACTTCACTTGTGATTTGTATGCACCTTGACATTTGAGAAGTACTGCACTGATGAACTGTACTTTGGGAACCGTTGTTTTAGGAGGCTGGTGGTGGGGCAATGACTCAGAAGTGACAGGTAGGAGAGGAGGGGGTGATGGCCTAATAGAGATCGGAGGCTCTAGGGCATCATGCCAGAGCCTCAGAACTATCATCATTGAGGCTCAAGGTTGGTCCATGGTTACCCCCTTCCACAGCCACCGCCAAGCTGCCCGTTCTGACTCCTCTCCCTTTCAAGATGGTTCTGGACGTTCATTTTTCTCTGATTTTGTGGAGTCTGAACACGGAGGTTAAAAACCTGGATTCTGCTCCTGTGTAGCCGTGAGATCTTGAGCAAGTCACTTCACATCTCTGAGCCTCAGTGTCCTCATTTTAAAATGAGGATCACTTGAGATAGAAGGGAAGATCTATATTCACTTGAGAGAGGTAATTTTTAGTACACTGGGCGGCCTGGTCACACATCCTGTGTAATTTACTCAGATCCTGTAGTCATCCTTCATTCATCGTCACTTAAAATTGTATTATCAAATATTCCATGCACCAGAGAAAACAAGCCAGAGAATTCTGGAGGAGAGTTGGTCTAAAAACATCTCGGGTGTGCACTGAACCACATTTCTCACCTATTTTGAAAATGTTCTGTATGCAGACAGTTCTTTCAGATGTTTGGTCAGCAGACACACAGTCAAACAAAGAGGCCATTCTGCTACAGCCAGACAGGGCCCCTTCATATGGCAGGGTCAGTTTCTCAGAACCAGTACCAAGCCGGGACACATTTCTTACATATAAAGCCCGAAGGACACACGATACCCATGTATTCAGAACCCCATCGTTACTCAACAGCTGACATTATAACACCTGTTCTAAGTAGGACCATACTTCACCAGGCTTCATGAACCTTCTCCGGTAAGCAGACACTCTTTCTACAGTGGAGAAAGCATATGTTTGGGTTCCAAGCCCAAAGTCCTCTTAGTTGAGCAATATGGTGCCACTTTACCTCTCTGGGCCTCAGTTTTCTCATCTGCAAGCTGGAATTAATAATACCAACTTTTTAGGATTTGTTGTTGGAGCCAGGTAAGATAACATATGTGAAATGTATTCCATAATAGTGATAGTGACAATAAATAATAATAACAGAGATCTCTTGATAACTCTTGGGAGCCTTGTGGCTGCTTTTTAATAATTAGAACAAGCCTACTACAGGTAGACCTATGCTCTTCTTGTTTTCCTTTGTAATTGATCAAAGCTGAGTCTTCTAGCAACAATAATAATTGAATTTACATAGCCCTTTAAGGTGTTTGAAATCTTCCATGTTCTCAAATCGATCCTGTTTGGTGTGTATCATCACCCCATTGTCTCAGATGAGCAAACATGGAACAAAGTACCAGCAAGTGAGTTTCGTTGTTTATCGAACCTGTCAGAAGTATGGGTGATGCTTTTTTTATTGGAAGATAAGCCTGCTTCAAAATGTGTAGCTTTCAAAGTACTCTGTTGCACTGGATGACCCTCATGGCCTCCACGCTGGGACTGGGTTGACCTGGCCCCCATCAGCCCATGGGCCGCTGTCTGCAGAGATGACTGACATGCCCAGCTAAAGCCCAAGGCAAGGGCACAGAGAAGCAATGAGCAAATCAAAGGTCCTCCTAAAGTTTCCCCTTCTCTTGTGAAAAGGCCCTTTGACCAGGAGGCGTCTGCTTAGATCTCACATGAGGTGTATTAAAACACATGTTGTCATCACCCCTGTTTCTTGGGCACTTTCCCTGTGCCAGTTCTGTGTGAACTAATTCACTGCCCACTCCATTTGCCCTCACAGTAGACCTGTGAGCGTGCACTGACTGTCTCATTTCAGAGTGGAGGAAACTGATGTAAAGTAACTGGCCTGAGGAGCCAGGACACACGGAGCCAGAATCTGAACTTGCTTCTGACTCTGAACTTTATATTTGTCTCACCAGCCCAGGCCAAATGCTGCACTTACAAGGAAACTGTGGCCTAAACTCTCCTGGCGATGTTCCCGATCCGAGCGTCTTAAAGCCACTGAGACTGACGCTTAAATCCCAGTCTGGCTGTTTTGCCTGCCTCCGATGTCTGTGCTGTTAACCATTTTGTCACCCTGTTTTCAGGGCCACCTTCACGTTAATTTCCAACATATCTGAGTGTAGGTAGTGGATGCTGTGGTGGGCCACCCAGGGGTCCCCTCTCCACCCAGGCTCTCATTCCCTCAGCTGGGGCTGTTGGCCATGGCAGAATTGCTCTGGATGAAGGCAGCTGCCTCAGCCAGGGTCAAGCCTCCTGCCCAGGGCAGCAAGCATCCAGTGACTTGTCCGTGTAGGAGTTTAAAGGCCCAGCCCCTCCATCCCCTCCAGGATAGCTCTGCAGGGCCCTCCTGGTTTCAGGACTCCTGCGGGATCATGTGATACTGGAATCTCTCCCCCTCCCCCGTCCTCCATACCTCAGGCCCCACCAGTCTTGATCCTGAGTGTAGGCCCAGGAAACCTGCACTCACATCTCAGCATCTCAGTGACTTTCCCAGGCATCTGACCTATGGAACTGTGAAAGCAAATATGAACAAGTATATTTTTTCCTAATCAGGCAAAGCACTGCTTTTACAAAGACCAAGCAATTTTTTTTAGAACCAAGCCCAAATGAGCATTGCCCTTCCTCAATGTCAAATAATAAGCAAGACTGACAGAGACAGGAATTAGTCAGCCAGAGACGGTACAGAAACTGGAGGCAGGGGCAGCTGTGGAGGCCCCGAGCCTCGGCCAGGGTGGGAGGACAGTGTGGACAAGATGGTCTTGATCGCTCTCAGCCTGATGGAATGACAGTTCTGTCACCTGAGACAGCAGAGAGGGTAAAGGACTTGCCCATGGTCACATAGCAGCGTGACAGGTTCTCGAAAAAACTCTCCTCTGCTGATACCCGGAGCGGGGCTTGTTCACATTGCAGGTGGGTTTCATCAGCCCGGATGCATCTCTAGCTGTGTACACACACTTCTGAAGTTGCTATGGAAATCCCTCCTCAGCAAGCCTCATTTGAAAAGACATTTCTCATAGCTGGGGTTGGCTTTTATGTGACAATAAAGGTTTTTTACATTTCCTCCTTCCAGGGAGGGAGAGGGAATTGGTGATTACCCAGAGCAGCCTGCTATCAGGAGGGCAGTGCCTGGTTGCTGGGAGGGCAGCGTCAACAGCAGGTTTGTTTTCCCTGGACCCCGCCGCGGCATTACATCATGGGTTCCGAGGCCTGACAGTTGTGGCACTCGGCATTCTCTGGGATTCTCCTGGCCGTGTGCCTGCCTCCCACAGGCTTCCCAGAGCCCATGCGAGGAACCTCCTCATTAAGCACTGTCACATGCCGAGCAGCCTAGCTGGTGGAGAGACCGTCGGAGGCCCCAGGCCTAAAGGCCACCAGGTGAGGCAGGGGGCTTCCTTTTCAGGGGGCACACCCTGAAAGAAGTCTACCAGCTCACATATGGGTGCTTATCTTCCCAGGAGAAGCAACAGGGCCTCCCATGACACTGACAGAGTGAGCCGAGGCTTGTGATCCCTAGCCAAGCTTTGTAAATGACCTCCTAGCCTCTTGGATGGAATCCCTTTGGTCTCCTCTCTCCTGAGGCCCCAGGCTGTGTCAGTACCTCAGGACTTCCAGCCTATCCACAGGTCCTTGATGATGATGGTATGAATTTCCATCTATGTCTGCACATTGGCATTTTTGTGAGAAATTTAATTCTGGAGACCTGGCTGCTAGAACGGGAGAAAAACCATGAATGGCCATTCTTTCTCTCATTAAAACAGAGCCACCCCTCCCACCACAAGGAAGATAAGAAGAGGCTTCCAAGCTATAGAACAGTTCATAATAAATATCCATAGAGCAGGGGGAGGGTGATGCTCAGAAAAATTGCACTATCAGGGGTCCATGATTTTAGAGGTTGCAAACCACTGGTTTGGAGAGTGAGAAGACTAGTTAGTAAGGATAGGAAATTATCTGTCACATTGGATGAAGCCTGCTAGACCCAAAACCCTGCCCTCTAGCTGGAGAAAGGGGAACTCAGCCTCCTTTAGGGTAAAGGAGTAGCCTGGGGCCATCCTGCTGCTAGTGCCAGGTCTGGATAGATCACTCCTCATTCAAAGTTGGATTCCTAGCAGTGGGCAGTGGAGTGGGGAGGAGTAAGGAGGGGAAGGAACGTAGGGAGAAGGGAAGGGGAATCCTATACGAGGCCTTTGAAGCTAATCTGCAGTTAAGAGGAAAATAATTCTCAAGATGCAGAAGACTGTTTGCTTATGAGGAACAAAAAGCAACACTTGAAGATTCTTGGTTATCCCTTATAGGGTGCAAGAAGGTGATCATCATAGAGAAGAGTGGGCAGACAGGAAATGAAAATGTATCTAGTTCACATAAGCCTAGAGTTCACAGAGAAGGACAACTGTTTTAGCAAAAAGAAAATCTACATCAGGGTGCTGAATTTTTTTTTAATGCAGAATGTGAAGGACAAAGTTAAAGGTTCTCTCTGAAACTAGAAGACAAGAACAAAGAGATGAGAGAAGAGGGTGAATAGGACAGAATTAGAAGCTGCAGAGTCAAGGCTAAATCCTAGCACTAGAGTTATTTTGGAGGAAGAAACCATAATAAATTAGATAAAAGTATAATCAAGGACATACATGAAGAAAACTTTTCCAGAATTGGCTGGCCAGAGGGGTGGTGAGGAGGTTAAGATTAGTCAGATCAAAAAGGTTCCTGTTCTCCAGCTAGAATAGGGGGAAAAATTTTTTTTTCTGGAAAATTTACTGAATCATAGGGTTAAACATAAGAAAATCAACCCTGAATATTCATTGGAAGGACTGATGCTGAAGCTAAAGTTCCAATACTTTGGCCACTCGATGCAAAGAACTGATTCATTGGAAAAGACCCCAATGCTCGGAAAGATTGAAGGCAGGAGAAGGGGACGACAGGGGATGAGATAGTTAGGTAGCACCACCGACTTAATGGACATGAACTTGAGGAAAGTCAGGAGATAGTGAAGGACAGGGAAGCCTGGTGTGCTGCAGTCGATGAGGTCCCAAAGAGTCAGATGCAACTTAGCGGTTGAACAACAAGGTTAAGCAATCTGAGATGCACATAGACAACACAGAGCAGACTTTTCCTTAGGAACCCTAAATTCTAGGAGACATTGGGGCATTAGTATCATTTACATGAGGGAACAAAAGGGTCATTCTTGGAGCTTTGTGGGCTTAGAAGTTTACAACCTACATTTTGCAGGGAGCTTGTATATTAGTTGACCCAGGGATGAATCGTAGTTAGGATCTTAACAATGGAACATTATGAAAGAAAGACAGGAGGACAGGACTGAAGCCAGATAAACATGAGATCCAGACTACATTTAAACATGACCATGTAGCCAAATTCTAATGTCAAAGAAAGAGTAGATTCTGGAAAGAGTAAATGTATGCAATAAAATAATTCAATAATAGTGATAGGGTTCCTAACCCACAGATTAAAAAGGTGAGAGAAGTCTAGAAAGGATTGATTAATACATGCTAAATTCATCATCTTAAGTAGAAGAGAATTTTAAAAGCCTTATCTCTCAATTTTAAGAATTAGAGAAATATAGTTTAAATCATTTTTTAAAGCTAAAGGTAACCACAGGTAGAATTTTATAAGTCTAATGATGATAACAGTAGCGTCAGCCAGGTATTGTTTTGCTTCATCCAGACCACAGCTCCATGAGGCATGGGGACTATTGTTATCTTCATCCTGCATGGGAGGAAATTGAGGCACAGGGAAGTTACGGTTTTGCAATGTGGCTTGGGTCATGGAACCAGGGGTCTGCAGACCTGAGACCCCCCCAACCTCCTGTCAGAGTCTCATTTTTTCCTACCCAGAGAAGGTGCATTTTCCACATTCCTGGATGAGTAACACAAACATCATCAAAGACAGAAACATGAAGGAAACAGGAAGGAAAAATTGAAAAACAGCATGAAAAAAGATGAGAGGAAACCAAACTTAAAATTTGTCACAATCAACAGAATTGAATTTAACTCCCCAATTAGAAGACAATGTCCCTTACTTAGATAAGATTTAATAGCAAAACTTAATGTTATGCTGTTTACAAAAGAGGTACCTTAAATAGAAAGGTCCAGATAAACAAATGAATGGAAAAGATGTATTAGGTGAGTACAAACCAAAGGGCAATTGAGTAGAAATATTCATTTTAAACCAAATTGAATTCAAAGCCAAAATCATTAAATGGTCCAAAGGAAGCATTTAATCTGGATAAATGCATTATACACAGTAATACTGTGAACTTTTATGCAAAAATAAATAAGGAGATAGAGAATCTGAGTTTTTAATGTTTTAATTGACTGATAAATTTTGAACTTTGTAGCCTATAAACAAATAATACAATTTTAAAGCATCCATTGAAAATTTTACAAAAATTGATCAACTTCTTGGCCACACATCTCAAAACATCAGAAAAATAATTTCAGGCATATTCTCTAACTTCAAGGCCATAAAACTTCAATTAAAAGGAAACTTTGGGGCAGCGGGGTTTTGAAAGCAATCTCCTCAATTACAACTTGTTCAAAAGAGAATTATTCAAACTACCATTGAAGACTATTTTAAAAATTACAACTCTATAAATCAAAACTCGGGATGTGCCCAAAGTTGTGCTCAGATGAAAAATACCTTTAAAGTTTTACACTGAGAAAAAGAAGCATGAAAATAAATTGAATTCATTAGGAGAACAAAAAGGCTCAGGAGAACAAATTAGTCTTATAACAAAGACAGGAATTAATGAATTTAAAAACAGAATTAGTAAATCTCAAAGGTATCAATGTTTAGCAAGTCTAATCAAGAAAAAAAGAAAACACAAAACAAAAAATTTTAAAGCAGAATACCTACTGATTCTGGGGATAATTTAATAAATAAAAGAGAATAGCTTAACTTTTTTTTGAAAGCAAAGACCTTTGAGGAAGACTTTCTCCACCAGATATTATTAATAAAATGTATTACAAAACCAAGGTAATTAAGTCTCTCTGGCATTGCTGAAAAATCAGTAATGACAGATCAATGAAACCTAAGGGAAACCTTCAAAATAAACTCTAGTATGTGAGAACTCAATATTTGAGGGAAAAAACCAATTAGGAAGCAATAGATTATTCCATACATGTTAATGGAAAGATTGGATACTTGGATGAAAAATCAAATTAGAATCCCACCTCTCACCAAAATAAATTCCAGGTGGATCAAAGAGTCAGATATAAAAAGAAACCATGAACAAACTCCAGAAAACAAAGTGAATATTTAATCAATCCTGAGATGGGAGAGAATTGTTAAGCATAAAATCTTAGAAGAAAAGAAATGTGAAGGAAAACACTGGAGTATCTGATTACATTATACATACAATTTTGGATTTCTGTTCTTCAAAAAAATAAACTTATTTAAAAGGCAAATGTTATACTAGGAAAAATATTGGCAGCAAACATGACAAGAGGTAAATATCTCTATTGTACAAAGCAATCTTAGTTACCAATCAGAAAAACTCATCTTCTCAGTTAAAAAAAAAAAAAAAGCTAAAAATAAAAACACAGCCACAAAGAAAAAAATACAAATAGCCAATAAAATGAAAAACACAGCCTCTCAAATCAAAGAACTGCAAATTAAAACTACAAGGGGAATTGCTTTTTCTTCTCTGGAACTGACAAAATTTTAAATAAATGTAATTCAATCCTGAAGAAAGTTGTTATTGTTGGTGGTAGAGTGGGTGGGTTGTTTCTCTCATGTTTCTCTGATGGCAAGAAGGAAAATTAGCACCACCTTTCTGGAAAACAATTTAACAGTATGTCAAGGGAGCCTTTACAAGTTCATAACTTTAACCCAGGAATTCTCCTTCTAGGAAGCTATTCTAATGAAATAATCAATTTATGTCAAGGTCCTTCAGATGCATTCTACAATAGTGGAGAATCAGAAACCAAGTAAGTGTCCAGGATTTAAGCAATTAAATAAATCATAGCACATCCATATGATGGGTAATTAGGCAACAATTTTTTTTTTTGAAAAAACCCATCCTTTGAAGACTATAATAAAGTAGGAAAAAGTCATGATGTAATATTTTTTGAAAGGATCATACAAAAGTATTATATAGGATGTTACCAATTAAAAATAGATATCTGACACACATAGAAAATGCTTGGAAAATATATATATTGTTTTCTGTGGGATGTTACATGTGACTTTTTGGGTTACATTTTACTTGCAATGAGAATGCATGACAATATGTGTGTGTGTGTTTTAATGTAAAGAGGGATCGTTTTGTTTTTTCTCCCTCCACAAAATCCCTCTTCTCATCTTCCACAGAAACTCACATGCTGTATCAACAGGGCTTGAAAGTAAAGTTGAATGGCTCACTCAGTATTTACACGTAATTTTCTCAGAGAAGCACAATAAAAGTTCCTTCCTAAAGGGTTCCTCTTCAGATCTAGCAGGCACTGGCCTCAGTGGACAAGGTAACCGGACGACGTAAGCCTAGGCTGGGGTCCTCCCTCCCCCAGGCAGGGGTGACACAGCCCCTCTGTGGCTGCGGGGTGACCACAGGAGGACCTAGAACCACTGTCCAAGCAGGTGGAGGTCTGTGGGTTAGGTGTGATCCCAGGCCAGGCTGGCATTAGCTCTTCAGGACCGGGTCTGGGTGGGTCTCTGGGGGCCCAGCGATGACGCGGGAGCGAGAGAAACCGCCAGCCTGCAGGTGCTTCCTGCAAGGCCAAGGCCTTTGGAGCACGCTGGTGCAGGGGGCGCGGGGCGGGCGGGGGCGGGGAGGTGGGCGGGGTTTCAGGGCAGGGGCGGGCTTCGGGGAGGAGTCAGTCGGCTGCTCCGGGCACTGCCGGAGTTCAGGTTCAACCCTGCTGTGGCGCCCGCGCCCAGAGACACAAGAATAAACTTGAGGACTGGTCTTCTGTCCCAGCGTTGCCTCTCATTCCTGCTTCTTGCAGAATCCCATTCTTATTTCCTGTGCATGTTTTGCATTTCCCCCGATCCTTACTCGCTCACAGACCACTTGCTCTTTCTCTGTTATTTCTGATTCAAAACATCTTTCCTCTTTCTTATGGGCAGTGTTTTTGTGCTCTTTGACAATTTGGCATGGCAATTGTTAATTTGTGACTGGTTTATTTGTACTTTTATTTACACTAAATAACATTCACAAATTATAAGTAATGAATGACACCTCTTAGGGGAATCAAGAAATGAGGAAAATGCCCCCCAAAATTAGCATTCTGAAGCACTAAGTTTGGGACACTGTGGGTGCAAAGTGAACTCTGTTCTACAGAGAAACCATTCTATTTTAACAGTCAAGTCAACCTCCAAATTCCTCCTGCCTCTATTACACTAAACACTAGGTTTCCCTAAACTCTCTCACTGGGAGGTGCTGTGGTCAGTTGCTTCTGTGGTGTCCAAATCTTTGTGATCCAATGGGCTGTAGCCCACCAGACTCCTCTGTCCATGGGCTTTTCCAGGCAAGAATACTGGAGTGGGTTGCCATGCTCTCCTGCAAGGGATCTTCCCCACCCAGGGATCGAACCAGTATCTTCATCTCCTACATAGCAAGTGGATTCTTTACTGCTGAGCCACTGGGGAAGTCTGGTGCTGAGAGGTGGCCAGTGCCTTTTTGTCTCCAGGATTTTTTACTTAGGGTGGATCCAGATAAGGACAGGGCTCTTTCTCCAGCTGGAAAGAATCATTCAACCTTTCTCAACCAGGATCTGAGAATTAAGCCCTACAGAAAAGAGTTGGAATGACCATCTTTCTGATACCACCCAGAATGATACACAGTTAGTACCATCCTTGATGTATAAGAGGGAAGTTGCTTGTTTTTTATCATATATGCCTAAGGGGACCCAGGCTTCTCTTCCCAGGACCAAATGAAAAAGGCTGCACCACTAGGAGGAGACAATGCCAAAAATCTTACAAGGGTGGGAATCCTTGGAGGGAGCCAAGGTGAGGAAAAGGGAGGGGTTCCTGTAAGCTGCGTCAGCCACATCTATTTGTGGGCTGACATTTGTCAAGACAGGAAATCTACATTCTGTCAACTTTTCCATTTTTCAACTTTGGGGTGGTTTTGTTTGCCCCTGGTGATCCCATGGTGCCCTGCATCTCAGTGCAGGCCCCCACCAGCAAGGGATGGGACCTCATCCCACAGACCTTCTCCATGTGTTCAGCGGCCTGGCACATGTCATGTGCACTCCTTGCCACTCTGTGCTCTCCACCCCCCTCCACTGTGGGCATGGCTGATGCCACCCAGGCTAGTGTGAAACCCTGCATTCCTGCTCTCATAGCATAGCTGCTGGGGGATTTTTTTTCATGAGATGTTCTCCTTCCACTTAATAGAGTCTCCTCCATCCCCTGAGACTTGGCTCCAGCCTCCCAGAGGCTAAGCTGGAAGGGAATATGGGTGAGATATACTACACTCCAAGTGGCACCTCATTGAGCATCCCCCCACTCCACCTCCCACCCCACTTGGATGCCTACTTTCTAGCTCTGCACGCTGCCCAAGAGTTTCCCTGGCAACCACCATCCCCTGGTGGCTTGGGAATAGTGGCCCTGGGGACCTACCAACCCTATCACACCTGGTTCTTTTGTTTTCCCAAGAAGTTCATGGGATATGCCTGGCAATAAAGCCCCCAGACAGGCACGGACATGTTGAGAAGGGCCAGATGGGCTCAACACCCCCACAATAGAGGGGGCACAGAGTCTAGTGAGTAAAACTCCCTTTGAAAATGTTAAACATGTTTCAGCTGAGCCAATACATGCAGTGACACAGTGGTGACAGTGCTGAGGCTGGTTACAGCCTGAACTCAGGGTTAAAAGGCAGTTTGGCTTTTGGTTCCACCATCGACCTTGGATATTGTACATGTACTTAGTCTCTCTAGAGTCACGCTGCCTCTACTGACCATGCTTTGGGACAGGGAACTCATCACTCTAAAAGACCATTCATTCAACAAACTCATGGTTGCCAGGGCAGGGGGAAGGATGAGGGGGAAGAGATAGTTAGGGAACTTGGAATGGACATGTACACACTGCTCTTTTTACAGTGGGTAACTAACAAGGTCCTACTGTCTTGCAGGGAACTCTGCTCAATGTTATGTAGCAGTCTGGATGAGAGGGGATGGATATATGTACATGTATGGCTCAGTCCCTTTACTGTCCACCTGAAACTATCACAACATTGTTAATTGACTATATTCCAGTATAAAATAAAAAGTTAAATAACTATTCAGTCCAATATGTGAACAACTCTGACTTAGAACTATCTTCCTGATGTTTGTTCAAATTAAATTCCTTGCAGTTTCTGACTTGCGTCCTTACACTGTCTTCTGTAGCCACACAAAAATTCAAGCAACATAGGCTGGTGGTTAAACCATTGCCTTTTAGGCAGATACAGGCTTGGGGTCTTGCTCCACCTCTTAAGCAGCGTGACCTTGAGCAAGCTAGCCTCAGGACATCCAGGAAATGGGATAATTCACAAAAAGCCCTTAGCACAAAGCAAAGTATTTAGCACATGCTGAGTACCCAGTGAAGCAGGCCTGTCTTCCCTCTTCCACTGTGCATGTGTGTGTTCAGTTGCTTCAGTCGTGTCTGACTCTATGCAACCTCATGGACTGTAGCCCACCAGGATCCTCTGTCCCTAACATTCTCTAGGCAAGAATACTGGAGTGGGTTGCCTATGCCCTCCTCCAGGGGATCTTCCCCACCCAGGGATCGAACCTGAGTCTCCTTTCTCTCTCGCATTGCAGGCAGATTCTTTACCGCTGAGCCACTGGGGAAGCCCCTTAAATATTGGAGAATTCAGGTTTCATCTTCTTCAATCTGATGAAGGTCTCTGATCCTTCAACAAGTCCTCACAGGACTCTGTCCTGATCAGACTCCACTCTCTTGCTCACCCTCCTCCTTGTTCATCAATGTCTCCACTCAGACTGAACACAGTGCCCCAAGGATTAGGCAACCTCCCATTTTCTCACTATTATTTTTTAATGCAGTTTGAGAGTGGCCAATAGCAAGGGCAAGCATCTCCCAGAACAAGCAAAATGACCTGGAATTAGGGAGTGAGAGGCAGAGCACATCTCCGTTTAGGTGTAGCGCTTTGGACAATCCTATCCTGTAGCCCCACACCCTCTTTTGTTAATATTCTCTGAGTTCAACTGCACAGGCCCTGCCTAATCTGTGCCTTGTGACCAACAGCCCCACACCATTCAGCCCGCCACCTGACTGAGCCACAGCTGAGTTCAGGCCAGGGGGTGTTAAGCCAAGTGGAGAACCAGGTAGGACTCTTAAGTGTCAAGAGGCTCATGTCCTGTTTCCAGGGCATGACTCATTTCTTACCATCCTACGGATCTCAGCTGAAACAACTTCTCTGGAGAGACCTTCCAAGCAGGTCCCACCTGAGTAGGTTTCTTTTCCAAACCCATTACTTAAAAAAAAAATCATTGCAACCTTATTTCTTTTAACACCTTCAACAGTATGTGCCATAGATTTGTAAGTATATGCTTGGTCTTGAGTTGTTATTGGTCTCCATGGACATCCCTAGCAAGGTGCTGGGGATCTGGTCTGGGAGCCCATTTCTCTGCCTTAGTTTTCCTGCTGATAAAAGCAGTGGTTTATCAGACCCATGCAGATCTTTAAACAGGGAATGCCCAAATGTTGAGCTCATTCCCTCCACCCTCTGCACTCTGGACCATTTCATGCTGGTCTTCCCCACTCCCTTCTTTCCTCCATCAGATCTGCTTCCTAAATGACATTCTCCACCCCAGAGAATGCATCCACTTTCTCAAGAATGCATCCTCACCTCCTAAGTCTAAACATTGAGCCAAGTCTGTCCCCTGCGCTGTAACGTTCAATTATGAATCGCTTGCTGAGTAACAATAACGTTAATGGTTATCGAGCCCTACAGTTCACCAGGCATTGTGTTAGCCATTAAATATACCTTAGAGAGTAAAACACACATATAAGCCTACATGGGATTTATAGTCTACCAGGGAAGACTGTGTAGAACAATAACAATTCAAGACACATGTATGTACTTTCAAATCTATGGTACATACTGTTGAAGGTGTTAAGATAAACAAGGTTGCAATGATTTTTAAGTAATGGGGTTGGCGAGGAATCCTACTCAGGTGGGACCTGCTTAGAAGGTCTCTCCACAGAGAAGTTATGTTTCAGCTAAGATCTAGAGGATGGGAAGGAATGAGTCATTTATAGACCAAGGGGGTGAGCTTTCCAAGAGGGAACAGTGTGTACAAAGGTCCTGAGCTGGCAAAGAGCATGGTTGTGGAGTGGCTGGAAGGAGAGTGATATGGATGGGCATGTGACTGTGCAAGGCCTGAGCTGCAGAGGGGACTCCAGGGGCCGTGTTAAGGGGTCAAAGGCAAGTGCAGTGGGAGGCCTCTGAAAGTTTTAAGTCAGACAGCAATACAACCTCATTCATTCTAAGACTATCACTCTGCACCTTGTGGAGAATAAATTGGAAATGGGCAAGAAAACTACTAGGAGGAAGAGTTAGAAGGCCATTGCACAGACCAGGCAAAAGAAAATGGTGACTTAGAAGGGTGGTGGCGGCAGAGTCGAGTCCTTGAATACCTCCTGCGTACCTGGCCAAGACTGAATGTCCCATGTATTAAGCCTCTGTTCAAAGTCATCATTGTTGTTGCTGTTTAGTCACTAAGTTGTGTCCGACTCTTTGCAACCCCCTACTGCAGCACACCAGGCTTCCGTGCCCTTCACGATCTCCCAGAGTTTGCTCAAACTCATGTCCATTGAATCAGTAATGCCATCCAACCATCTTGTCCTCTGTCACCCCCTTCTCCTCCTGCCTTCAATCTTTCCCAGCATCAGGGTCTTTTCCAATGAGTCAGTTCTTCACATCAGGTGGCCAAAGTGTTGGAGCTTCAGCTTCAGCATCAGTCCTTCCAGACTCATCATGCTGCCCCTCATTTCCCTCTGCTTTTCTGTTTCTATCTACTTTTTCTCAAGAACTTTTCCAGTTAGTATTAGTTTTTGACTGCAAATCACAGGGAACCCAGACAAATAGCAGCTTGAACAAAATAGAAGTTTCTTTCTCATGCAAAAGAAGACTGGGACAGGGTCAGTAAGAAGCAGGTGTGGTGCCTCACGGCATTAGCAACCCAGGCTGCTTCTGCCTTTTCGTCCTGCCAGCCTTGGTATATGGCTTCTTCCTCGTAGTTCAAGAAGGCTGCCAGAGTTCTGGCTAGCCCATCTATGTTCTAGCCAGCAGGAGGGAGGAGGGGACAAAATAATGTGTGCTTTTTTTCTCTCAAGACATTTCTTAAAAGTAACACATGTCATTTCCATTCACATTCATTGGTCATTCACATGGCTGGGAAAATGTAGTTTTTATTGTTGGCAGCCATTACTCATTGCTGGACTCTTTTACCAGTGAAGAAAGGGAGAAGGACTATTGGGGCAAAACTATCTCATAGGCTCAAAACTGTTCACTATCTTTGTGCCTATGACCACCCTTATTCAGACCTTAAGCCTATGGTTCTTACACTGTAATGTCTCTCAGACTTAGCTCTTCAGGCTGCCTCCCTGACACAGATCCCTGTCATCTTATACTGGACTGTAGAAGTAGCTTCTCTGACCTCAAATTATACTATCACTAGATACTTCTGTTACCCCAAAAGTCCCGCAGTTGCTCCCTTTAGAAGGTTATGTCATATTCCTTGTTTTACTGTTCAAGGCCTTCTATAGTTAACCCACACTACAACCCATTTGGTTCAATTTCAGTAACATTAGCAATGATTGTAATGCATGGGTGCTGAGTCGCTTCAGTCGAATCTGACTCTTTGCAACCCCATGGACCTGACCCTCCAGGCTCCTCTGTCCATGGGATTCTCTGGGTAAGAACACTGGAGTGGGTTGCCATTTCCTTCTCCAGGGGATCTTCCCAACCTAGGGATATAACCTGGGTCTCTTAGGTCTCCTGCATTGGCAGGTAGGTTTTCTACCACTAGCGCCCAGGAAGCCAATGGTTATAATAACACCTCATATTTCTAAATGTAACTTTCATTGCCTACAAAATTGAAAGCAGTGACACCTGAAGTCAGAAAACCCTGGCTCACAGCCTAACACAGGGCACCAGCTGTGTGACCTTGGGCAAGCCACTTGTGTGTGTGTGTGTGCGCTCAGTCATGTCTAACTCCTTGGTACCCCATGGACTTTAGCCCACCAGGCTCCTCTGTCCATGGAATTTTCCAAGCAAGAATACTGGAGTGGGTTGCCTTTTCCTACTCCAGGGGATCTACACAACCCAGGGATCAAACTCAGGTGTCTTGCGTCTCCTGCATTGGCAGGTGGATTCTTTACTACTAGCACCACCTGGGAAGCCGGGCAAGTCATTTACCCTCTATTAAATAAGACAAGTGCCTATGAGTGTAGATGGTTCTTGGGGAACACTGGATCTTTTCCTTTCCTGAGCCTTGTTCTTCTGATCTGTAGGTTGGAGATATAAGCCTGTCTCACCTACTTCCTGTATAAGTATGAAATTCAAATAAGAGAAGGCACAAAAAGCTGGGGAACACACAAAATCCGGGACTATTGCTCTTCTGCTTCTCCAACGACCCAGAGAAGTAAGCAGGCAGAATAGAGTCCAGAGACCCTGTTGAGTGGATAAGAACATGGCGACTCAATGAGGCTCGGTGATTCGTCCTGTCCCCAACTCATAGGGCAGAAGTGGCCTGGGACCCCGGGACCCTGACTGCCTGCTGTCAGGTTCTCGGGTTATTTGTTGAATTAGGGAGTTGTCTTCTGTGATTGTGTTGGGGCCAAAGGAGAAAAAGCAAAATGTGCAAAGCGAATTAACTTTTATTTTCAGTTGGGACTCTGAAGTCAACTTATCATTTGTTTAAGGGCATGCTATCTGTTACCCAGATGGAAATTATGATTGGTGCTGTAGAAAAACGAACAGCAACTTTTAGTGGGAAGCCACTTCCTGTTAGCAGGTACAGGTGGAAATGGCCCATCATCTTTGAATGCCGTGATGTCAGTCTTTAGGGGGTGGTGCAGGCGGGGTTGGAGACTGGCTAGACGTTTTCTGAGAAAGTACATGTCAAAATTAATAAAGTAAACAGCTGTCTTGTCAAACTTACAGAGTTAAGTAAATGTGAATACAGTTAACTGGGTAGTAGCTTTGTAATTATTTTGTCAAGTTTAACATATGAAATTGCTCCCACTTAGTTACCAGCATTCTTAATTTGTTTTGTTCTTGTTTATAATTTAAACTGTGGATTTTATTTAGGGAGTAAATGTGTCTTGAGGCTTTTCATTATTGCAGAAATTAGACTATATCCTCCTGAGTTTGCCAAACTGTTGCTGCGGCCAAATTAGGCAAAGCCGGAGGGCTGGTGAGACTGAGCCAGGGTCTCGGAAGTCTAGTTAAGGATGACCTCAAGCCTGAGGAAGGAGAAGGAGAGCCATCATTTGTTGAGTCCTGGATTCTTGCATTCGTCATCCCATTTAACCATCCCAAGAATCTTTTATGGTGTTGTCTCCATTGCACTGATAGAAAAACTGAATCCAAGGGCAGTGCTAACCCACCACCATTGTGTGAGGGTGTTTATTAATTGCCTCTCACCCAGCAGATGTTAAGTGTTTAAGAGAGTGTTTTCTGGAATGCCCAGCACTTGTAGGAGGTTAGGCATTATTATTATTTGTTTGTTTTTTGGCCATGCCATACAGAATATGAGATCTTAGTTCCCTAACCAGTGATTGAACCCACACCCCCTGCAGTGGGAGTGCAGTGTCTTAACTGCTGGACTGCCAGGGAAGTCCTGGTTAGGTATTATTATTTTTTTTTTTTGGTAGGCATTATTTTTTAATAAGTCAGGGACACTATCCTCTTGTTCATGGCTTTTCATTCTGTGCATTTTCTCCTTGTGCCCTGCACTCTGTGAGGTAGGTGGGGCAGGAGTAATTTTTCCATTTTAGAAGTGAAAGAATGGAGGCTTTGAGAAGTACGTGAGGCAGAATCTCACTGCTGGCCCAGGGATCCTGCCTGGAGAGGGAGGGTCCTCTGCCTGGGACACTCCCGTGCTGACGGCCCAGCATCTCCTCTGAGGTCCCCTCGGCAGCCGGGGAGCCATCCAGCCTGAGCATCCCCTGGGCTTGGCTCTCCCTGATCCACTCAGTGCTTGAGATTTCTGAGCCCAAGGTCACTTAAGCTAACAAGCGCATGACCTTGTATTTGGGTGAGGGGGTGATGATGATGCCTGTGGAGATCTTCCTTTTAGGAAATAATCATATTTCCTGGAAAGTCTGTGGAAAATTGTGCCATTACTTGAGGGTATTTCATAAAATCATTCATCAAAGTAGAAGCTAACAGATAAGTGTTTGCCTAAGGAATCATCATCACTATCATTACCATCATCCTCCTTATCAACAACCTCAGCTCTAATCATGACAGATTTTACCAAAAATAAAATAAAGGAGGCCTTTTGAGGACCTGACCCGCGGAGGGCTCTCCTCCATGGTGCCTTCTCTGTCTGTCTCCCTCATTTCAGTGAGTCAGTTTTTCCTCCCCATCTGTTTGCTGTTTGGCACTTTATACAACTGTCTGGGCTCTTTCATTTTGCTTCTGCGGTTGCTCAGCTCCAACGTGTTCCCTCCTGACGCTTCCCCTTTGTTCTGGCAGGCTCCTCTCATCTGCTGGTTTCCAGCCCTATGAAGTGTCAGAGGTGGGTTGTAGTTTTCAGGCAGCATTTTGTTGCCTGGCAACATGTAACAAGCATCTTCTGTGATGGCTGCATCCTGTAAAATAGAGCCAGGGCTGGGCCGCTGGGATGGAGCAGGCTCAGGGGGCCTCTCCAGGGTGGTTGGGGAGGAAGTGGGGGGAGAAAGACAGACAGGCAGGCTCAGGTGACACGTTCTGATTCTTCTATAACAGCGGGGGTGCCAACCCACCCTCTCCTGTTCTGTCTCAGGAATCACAGGTGTTCAGTGGTCAGAAGTCCTGGGTAGGAGCCATCAGAGGTTCTGTTTGATTTGGTGGCCACCTGCTATGGCTGACCGAGGGGTGGCCAGCTGGATCTGGGTGGAGGTTGCTGGATGGTTTCCACGTGAGCCAAGCTCTTAGTTCATCTTGTTCCCCATGGGTTGTAAAAGGCCTCCTGTCTGTGAAGATAACTGGCTTCTATATCTGCAGTCAGCCCAGCCACATGGGCTGACCCCAGCCCAGAGACTGGGTGGAGGTTGAGTGGGGGTAGAGTGTCATCAGAGAAACACCTACCTTAGAACTGGAAAAATCCTCACATTTTGCATGAAGAAATCGAGGTCCAGAGAAGGGAAGCGACTTGTCTGGATCACACAAGTCGGAGAGCATCCAAACTCCCTGTAGAGTGGCTCTCTCCTGGGGCTGACTGTCGGGTGAATGACAGGCTGAATGATGAGTACCTTGTGGAGGAGGAAGGCAGCAGAGTGAGGAGAAGCCTAGTGTACTTGGGCCCAGCACACTCCCCTCCAGCCTCCATTTCCTTACCTGGAAAGAATGAGGTTTGTGGGGCTAGAGGCAGCCCCAAGTCTCAGTGACTCCCAGAGACAAAGCCTACCCAACAGGCAAAGCACCTCCTGCCCAGGTGTTTGGTGGTACGTCCATGGTTGTTTTCTCCCTTCCTTAGAAAGGCCCAGAGGTTGGGAGCCCTGGGCCTCTGGTTAATGCTCCCTAGAAGAATCCCATTCTGCCAGCAAAACCCCTCAGCACAGCCACGTTGTGTTCTGAGGATACTTGTCACCATGAGGCCCATTTAGGAAATCTGTGTGTTTCTAAAATGGCCTCATAGGGCATCAGAGATGCGAACTGCAGCTGCCCACTCCTCTACCTGGCCAGCTCTCCAACCTGTGTTGGGGGTTGCAGCTGCATGGGGCTGGGGCCCCCTGCTGTCTCAGAGGAGCAGACGGAGCTCCCAAGGGCGCTGCTGAGAGCACATGGGATTTTATACCATCCTCTCCAGGTCCTGCAAATGAGAAGAAACTCCAGATGGGTCATCTCTCTTCTGCCTTGCTCCTTCTCTTTCCCCAGCAAGAATCTCTCAGTTCAGGAGGCAGAAAAAAAAGAATTTGGGATGCTCTGGGCTCTTCTTCTCCAGCTGGATCCCTTCATTCTGTTCCTGGGGCCACAGAGATGAGCAAGGAGGCCCCAGCACAGGAGCCTTTCCTTCCAGCTGCTGCTCTTGTAGACCTTGGGGGCGTGCCAGCTCTGAAGATTTAGAAGTTCCTCTAGCAAGAAAGCCCCCATTGGGGCATGGGCTGGGGTGTGCGGGTGCTGACTGTCTCCATTCCCTTTTCCACATAAGTCCTGAGCTTCAGAACTAGACTTCTTTCTGATATGTTCTAGGATCGTCCAGTTAATCATGTGAGCCAAGGTCTGGGTGCTTTGGCTGTGGCACTGGCAGGCCTGGACCAGCCCCTGAGAGCCTGTCACTCTTCGCGTGGCCAAAGCCCGCCCCCGGAAGTCCAAGGATGTGTGTCATCTGGACGCCCAAGTTTGTGGAAAGAGGTTAGAAGTTAGAGGCAGCTCCCTCCACAGGCCGGCCCCAAAGCCCCACAGCCAGGCTCCCCACATGGGTTTGGTCGCCTCTGCCGAGTTAGAATTCTTCCCACTCACCTCCTTGGCATCCCCTCTTCTCCGTGGCAGGGGAAGCTGCCCAACCGGCCCCCACGTCCTGCCCTGGAATCCCCACTGCTCTGGGAAACAGGAACAAGAAAACGCCCTCCCAGGGTATTTCTTCCATGCCGCTTTTCTTTGTTCTTGGTCACAGAGCAGCCCCCACCTCCCTCCCACTCTAACGCTGCCCAGGTGAGACTGCAGCTCTGTGCCGTCCTCAACATTGCGTCGTCTGGGGAGCTGCCTGCCTTGAATTCTCTTGGAAGGCAGAACCGAGAAGAGAAAGACACCCTTCTTCCCTTTGAGGCGCTAGCTGGGACCACGGCCTACGCGGCACTGCACTCCAGGGGGCGCCACTCACACTGACTGCGGCGTGAACTGCGCTCCCCGCATTTGCACAGCGCACAGCCTAGGCTGCTGTTAACAGGGCAGCCCTGGCTCTGCCGCTCACTCGTGAAGTTGGCTCATTGTAATACAGATCCAGGATCAGATACCCAAGAAAGGGCGCATCCCCAGCAATCTCTCCTATCGACCTTACTGGGCCTTCACTTCAGAGGCATGTGAGTGCTCAGTTGCTTCCATGTCCTAAGCATCCTAGACTCTTCCATGCTAAGAGTAGTGTCCGACTCCGTGAGACCCTATGGAGTGTAGCCCACCAGACTCCTCTGTCCATGGAATTTTCCAGGCAAGAATAGGGGGTGGGTTGCCATGCCCTCCTCCAGGGGATCTTGCCATGCCCTCCTCCAGGGGATCTGCCCAACCCAGGGATTGAACCTGCGTCTCGCAGGCGAGTTCTTTACCACTTAGCGCCACCTAAAGGCGTAATAGTGTCAAAGATGGGGCTGAGGAATCAGCGAGACCCAAGCTCACATGTAGATGGTTTTATTTTGTGGAAGTTCCCTCATCTGGCTGAACCTGAGTTTCCAACTCAGGAAAACAGGAAAAGACAATTGCAAACCTTGTTATTGTGAGGATTAAGTGAGATGATACACAGAAAGGTTTGGCCTACATGGTACCTGGCTGTCATTTGACAAATGATGATGACTGTTACTTTTTAAAAATAGGATTATATATCCAGTCCTGCCCACTTCATAGAGTTAGCCCCAGAAATAAAAGGAGATGAGAAATAGATCATCACTAAGGTCTTTGATGAAACATCTTGCAAGAATCCCAGCCACTGTTATTCTTGTCTTCACATATAAAACACTAAGAGCCATGAAGGCTCTTTGCTTCCAAATGACACTCTGTGATTGATGTTGGGAAAAGGTTCAACTAGGAGAGAAAAAACTCCCAGATGGAAGACCATGGCCCAGGAGGGAGGAATTGAATGAAAACCAAGACAGCAGCTATGAGAAACCAGAGGCTCAGGAGGGGAGATGAGATGAGATCAGGTTTAAGCATCACCTCCCCTGGACTGCTGTTTACTCACTGCCTCCTTCCGCAGATTCTCAGAGCTTCCTCCTAGTGCCTGACCACTGGGGCTGGCTCGGGACCGTGGAAAAGGGCAAGCCCCAGGAGCAAGCACACAATTAGATCCTGCAGTGGGAGGAACAAAGAGGATCATGGGGCTGGGGGGTTTCTGCAGCAGGGGCTCCATCCAGGAAGGCTTTCTGGAGGAGGTGATTTTCTGGGCCTGAGGGTACTCCAACCAGAGGGACCAGTACAAGCAGAGCTTAGAGGTGTGGGAGCATAGGGTAGGAGAGGAAGTAAATAGTTGCTTGCCAGGGGGTCAGTGAGAGGTTGGAGCTGTACTCAAGGTTAACAGTGGTGGGCAGGGGCCAGGCCAGTCTAAGGAGTTTGGATTTAATCCTCTATCATAGACAACAGTAACCAACTTTATTTATTTACTTTTCTCTTTTATTCCAATAACGCAGGAACAATGGTTTTGAGATACCTGACTTCTGCTGTGGGTGTGCCATGGATTATAAATCATTTCTGCCAGCCTAGCTGGAGTCCCAGCCCTTCCTTTCTGTTGGAGAAAGCAAATCAGGGTATAAGACAGTGAGAGTGATGTTATCATAGCAATAACCTTGAAACTACCTTGTAAATCCTTCTCAAATGTCAACTCTCCAACTACTATTAGTCCTGGAGAGGTTGTTGGTGTGTCAAAGTGTATCTTCACACAGGGAATGCCTGAGGTATTCTCCACACAGGCTGAAGAATAGCCCACCACCCCCCATTCTAGACTAGTGGGGAGCCCCTGGTGGGTTTTGAGTGGAGGAGAGTCCTTTGTTTTGGAAAGACTTCCCTGGCTCCAGTGTGTGAGGGGAGCACAGGATGACTGTGAGTCAAGGAGACTAGTTGGGAGATTGCTGCCATGATGGACATGGGACAGGATGCCACCTCTGTAGCAGCGGAGGTGGGGGCAGGGATGGGAGTGAGGAACAGATTTGGAAGAACTAGAGGAGGCACTTCCCTGGTGGTCCAGTGGTTAAGACTCTGTGTTCCCAAGAGCAGGGAGCATGGGCTGGTTGGGGAACTAAGATTCTACATACTGCATGTTGTGGCCAAAAAGGAGAAAGAACTAAAGGAGCCCAAATGGACCTTCCAACTCACTGGATGGGGCATGATGATAGAACTCTGCAAACACTCCAGCATCCTGGAGTAGCCAGGTGGTGTTATTGCCCACAGATAGGAAATGCAGGAGGAAGAGGATGGATCTGGAAGGATCTGGGCACAGGGAGGGGCAGGTGATGAGCAGGGTTCAGGATAAGCTGAATTAATTTACGTGCTGTCCCCTGGATGTGTCCGGTGTTGGCAGGTGGATCTACAGGTTGGACGGTCAGAGGGGAGGTTTGCGTTGGTTTCAGAGGCCTGGGAGAGCTTTCTAGATGGTGCTAGTGGTAAATAATCCACCTACCGGTGCAGGAGACACAGGAGATGTGGGTTCGATGCCTGGGTTGGAAGATGCCCTGGAATAGGGAATGGCAACCCACTCCAGTATTCTTACCTGGGAAATTCCATGGACAGAGAAGCCTGGTGGGCTACAGTCTGTGGCGCTGCACAGGCTGGACATGACTAGGCAACGGAGCAGACACACAGACACGCACAGGGGCCTGGGCGTGGCAGCTGAAATCACGAGGAGGCACACAGCTGCTGGAAGGGCCCGGGGAGGACAAGGACGTGTGGTCTTATTCTGGTGCAGTCCTCCCCACTTCATCCCAGGAGTCTGACTCTGCGGGGGCTTCCTAGAGCAGGGACTCCGAGCTGTTTCACCTCCTGATATTGGTATCTGACCATCCAGTAGGTACAGGATATAAGTTTGCTGCATAAGCAAAACCAAACTGAGGTGAAGAAAGACTGGTAGCCCCACAGGGACTGTCAACTCGTTGGAGGCAGAAGCCCCCCTCCCTTTGTGGGGAGGCTCTCCTCACAAGGAGAGGGTGAGGAAGAGATTGAGCCAGGGAGAGGAGCGGAGAGGGGAGAGACAGAGGGATGTGAGGGAGGTGTTTCAAAGGAGGAAGGAGAGAAAGCGGGTGAGAGAGAAGACAGACAAATAGGCAGTGGAAGGACAGACAGAGAAGAGGGAAGAAGGGAAACAAGCGCCCAGGGAGCCGGTGACGGTGAGGCCAGTGGAGCCAGCATGTTCATGCTGCTCTGCTCCTCAAGGCCCAGCGCTGGTGCTTGGGGAGAGCACCCTCTATCCGCCCTGCCTCTCCCTCCATGTCCTCCCAGCTCCTCACCTGGAGCACCCCCGCCCCGCCCTGCACTCCGGCCTCACCCCTGCTCATCCTGGGTGGCTCGGGGTAAAGGTTGCGTCCTCAGAGCGTGTCCCTGCTTAGCGCAACCCATGCTGCCTGTCAACATGTGCCTCAATTCTAAGTCAGCCTTTTCTAGCTTTTGTGTTGCTGGGTGTCAGCCTCCTTCACTGGACTGTAAGTTCCCTGAAGTCGGTGCCAAGGCACATAGTAAGGGCTCACTGACATTTGTTGACTGAACGAACTCTCTTGGTGAGCCCCAGTGCCTGCCAGATGCTGCTCAGGGTCTTATACTTGTTATCTCACCTAACCATCAGCATGATCCCATGGGAGATGTTTTACATTTTGTTTTATGGAAGGAAAGCCCAAGACGTGGGAGATGAGCTCCTTACCCAGGTCATACAGAGAACAGATGGCAGGGCTGGGGTCTGAACTCTCATCCCGTCTCCGCCACACCACCTCCAAAGAGTGTGGAAGACACGCTTCCCATGGGAACAGTGCTTCTTCCAAACATATTGTTTTTCTCCATTTTCATGCATTTTATTAAACATTTCCAAATCAGGAAACATGGAAATATTTTTTAATAAGAAGAAAGAAAACATTGCAAATAGAGAAACTGACTCAGAAGCCTTTGCCAGATGAACCATCTGGTTTTTAATTTAATAACCATTCAAAGAGGTTGACAGTACTCCCCTTTGCGGAGAAAATGGACTATGGAAGAAATGGCAGCTGGCCTCCCTCAAATGCTGCAACCATTTGCAAAGTGGGGAAGTCGAATAAAACTTCTCAGCCAAACATGGGGAGGGAGAGACCCCAGGGAAGACTAACACACCCCAAGAAAGCTGAGCTAATGTTCTTGTTCAGACTTCCCCATAGAGAGGCTGCACCCAGATGTATGACACCAGCCAGATGTCCCAAGTCTCCCAATTTGGCGAAAGTCTCTGAGGAAAGCTACCAGAGAGACGTGCATGCCACCACCTCTGAGAGAGAAAGCCATGCCCGCTATGTTCACAGAAAAACCACGAGCCACTTCTGTTTGGTGACATGCCGCAACTTGTTTGTTGGAGTTGTCTGTTTTGGTGGTGATGGTTTTCTTCCCTTTTAAAAATAACCAGTGGCTTTGCACCCATGCTGTGAGTTCTTGGGGCTGGAAATAAAAGACTGGATTTAGATTTGCCTTGGAAAGATTCAGGGCTGTCGCCTTGAATTACCTGGTGGAGGGAAACATCCTTACTTTCCTAAATTCAAAGCCAACTAAAAAATAGGGCATTGACTATAGACATGAGACAGATGAGGGAGTGACTTCATGGATGCTTATGTCGTCAAACACGTGGTCCAGGAGGCTGATGGTTAGCCCTGGGCCTCCAGGGCCATTTATTTCATATTATAAGATGTTTAGAAGGGAAATTGTTTTTAAGAAAAGAAAAAACTTTTTTTTTTGGTCTTGATGTGAATTCACCTGTAGCTAGAATAATGGAGTAACCCTGAAGTCACCATAATAAGCCATTTACTGTGCAGCTGACTTTGAATTTCAGTGAAACTCTTTCATGTACCTCAAGCATTTCTCAAGTCCTCCTAAACAAAGGCTCATAATATGCTTAAAAATGGCAGTTTTCTCCCCAAGGCTGGAATCAAATGCCCTTGCAAGCTGGTATTCTAACAGGTATTGACAGTCGATTCACACAAAAATAAGCCAAACATGTATTATGTCAGGGGGTGATATTCACTTGGAGAAAAGTGACACAGGAGAGGAAGGTGGGGTGTGGTGGGGTTGGGGCAGCAGTAGTTATAATAGATTAGGCAGGGAGCACCTTCTGAGAAGTTGACTTTGAGCAAAAGCCTGCAATTAATTGAGGTGAGAGCCTTCCAGATACAAGGAATGGCAGGGATCCAAACTCTGAGATGGAGTAAAGCTGGGCTACAGAAGGAGCTGTGCAGACAGCAGATGGCCGGAACAGAATGGGTGAGGGGGCAGTCCCTAGGATATGGGGTCAGAGAGGTCCCAGTGCTGTGGGGGAGGGTTCTTGAGACACATGCAGACTTTGGCTGTTGGTCTGAGGGATACAGGTGACATTGTCTGTCATACTGTTTTGCAAGCACCACTCTAGTTGCTGTTAGTAGGTGGTGAGTGGGGGTTATATAGGCAGAAGCAGGGAAATCAGTTAGGTGACTACTGCAGTGGTCCAGGTGAGAAGGTAGGCCTGGACCAGATGGTGGCAGCAACGGTGGCGGGGGCTGATCATATTCTGGACATATATTGAAGATGAGGCAGATAGGATTTGATAGTGATAAGGGATTGATACCATGCAGAAGGGCTGTGGTCAACCCACAGCAGTGGGACGAGGATGAGTGAAAGGAGAACCTGGGAGGAATGAATGACTATTTTCCTATGGGGCAGTGTCTGCTGCCTCTTCTCCATGTCCCCTTGTGGCTGCCCTTGTCACTAGGACAAAACTCCAGGTGGGAGATGCTCCAGGTGGGAGGCTCTCCAAGAAGCAGTCACATCCCTTTATGTGTATCATATGTTCCAGTGGACAAAGCCCTTCTACATTCACTCCTTGCCACAATCTTGTGAGATAGTCAGGGCAGACGTTCTTACACCCCGATTCCCTAAAGAAGAAACAGATTTTGAGATAGTAATTTGTTCAAGGTCACAAAGCCATTAGGCCATGAAAGGTAGTCCTCAGCTCCAGATCCTGCATTCTTTCGCTAAGGCAAAGCCAGACTCGTGCACACAAGAAGGCGCAACAGTAGCCAACATTGTTTAGTGCGGCTGTGTGCCAGGCACTGTTTTAATGATTTAGAAATATCAGCTCACTTAATCCTAAAGGTAACTCTGTGCCAGTTGGTACAAGTATTGTTATTGTTGTTCAGTTGCTAAGTCATGTCTGACTCTTTGCCACCCCATGAATTACAGCATGCCAGGCTTTCTGAGCATCACTATCTCCCTGAGTTTGCTCAGACTCATTTCCATTGAGTCAGTGATGCCATCCAACCATCTCATCTTCTGTCGCCCCCTTCTCCTCTTGCCCTCAGTCTTTACCAGCATCAGGGTCTTTTTCAATGAATCAGCTCTTTGCATCAGGTGGCCAAAGTACTGGAGCTTCAGCTTCAGCATCAGTCCCTCCAATGAATATTCAGGGTTGATTTCCTTTAGGATGGACTGGTTTGACCTCCTTCCTGTCCAAGGAACTCTCAAGAGTCTTCTCCAATGCCACAGTCTGAAAGCGTCAGTTCTTCTGTGCTCAGCCTCCCAGATAGCTCAGAATCTGTTAATTGTTAAAGAATCCGCCTGCAATGCAGGAGACCCCGGTTTGATCCCTGGGTTGGGAAAATCCACTGGAGAAGGGATAGACTACCCACTCCAGTATTCTTGGGCTTCCCTTGTGGGTCAGCTGGTAAAGAATCCACCTGCAATGCGGGAGATTTGAGTTTGATCCCTGGGTTGAGAAGATCCCCTGGAGAAGGGAAAGGCTACCTACTCCATCATTCTGGCCTGGAGAATTTCATGGACTGTATAGACCGTGGGGTCACAAAGGGTTGGATACAACTGAGCGACTTTTCACTTTCACTTTCAGCCTTCTTTATGGTCCAACTCTCACATCCATACATGACTGCTGAAAACACCATAGCTTTGACTATGTGGATCTTTGTTGGCAAAGTGATCTCTCTCCTTTTTAATACACTGTCTAGGTTTGTCATAGCTATTCTTCCAGGGAGCAAGTGTCTTTTATCCCCTTTTGTAGATAGGAAAACTGAGGACAAGGTCATGCAGATACTACAAAGTAAAACCCAGACTCAAACATAGTTGATTCACCGTGACACCTAACAGTGGTCCACACCAGTGGTCTCCGACCCGAGACAGTGTGTGGGCAGCACATGGCGAGTGCAGAAGCTGAGTGGTATGGGGTTAGAGACAAGAGCCCACATTGACTTGGGATGGGTTTTGAGCTGCTTCTTTAAAGGTCACTTACAAGGGCTCAGTGAAGACATAGCAGGCAATACAGAAGCAGGAAAGGTATGAGGCGAGCTGCGAGCACAGCAACATTGAAGAGGAGGCCAGGATAAGAAGCCAAGAAAGATGGTCAGAACAGGAGGAAAGCAGGAGAAAAGTCGTTAAAGATGCCAAGAGGACTGTTCTGAGGAGGGAAGTGCCAACAGGATCCAAGGCCACCAAAGGGTTGAGTCAGGTACATGTTAGGTTTTTCACTGGAGAACTGAATAAGCAGAGGGTCTACTGCTTGGGGCTAGGATCTAACTGTACAAAGATGGGGAATACTAGAAGAGGAAGACAAAGAATCTTGTCTTTGAGATTTGATTTGATTCCTGAAAATTTCCAACAAACAAACCAGATCCAGGATAAGCAACTAGAGCCATCAAATCGCTAAGATCCATGTGAAAAGAGCTAGCTCACAGCTACTGTCAAGAAGCTGAGTTCTTAAGAAGAGTGAGAACCAACTCCAAGCCCAGGGAATTTGGCAGCCACTTTCACAAAAGTTTTTCTGTCAGAGAGAACAGCTGAAGTCACTTTAACGTGCGTCACTGAATTACTAAAGCAACTTAACTCTCACAAGGGGACAGGAAAAGCAAGAAGTGGGCCATATTCATTCCACAAATATTTACTAAGCACCTTGTATGTGTTAGGCTCTGAGAAGGTACCTAGAAAAGGCTACGAAGAGGTAACTCCAGGGTTGGACAAAAAGGCCAATGGAACAGATTAGAGAACCCAGAAATAGCTTCACTTTCACAAATAATCTATATGACAGAGGTAGCATTCTCAGTGGAGAAAGGATGAACTGCTCATTAAGTGGATTTGGGATAGTCGGACATGACTGAAGTGACTTAGCAGCAGCAGCAGCATATAAAAAAGAATGAAGTTGTATCCCTATCTCACAGCATACATAAAATCAATTCTAGGTGAACTGAAGACATACATGAAAGGCAACATTTAGAAACATTTAAAAGAAAGTCTTAAAACTGCATATAGGAAAGGATTTCTTTAACAAATTATACAAGTCACTAATTATAAATTAAAATGATGATAAATTCAGCTACAGTAAAATTTAAAACTTCTGTTCATCAAAATACTATAAAGAAAAAAAATACTATAAAGAAAGTAAAAAGACCTGGCACAAACTGGGAGAACATATTTGCAATATATAAACTGACAAAGTTTTTATATAGAGTACATGAAGAACTCATAATGAATTAGAAAAAAAGACAAAAATAAACCAATAGAAAAATGAACAAAAGTCATGAATAGTACTTTACAGAAGAGAAAATATGAGTGACCAATAAACTTATAAATTGACACTCAGATTTCATCAGGAAAATGTAAAGTAAAAGCATGATGCAATACCAGTTTACCCATTAGTTTGGCAAAAATTAAAGTCAGATGATGATGTGTTGATAAAGATATGGAGTTACAGGAACACGTATCCACTACTGGTAGAAGCCTAATTTTTACTGTGTTTTGGAAAATAACCTGACGTTTTCAAATGACATTAAATATGTACAAACCAGTAAATCCACTCTTAAGTGTCCCAGAGAAACTCTTAAACAACCAGGAGCTGTGATTAAGAATGTTTATAGCGGTATTGCCCATTAGAGGAAAAACCTAGGAACCACCCATGTGGCCATCGATAGGTGAATTAATAAGTGATGGTGTAGTAATATGATGAAACGCCGTACAGTAGTGAGAAAACATTATAGTCACAAATATCAACATATATGTTGAGTGGGGAAAAAGCAATTCAGAGAAAAGTTCATTGTGTTAGTTATCTGCGTGCATGAAATTGCTTCAGTCAGGTCTGACTCTTTCCGACTCTATGGATGCTTGCCTACCAGGCTCCTCTGTCCTTGGGATTCTGTAGGCAAGAACACTGGAGTGGGTTACCATGCCCTCCTCTAGGGATCTTCCTGACCCAGGGACTGAACTTGCGTCTCTTCCGTCTCCTGCATTGGCAGGTGCATCTTTTATCATTAGTGCCACCTGGAAGCCCCATTTGTTATCCACAACTGTGAAACAAATTGCCCCATAACTTGCCAGCTTAACACAGCAAACATTTGCGGTCTCATAGTTGCTATGTGTCAGGAATTCAGGGACGTCTTAAACGGGTACCTCCGGCTCAAGGTCTCTCGTGAGATTGTGGTTCACGCCTGTGGTCTCACCTCAAGGCTTGACTAAAGGGGTTTCTGTTTCCAAGCTCAATCATGTGGTTGTGGGCAGGCTGAGGTCCCCCACCACATGTGTGGCTTCTCCCAATGGAGAGTATTCAAAAGAGATCAAGGTAGAGATCTCCCAGACAGAAGCCACAGTCTTATAACCAAACCTTAGACGTGACAGCCATATTCTGCCATGTTCTATTCCTTAGAAACAAGTTACTAGGTCCAGTCCACACTTAAAAGGAGGGGATTACAAAAGTGTGTGAATACCCCAGGAGAAGGAATACTGGGGGTCATTTTAGAGGTTGCCTATAGACTCTTACAGTATGATTTCACTTTATGAAATTCAGAGATAAGCGAAACTAAATTATATATTGTTTAGGTAGGTATACATACCTGAGTAGAAGCACTGTGAGGAGTTTGGGATTAACATATACACACTTCTATATATAAAATAGATAACAAACAAGGATCTACTGTATAGCACAGGGAACTATACTAAATATTTTATAATAACCTATAAGGGAAAAGTAACTGAAAAAGAACATACATATTATGAATATATATATATATATATATATATATATATTCATGATATATATGACTGAATCACTTTGCTGTGCATTTGAAATGAACACAACATTGTAAATCTACTACACTTCAATTAAATTTAAAAATAAAAAAAAAAATTTAAAGGAAAACCACTGTGAAGAAAAGCAAGAACATGATAAACATGAAATTCAGGATGTTGGTGATCTCTGGGGAGATTTGGGAGGCTGAAGGTGGTAAGAACACAAAAGTAGGAGCAACAGGACAGTGAGTTCAAGGATGCTTATTTTATTTTTAGGCTTCGTAACAATTTTATGTTATGTATATTTACGTTTTTTTTCCTTAGGTTTAGTTTTATTTTGATATTATGGAAGTTACAGCTGCATACACTTAGACTCAGTTGTTCTGTGGTATTTGCTATCCTCCACCAGTTTTTCACATTTATGCTTCTCCAAGAGTAGCTACATTTACCTCCTTTTGCTAATTAATTGTAAAATTTACCTCCATGTTTCTTTATGACATGCTCATATTGCTGTTTTTTTTTTTTTTTTTTTTTTTTGGTGCTCCAGTTTCATCATCATCTGTCCCCTTCCCACAGTGGAAGATAAGGATTTAGCTCCCTTTCCTCCTCTCCAGCTCTTCCTGTATCCCACCCCCCCCACCCTCCTTTCATCATTTTATCACTATGTTGGTTAGATCAGTAATCAGTATTTACATTACTCAGCCAACGCTAATTTGACTCTATTCAGAGCTAAGCCTTGTAGTAAAGGACAACTTTTCCTTTCCTGCAGAACTTTTTTGTTTTTCCTGGTTAATTATCATGTTTGTTCATTTGCTTAGTTTGCTGTGTATTTATCACTAATTTTACTTGTGACTCTGGCGGTTGTTTACATTTCTTCTCAGCATGTTCGGGCCCTGCAGCTTTTCTATCAATTTTGTCTTCTTGGAGAAATACCTCCCAGAGTCGTCTGACCTGTTCCTGTCTGGACAGGTTGTTCTTCATGCCTGGTGCGTGACTGTCACCCAAGGACCTCCAGGTACCGTCCGCCTGGGCCTGTTTCCTCTGTGAATCCCCAGTTTTCTCCATCTCAGGGCTGCCTCCTGGGTTTACTCTGTTTGGGTGATGCTTGCCCTCCTGTGGCTTCAGAAGAAAGGGGGCTGAGGACGCAAATCTTTGAAAGCCTTGGCTGGTTTGGAGATCATTTTCCTTCAGAATTTTGAAACCTTTATTCCATGGCCTTCTAGCTTCCAGTGTTTCTGTGAAAAAGTCCAAAGTCACTCTGACATCTGATTCTTGTGTTTGACCTCTCTTTCTCTGGAAGCTCCATAGCATCTTTCCTTTTCCCCCTGGTGCTCTGAAATTTCACATAATGTGTCTTGCTGTGAGTCTATTTCCATCCACTATGCTGGGAACAGTGGGCCCTTGATCTAGAAACATGTGTCCTTCAGCTCTGGGAAATCTTTTAATGATATCTTCAATGATTACTTCTTGCCCTCTTTTCCTTCTTTCACCTCCTCCTTTTTTTTTTTTTTTTGCCAGTTCTCTGTTTCTGAAACTTAGTGTTTGAATTGGTAGACTAATTCACTAATTTTCTCCTATTTTCCTCTCTTTCTCTTTTTCTGCCTTTTGGGAGACTCCCTCTATTTATCTTCCAGCCCTGTAGGAGGACATTTTTGCTATACGCCATCCTTGTCTCATGGGTTCAATATCTCATTTATCTCTCTTAAGATATTAATCACAGGATTTATTTCAAGAGTTCTTCTCTGTTAATTGTCTGTGATCCAGAGTCCTTTTTCTTTATTTGTTTAATTGACTAATTTGGTCTGTGTGTTTAATATATGAGACTTTCCTCAGATATCTGGGGATTCCTGGTTGTCCACTTATAGGGATAAGCTGTGTTGTGCTTCGTCACTCAGTTGTGTCTGACCCTTTGTGACCTCGTGGACCATAGCCCACCAGGCTCCTCTGTCCATGGGATTCTCCAGGCAAGAATACCGGAGTGGGTTGCCATGCCCTCCTCCAGGGGCTCTTCCCAACCCAGGGACCGAAACCAGGTCTCCCGCATTGCAGGCAGATTCTTTACCATCTGAGCCACAGGGGAAGCCCCCAAATACTGGAGTGGGTAGCCTATCCCTCCTCCAGGGGACCTTCCCAACCCAGGAATCGAACTGAGATCTTCTGCATTGCAGGTGGATTCTTTACCAGCTGAGGGAAGCCCCCAGGGATATGAGGAGGAAGCAAAAATAGCATCTACCATCTTTACCCAGTCATACAATCTTCCATATCTATCATTTATTTCAAAATATTAAAAATGAAAAAACCATAGTCCACACTCTAATGATAAATTACTAACTATACTAACCCTAAAAACATGCCCACAGCCTTTCCTCTTTAGCCCTTAAGGAAAAACTTGGGACTCTTTTCTCAAAAAAATTCTCTATCGCAAAAAATAGTGAATTTGTGACAAGTGTAAACCACTCTAAAATTGTGAATAGATTTGGAAACAATTTCTCCCTCCTCTCTACTCCCACAGTCCTGAATCAGCAGCCCGGCTCTCTCACTCATCGCTTCCTGCTTGGTGACTTGCCTGTGTGTTTTATCTCCATGACAATGCTCCAAGCCACAGGAAAGTAGGATGCATGTCCGGTTCATATCTTCTAAAGCCCCTGTCAGGAGCGAGATCTTCAAAGTTGGACAAACAATGAATGGATAACATCCTCAAGATCTCCCTTTCCTCTTCTCAGCACGCATAGTTAACACCAGAGGATTTTAAATGGTGAATGAAAAAGAAACCCACAAGAACATAAAGAGAATTTAGAGAAAAATAAAGCAGGAAATCAAACCTCAACTTTAAAAAGAGAGACAGATGACTGTTTGCTGTTATTTAATTCCACTTTGAGGTCTAATCTCTTTACCTCGGAGTCCACCCACATATGAATGGGATGGGCCACGGTCCTGAGGGCAGCCGAGCGGTTTGGGAACACTAGTTTAAGCAAAGAAAGGAGTCCTTTGGAAACCCACATGCACAGCCCATAAATCAATCAGCCAATTAAGTCCACAAAGGACAGGCGGCAAATTAAGTCCAGACCCCATGGTTTGGCTTTCAAGTTTCTCCGTTGCCTCTCCCTGGGCACCTGCAAACTCCCTGTCCGGGGCCTGCCTTCTTTAATCAGCCTTGCATGTAGCTGCTAGAATCATTCTCAGATACCAAGCGTCCCATATCCCTTCTTTGTCCTGGAACTGACAGATTTCTTTCATCCCTGCATCAGATAGTTCTCCAGCCCAAATACCAAGACATCTTCATCCCTCCCTTCATCTACTTCTCCCTTACTGGGATCCTCCATCCACTGCACTTGTAAATCCCTGCCACTGTATTTTTCTGTACATTTTTTTTCAGACTGATAACCATTCTTAGCAATAACAGTAATTGCTGACATTTAGTGTGCACTTACTCTGAGCTGGGCATTGTGCTAATATTGCTGGAGGGTTGTTTTCCTTAATCCTCCCATCAGCAGATAAAGAAACTAGGTCACAGAGAGGTTAAGTCATTTGCCCACAGCCATTGAGCTACTTTAAGGTAGAGCTGGGGCTTGAAGCCAGGCGAGCTAATCTCAAGACCACCGGCTCACCTCCCTTCTACGCACGGCCTTGATGTCACCATCCTCAGACCTGACCCCTTCCAGGAAATGTCTGATGAACGGAAGACTCTGACTCTGCACATGTTTGCACATTGCTGGCTTGTGGCATGGAGCCATCTTTAAGTCTTCACCCTTCTATGCCCCTAAGTTCAATCTGTCACTGAGTCTTGCCACCTCACAGCCTCCAAAGTGCATCCCTGGAAGGAAGGAGTCCCCACCAACACCTCAGCACAGGCCCTGACAGCCAGGGTCGCCACCGTTCTTCCCAGCCAAAGAGCAGCAGGCTGTGAGTGGAGGGGACTACATCAGCCCGAGGGCCTGGCAGAGCCCCAGGGCTCCGGGGAATGGGAGGGAGAGAGTGGCTGCCCGTCCAAGGCCACGCCAGACGTGGGATGGGGCTGGAGCCTGGGGCAGGCCACACTCCATCTTGGGGATCAGATTTGGACACCTCAGCCTATGCTACGCCCGTATAGCCAGGTGAGCAGACACAGGCCCAGCCCTGGGGAGATGAGGCCCGCTGGGAGGAGGAGGCATCCAGGGCGCCCTTAGGGTAGCAGCAGAGTGTCACTGGGGAGCCTGCAGAGCAGGTGGGGGACGGGAGGGGAAGCATCTTCTCAGCTGAGCTTTGGGGAGGCGGTGTCTGCTCTTCAGGGATCCCCCTGGAGTTCTGGGCATGCTCTCATGCGCACAGCTGTGAAAGGCTAAAATCACCCTCCTCTGACTGCTGATAGAGGCCTCAAGTTGGGGCTGAACAGCCCCCTAATAATGTGCTCACCGGGGTCTGCTCGGGCCAGGCTCAGGTGTGCAATGAAGGCTGCCGCTTGCACCTCCATCCTGGCTTTGCCATTTGCTCCCCACCTGGCTAGTCCACCCCAGGGCTGCATCTTTTTAAACGTCCTGTTCACCACCCACAGACCACTCATCCCAGTGGGCCATGTCATCTCGTCATCCGGCTGCTCAAGGGCCTGGAATCATTTCCAAGGCCTCTAAGACCAAATCCAAGCCTCTTACCCTGGAATTCAAGGCCTTCCCAAATCAGACCCTTTGTCTCCACGGTCACCTCATCACCTGCTACTGGGGCCCCGGTGTCCTCGTGTTGCCAAAACTTCCTTGTCATTCCCCACGCACATAGCAGTCGTTTCCACCTCTCCGGTGCTGAGGGAAGAGTGAAAAGAGCACGGGCTTTACTTTGGTTACGTCCTGTGTGTTTTGGGGCAAGTCACTCAATGTCTCTATGCTTCCAGTTGCTTACCTGTAAAAATACATTACAAGATGTTGTGAGAATTAGAGTGTTTGTATACAAAATACTAGCCACAGGGTAGGTTGTACTGTGTGGCTCCCACTAATACAGTGTGAGTCAATAAATGTGCTAAGTAGCTTCAACCAACTCTGCAACCTCATGGACTATAGCCTGCCAGGCTCCTCTGTCCATAGAATTTTCCAGGCAAGGATACCAAAGTGGGTTGCCATGCCCTCCTCCAGAGGATCTTCCCGACCCAGGGATCAGAGTTGCGTCTCCTACGTCTCCTGCATTGGGAGGCGGGTTCTTTACCACTAGTGCCACCTGGGAAGCCCCATGAGTCAATAAATGAAGTCCATATTACTGTGCCCTTGGCTTTCACCACTCACATGCCCTCCACCTCCTCTCTCACTGTCAGGCTTCTCCCGGCTTTTAGGCTCATCTCCAGATGCATCTGTATCTGCAGCCTTTCCAGCACACCTGACTTGGGGTGGGGGTAAGGGAAAGAAGAACATTTGCCAGTTGCCCACTGGGCACCAGGCCATGTGGGGGACATGGAGAGTGCTGACAGTGGCAGCGAATACTCTCTGAGGGTCTCCTCAGCCCCGTCCCAAGCTTGTCATGTAAGCCTTGTTGGTAACTCAGTTCTGTGGGTTAAGGCTCCTAAATGACTTTCGGCTCTATCCAACCAGGATGGTTTGGTCTCCTGGCCATATCCCACTTTTCCCATCCAGTGGCCTCCAAGAGGCTGATGGTAAGAGTTTATCCATGAGTGATGTCTGTGTCATTCAGGCTTATTCTGTTAGAGAACATATTGAGAAAAACACCCACCTTCATTCGTCTGCCCTGCCACCACAGGTGCCGCCAGGCCTACCTGCTACACTCACGTTGGGCCCTAGCTTTTCGTAAATGTACTATTCCCTCTGCCCAGAACACCCTTCCCCCGGTCTGCCTGGAAAGCGCCAGCCTCTGACCAACCCTCCTACATTGGGGTCAAGGTCATTGGCCTTTCCCTCTCGCCCTCCAGGTGCCTCGTCCTTACTCTTCCTCAAATGTCTACATGCTTAAAATGGGCCCTTCCCCTGGGCTGAGAAGCCTAAGGGCAGAGCCTATATCCTGTTCATCTTTCTGTTTCAGTACTCGACACAGAGCCTGGCGCACAGTGGGCCTTGGTGTTTGGGGATGAAGGGAGGGAGGTGAGGGATCGGGTGGAATGGGTATCGGGCAGAGGGAATGGTGGGGATATGTTTCCAGCTAGTTCTTCCCAGGGCAGGACAGCCACGAGCCTCCATCCAGCTCAGAAGAGGAGGCCATGCCTCCGAGGAGACTCTGGAAACTTCCCTGGAAACAGGTCCGAGAGAACCCCAGCTGCCGCAGCCTCCCTCCAAACACCAGGGAGGTGCCAGTCTTTGGGCTCCATCAACCTTCTTACGGGAAATTGCTAAATGCATTTGGTGATTTTTTTGACATTTTCCCTGTTCAGGAGCTTGTGATTTCAGATTAATCACATCCACATACATTTAGACTGTCAGCTTGGAAGGGAAAATCTAAATTTTATTACTGCATGATTTCATCCAAAGCTATTTTACCAAAAAGGACGTCTGCAATATGGTGCAAATCATGACAAAACATTTTACCGCCAGGACCAAGCTCGTGGTGGGGGGTTGGGAGGGGGGATGGACAGAGAGCTGCAGGCAGGACCTGGGTGGGCAGAGCCTCAGCAGCTTCCATCTCCTGGAGAGATCTGGGTGCTGCTATCACTGCTCTCTCTGCCTCAGCAAAATGTCCTTCTTTGTCCAGATGTCCCCAGAACCCCGGAATGGCAGCTGCACTGACTAACTCCTGTCTTCCCCCCGCTCCCCCGGCAGGTACCATGACCAGCAGGATGTAACTAGTAACTTTCTGGGCGCCATGTGGCTCATCTCTATCACATTCCTTTCCATTGGTTATGGGGACATGGTGCCCCACACGTACTGTGGGAAAGGTGTCTGTCTGCTCACGGGCATCATGGTGAGTACCTGCTGCCGCCCATTACCCTTCCCCACCCGCAGAACGCCGCTAGGAGCGATCCCTTTATGGCAGGCGCAGGGGGCCTTCCTTGTCTGGGCGCGGGGCCAGCTGCTAGTTAACGGGCCAGCATGTGTGTCTGTGCACGTAGAAAGACAGATGTGACATCTGTACGGCTTTTCGCTTTTTCATTTCCTTGTCTGAGATGGGAAGAGGTCCTGGTTCCTGAACAGTTAACGGTCTCCTCACAGACCCCTAGAAATGGGCTGGGTGAAGCTGGCCACGAGTGTTACCCTCCACTCCCATCAGCGCCTGCAGTTAATTGTCCTTTTTCCTGTCCCGTGGGCCCCACAGACCTTGGCACCACGTCTGATAGAGTATAGCTAGAACTCACGGCGGCAAGTGCTCCGAGCCGACCATGAGAGACCTAGGTCCTAGCCTGGGTTGGCCACTGGTTCAGTTCCGGTTTGATGACATGGCCCTGGGCCAACTCTTGGCCTCTGTGTCTAACTGTTGAGGCGCTGGGCTCCGAGTGCCGCTTCCTTCCCAGTGCTGGCACCCGGCTAGCCTGTGACAGCATCCCCATCCCTCCCCAGGTGCCCAGCAGCTGTGCTGCCTCCTCCCAAGGTGTATTTTTCTGCCCCATCGCCCTGCCATCCCCAGCCTGACACACACTCCTGCCCCTCACATGGCCGCACAGCATGGAGTCTGAATGCCCATCGTTGGACCTCAGTGTGGACCCAGGCAGGGCACTTAGCCTGCTGGACCTCAGCATTCTCCAGTACAAAGTGCAGATGGGAGGCCTGCTCCGCCCTCCTCCCTGGCTGGTGATGGGGATAGACTGCAGTGCTTTATGTTACCACGCTCTGTCAGCAACAGGGAGCTGCACCCGCCTTCAGGGCTGGCAAGTGCTCAGCGTCCCTACCCCCACTGCTCCTTCACCGGCCGGTTGGGATGAGGGCTTCTCGCTGCTCTCCTGGCTTTCTGACCAGGACAGACAACCGGGCCCTTTGACCTCCTTCCCAGAGCACAGGGTAAACACGTAGGGTCCTCTTTTCAGAAGAGGAAACTCAGGGTCGGAGAAGATGCAGGAATCTGAGGCTGTGTGTTGGAACGGGGTGGGGAGGTGTTGGTGGGGATGAGGGTGGGGTGGGGACAGGAGGCCTGAGGCTTATTCCTAGGTCTCACTGGTGGGTCACGGCAGCCCACCCCGAGGAGTCCTCTCTGCACCCCTGTCATCAAAATCCTTCCAGGGCTCCCTCAAATTTCAGCCATCACCCCCATTTCTCCAGGAGGAAACAAAAGACCCTCCTTCTGGAAGGGAAATGACTCCATCCCTCAGTGGGCAGGGGTTTAGCTGCTCACTAGCCTGGAGGCCTCCTGGGACTGACAGCAGCCAGTTGCTCAGAGCAGCGGAGGCTGTGGGGTCAGAGGCCTGGGCCACGGGGCAGGAGGGCTCCGGCGTTGCCGCGTCAGGACTGGACGCCGTCCTCTCCTTTTCTGACTGAAACCCAAGGCAGGCACTTATTAGTGGGTCCTGGGCAGGAGTTAATGACAGGCGGCTTAGCGCCGAGCTTGGGATAAACCATGGGTAAGTGTAAGGGCTCAGAACAAATACCTCTCGTTGGTTGGTAGGAGTCTGCCTGGCACAGCTCCAGCTGTCACCAGGAAACCAGGGAATGAGTCTTCCTCCCAGAAAAGAATGAAATGCCGCCCGAAGACCAAAGCTTTCCTGTCTCAGAGCCGCTCCTGGGGCGCCAGCTATGTGCCTCAGAACCAGCTCTCGGGCTGGCCTGCACAGAGCCCAGCTGCTGATAGGTGAACGGCCCTGCTGGGAGCCGCCGTTATTTTTAAATACCAACCATTCTCCCTCTCAGCATGGCGCTATGCCCCGGCCAAGAAGCCAGAGCCTGGGAGCCATCATTTCCCTGGCTTCCTAACTCCCGCATCTCTGGGCTTCTGCTCCAGCATAGCTGGGCAGTGGGCCAGCCAGACCCTGGTCCCTTCCTGCCTTTTCCTGGGGTGTGGTCTTCACACCCACTTTTGCTCCAGGGGCTTCAGCAGCTGCTTGGAAGAAAGTGTTTGTTCCTTGAGGAGAAAGGTGTGATCAAAGTGGAGAGAATAAATGAGTGAGGAGGAACTCATATGCACCCCCTGTATTAAAAATACAGCACCTGCCTTTCATCTTCTCTTTCTGCATCAACCCTGCTGCATAGATACCTATCTATACACAGGGACAGGGAGCTTCCCTCCACTTGTGTTTTTACCCAAATTAAAATCAGCTGCCTCCCTCTGGGGTCAACCACAGTGGGGAAACCTGGTGGCATTTTTTTTTTTCTTACAAATGGTACTTTTCTAGCTGAGTCACTCCTTTCCAGGGTTTCACATGGCTGAGAATCCCTTCCTCCCATCCCCCAGTCTCCCAACACTTTGTACCTCTCCTGATTATTATTGCAAGTGCCTTTACGAAAGGTAGGGCTTCCTGTTTGGTTACCATGGACACCACGCAGGCCAAGGCAAGGCCTAGTGGGAAGGGAAAGGAAGAATTTGTGTGTGCAGGCTGTAAATAGTCTTAATCATTGTTTTCTCTTGGCAATCCCAGTAACGGTGTAATTATCAACCATTAAGCAGGGTATATAATTGTCTGAACAACTTGACATTGTTGGCACAGGCCTGGTGTGTTTGAGAGATTTCACCCACTAAAGCAGATATATCAAAGTCCAGCATCTTTCCATAAAGAATTTTATGATGACAGTTATAAGGCAGAGAGAAAGCTGACAATATTTAGTATCCAGAATGGGCCTCAGAAGGCTTTCTGGTTCTACAGGCATCTGGAAGACTTTTGGGACCCCAAGACTGATTGGTAGGTATCCCATTTCAATATATATTTTCTAAAGCTGGACTCATCAGGAAAGACCCTGATGCAGGGAAAGATTGAAGGCAAGAGGAGAAGGGGACGACAGAGGATGAGGTGATTGGATGGCATCATCGACTCAACGGATACGAGTTTGAGCAATCTCTGAGTGATGGCGAAGGACCCGGAAACCTGGCATGCTGCAGTTCATGGGGTTGCAAAGCATCAGACACGACTGAACCACAGAGCCACTGAACGACAGAGCTGGCCCCACTCTGTGGACCCTTTAGGAGTTAGGGACAGATAGACAAAAGATTCCAGGATACGTGCTGGGGACACTGAGCTTTTCCCCTAAGATTTCATGCAAGAGGCTTCTTTGAACTGCAAAAGGAAAGGGATGATGAAGTAAAAGGTGGCACAAATTGAGTCATTTGGGGAGGAGGTAAAGAGGAGGGCTCAGCAAGACATCTGCTTAATGTCAGTTTTAGAAGATGAGCTTCTCCCTGAAACACCTTGGTTTCAAACCAATTGATGTTATTTTAGTTGTTACATGGAATCTGTTGCAGAAACAGAATCCAACTGTAAATCCTCCAGGCTTCCCTCCTCCATTTGTCACTTTCATTTATGTTTTGTTTTATTTTATGCTTCTTGAGTTAAGAACACCTCATACTCTTCCCCTTGGGATACTTATTTTTCGAGAGTCTAAGGTTTTCCAGCTGGAAAATGTTTCTTGGAAACAAGAAGTAGGAGGACCAGTGTGAAGGAGACTGGGTCTCTGGTTTGGGTCCAAATCTATGGATGAGTTAGGCGTGTTGACCCCAGGCCAGCCACTCCTTTCTCTGTTCACTCCCGCGCTCCTGCTCACTATGTACCTTGGAAAGTACGACCTCATTAGAGGACCCTATCCCCTCCCACCACTCTCCCATGGAAATAGTGTTGGATAGAGAAGATCCAGGGAATCCAGTTGGTGTTGACCAGGATTCAGGACTTGGCACATCTGAAGGCAAAAATCTGAGTCATGGATTTGCTCCACAGTCTGATCCAGTGGAAGTCACACCAGCAGCTGCTTACCCTCTTTGGTCCCACTCTGTCCTCGCCTCAGATTTCCCCCTCTGCCCACCAGCCATTTCTGAGATTCCACGTGAGGACAGCTAGGACAGCAGGAGTGCTCACATGCCCAAATCAGCCAAGACCTTGGCAATTGTCTCATAAAATCAACCCACATCCCTGCCACATCACATGAGCCTTCTTAAACTGTTAACATGGCCCTATCGGGCTGATAAACTCACCTAAGTAAAAAGGCCTCTTGTCCCCCAAAAAAGCAGAAGTAATCATTGAAAGTGAAGTGACATGAAAGTGAAAGTCGCCGCTCAGTCGTGTCTGACTCTTTGCGACCCCATGGACTATACAGTCCATGGAATTCTCCAGGCCAGAATACTGGAGTGGGTAGCCTTTCCCTTCTCCAAGGGATCTTCCCAACCCACAGATCGAACCCAGGTCTCCTGCATAGCAGGTGGATTCTTTACCAGCTGAGCCTCAAGGGAAACCCAAGAATACTAGAGTGAGCTATCAGGGAAGCCTGAAGTAATCATTATACCACTTAAAAGTAAAGGCAGCAGGAGGTGGGAGGGGATCCTGCTGTCTTTATTTCCTTCATTTCCTCTAAAGAGCCAAAGTTGACCATTAACTTCTGACCCAAGTCTTAGGCTCCTTGTTCTTCTTGTCTTCCACCCAATTCCCATGAGCCCATCCCTCTTCCCTACTCCTATCTATTTTCTTTCCTATTTTCACTTCTTCCTTTCCTCTTCTGCTCTCTGTCCCATGCTATTGAGGAGGCAGCACAACTTGTTGCCTATCTCAGTCTCTGCCCCAACTCTCTCTCTCTACATCTTCCCTTCCTTCCTTCCTTCTTCCTTCTCTCTCTCCCTTCCTCCCTCCCTCTCTTCCTTTCTCTCTCTCACACACAGGAGAGGACCAGTCTGGATTCCAGCACCTGGCACACCACTTTCTGAAGGTTGCTGGTGTCTGACCCCATCTTTGCAAGGTTGCCTCTTGATGGGAATAACCAGATTAGGTTTCATCACTGGCTACTTCCCTAATCCATCCAGATAATTGATTTTTCTAAAAGAAAAGTGAAGTTGAAAGTATCTACTGCTATCTATTCGAGTTGAATTAGGGGTTAAGAATAAAGCATCCTTCTGGGAAATATCCACAAGGAAGTCTTGACCTCTTTAAGTTGAAGGAAACTGAGAAATGTCATCTAGTCCAACCTCCTGCCTCCATGCAGAAATGTGTCTTAATCATATAAGACAGGTGGTTCCTTAATTAGAACACTCTAGCTTCTCTTTGCCCACTCCAGTGTTCTTGCCTGGAGAATCCCAGGGACGGCGGAGCCTGGTGGGCTGCCGTCTATGGGGTCACACAGAGTCGGACACCACTGAAGCGACTTAGCAGCAGCAGCTTCTCTTTAGAACCCCTCTGCATTCAGCTGGCTCGGTTATGAGCCATGGCAGGATCCATGGAGCAATCCATCTAGCACCTGAAACTTTGGGATTGTGGATGGTTGATTGCTTTAATGAAATTCCCCAAGTGGCATGACAAGCAAGGAGACTCCTTCAGGCTAATTCTTCCCCCAGCTCTCAGGGATGATTTAAGTAGAGTTTCCCTGAACCCAGGGAGATGAGGGAGCCTGGAGTCAGGGGAGAACCCTCTACATCTGATGTTCTGTTTTTAACACTATGATATATCCCTCTTTTTGGGCATTTAGCCCAAAGTACTTTTGGAACTCCATACAAAAGAGGGGGATTATATACTTGGTCTGGTTGAGGGGAAATGGATCACACATCTTCCCGCTAGAAGAGCTTTTTAAGCTATTTTTTGCTTTTAGAAGCCTGGCTCAATTGATGACACCTACAGACCAGGCTGTCCAACTGCCCATACCTATCCTTTGAAAACTGGGCACAGAGTCTCCTGCAAGTCACTGATGCCAAGAAAACAGGGCTGTCCCTGAACAAGAAAGGAAAATGAGGTCAGAAAAAGGAAGGTTCGCACAGACTCCGTTCTTTTCAGTTTGTTGTGCTAGAAATGGGTCACTGACCAAATGTACCAAGAAACAGGAGATTGTTTTCATGAGAACCCTTCTAAAAAAGCTAGGGAAAAGCATTGCCAACTTCAACTTTGCCAAAACCTCACACCGGCTAGCCTTTGCCAATCTGTGGCAAAGGAAAGAAAGCGATTATGAGGGAGAGAGTAGGGGACTGATCTGTCACATGCATGCTGCCCAACTCTGATACAGATGATAGTACCTTTGAAAGCAGTCTTTGTGACTTCCTACACATTCTGTTAGACTGCATGAGTCCTAAAGGTTCTTGATGGATTCCTTGAATCCTGGGACTTCAATTGCTAAACTGAGCTCTGTGGCACCTATAATTACCGTTTGGCACCTAGAGCGTCAGACTGCTGACTTTCCTGAGCTCATCATCTTTCCTTGAGTAGAGGTCAGGGCAGTGCAGGGCCCCACGTGCAGGAGAAAGGCAGTGGTCCCCAAGAGGCATGTGCTGTCTTCCAGGAACCAGGCCAGAGTAGGCTATCACTGCTGCCTGCAGGAGAAGCAGGGCAGGAGCAGTTCTCTCTTGCCATCCCCAGCACCCCCCACCCTGTCCCCCAGGTCAAGACGCACAATGAAGAGGACTTCAAGGCCCTTCAGAAGAATATTGGGATGAGCCAGCCCCTTTCTGCTCATTTCTCGGACAGTCAAGCATGTGCCCAGAGGGTTAGGAGAGAGAAAGTGAGTCTTCAGGAACCTGCCTCTTTTATTCACCCTCCCTGGGCTCCCCTGGAATAGACCTTCCAGAGCAGAGTAGGAACACTGCTCTGGAAAATACTGAGCACCTTCTGCACATTCCTTTAAAATCCCGGGTTGAGGCAGGTATCTTTAAAATCTCTGCAAGATGGTGAATTTTGGAGCCTCCTGGTGAAAGTAAGAAGGAACTGATATCTTGTGCTGAGTCATAGGCTAGAACTCCTGTGAAAAGACCCAACCGAGGAGCAAGCGCAGTCATTGAGCACATAGACTCTATCCAACTGGGATTGCCCTGGAAAGCAGTCTTGGGGGAGGGGAGATGCTTTGCCTCTTCATTAGATTCTTTTCAGGAAAACTGTCCTCCACCCAGCAGATGATCCATCCAGACTGCATGGCTGGCTGTCTTTCCTCCTGCCCTCCCCAGCCCACCCTGCTCTAGACTGGTGGTGGGGCTGGGGTATGGGTGAGGAAGAGGGCGCATGTGTGCTGGATTTTCTGTCTTCCCTGCTTAGCTTGGCAGGTGACCGAGTGATTGTTCAGTATTTTATATGACCCCAAGCCTCAGCCCCATCGAGTACCCTGCTCCATGAGGAAGTGGCCAGCTCTAGGAAGGCTCGTGTCCCAGAGGTCAACACCTTCGTGGCTGTGGGGATCAGGGTCCTGCTGGGTTTGGGGACTTAGCCTTGACTAGCCAGAGCTCAGGTCTCCACCCCACTCCCAGAACCCCTCAGTGGGCCCGGGGCATGTGGAGTCTTATGCGTGAGCCCTGCTTCATTAATGATGTGTTCTCTCCCCGGTCCTCTTGCCCCCCACAGGGTGCTGGCTGCACTGCCCTGGTGGTGGCCGTGGTGGCCCGGAAGCTGGAACTCACCAAAGCGGAGAAGCACGTTCACAACTTCATGATGGACACTCAGCTCACCAAACGGGTAAAACACCACTGTCCATGTCTTAAAGGGGGACCTAAGACCCACCTAGGAGCTAGTCAGAAAGTAGCCACAACAGGTCAGGGCTGCACCTTTCAGTGGAGGGTTGAGGGAGCCCCAGACACATGCAAACAGCTGGTGCAGAATGGCCACAATGCCTCAACGCTGCAGGCTCCTGTCTTTTCTTAAATCACTGTGCATGGTTCAGGCAACCAAATAATTTCCCTGATAATTAAATCTATAGCCTACAATGATGTAACCTACTCCCTTGCCTAATGGTACCAAGTAAATCACCCAGCATGAGATGTTTTGGTTTCTGCTTAAATATTTTCATGATTCTCATTAGCAAGGGCAGTAGAAAGTCTTTAAAATGATATTGGAAATGTATCTAAATTCAACCCCTAAAAAAAAATCATTACAAACAATCACTCCTAAATAATGTTCATCAAAATATCATCATCTAATTTTCCCCTTTTGGGGTTTCCAAATAGTGTTTCTCCCTTGTGTCCTTAGGGAAGTGGGTAAGGAGGATTAAAAACTGATTAAGCAGGAATGGGGGAGATCATTTAGCTGCTAAAAATCTGACATCCCACTGGATTGTCAGAAAAGAAAAGGCCCCTTTAGAAGAGACAGAAGCAAGCCTTCCAGGATAAGAGCAGGCCAAATGAGCAAGGCAGGAGCTGTTTATTTAATAACAGCTTTTATGGAAAATTCTTTAGAGCTGCAGGCTGAGCGAAGGTCAGGAATATGATTTCCTGCAAAAACTCTCCTCTTTCCAAAGTGAGAGAGGAGCAAAAACCTGTGCTGGGGTCTTGGCCACCCTAGCAAGTCTTTCTCATTTAGGATTAAAATGCGGCTGGGAGACCCATGAGCAGCCAGATTTTGATTGGGGTTTTTGAAAGCTGGAGAAAATATTCAGTGATGAATGTTGTGGCACAGTAAAAATGTGTTCGAAATAGAGACAAAGGCAGGAAGGGAGGGAAAAAAGAGAGGGAGAGTGACAGAGGGGGGGTGCGCTCAGGAGGGAGGCAGTGGGGGAGGGGGAAGTTGCCAAGGCCTCTCCAGTTTCTCAGCAGAATTCTTTATGGTGTTTGATTGTTTGGTCTTTGATTACATGCATTGGGTTCTTTAACAAGCCTTTTTAAAGATGTTAAGAAGAAAACGTACAGGCAGATATTCTTCTGTGGTTGACATACAGATGGTTATATATGGCGCATTATGGCACTGAGCTGTCTGTGGTACAAAAGAAAGCTCAGTCCGTAGCATCAAGATGGCAGCATGGAGGGCTATACCCATGGTAGGCCAGCCGGGTTCCATCCAAGGCCCTACAGCCCAGCTGCTTTCCTTCAGCCCCTACTATGCATGTAGAAGTCATGCTAGGAATTGAGCAAATTATCAAAGTTATTGGGGAAAAAAATAATCACTCAGTGGTGTCTGACTCTTTGCTACCCCAGGGACTATAGCCTGTGAGACTCCTCTGTCCATGGAATTCTCCAGGCAAGCATACTGGACTGGGTAGCTATTTTCTTCTCCAGGGGATCTTCCCAAGCCAGGGATTGAACCCAGGTCTTCTGCATTGCAGGCCAATTCTTTACCGTCTGAGCCACAAATATATTTCCCTTTATTCTCCTGGAACAATGTAGTGCAAGAGTCAAGGACAAGGGTATTTGGCCCCAAAACCTTCTCAGAAGCTGTTTCTTAGAGCACAGACATTAACAGCCTCTCTGTTTATTCTATTTGCTTTTGAAACCAAGGATATACTTTGTATTTCACATTATTCCTTTGTCCTCTTCATTTTTCACCCTTTGAATCAGACACTAGAGGAAAATAAAGTTGAAGAAAGCCAGCTCCCTCCTATGACAAGAAAATAAACAATTTTTCTGCACTATGATTGTAGAAGATGAGGTTGTGGTGGCTAATTTCAGTCTTTCTTTCAAATATATTCTCTAAAATCCTTCTCAAATCTACTTTTTGAAAAGTAGGACTGAAAACCAAATCAACAAATATTTGTTGCCCATCTATGAGTACAAGGCACCTTTTTAATCGAATAACATCTCACTTGTCTGAGAACACTTAAATCTGTTGAAATGTTCCTTTAATGTCTAATATCTCTTTCCCAGAGAAACATCCAACACGAAAGGGATGGTTCTCACACAGAGAGGATTCTCAAAACTGGCAGGACTGGAAAGGTTCTTTTACATAACCTTGATTGAAAGGACACTGGCTGTGAGCTTGGCCTGCTCCGGCTTCAGTTCCCCTTCACCTGGTCTCAGAGAAGCCACCTTCCTTCCCCTGGTGATGCCTCATCCATCCTCCATCTTCTCCAAATGGCCCTCTGTGTCCAGACGGAGTGGCTTATGGGTCAAACAGATGCTAAGCTTAGTCTACTCATAAGATCTCAGTGAATTCCCAGAGAAAGATCTGATCGTGGGAGGAGCTCATTGGGGCATAATTGCAAACCTCCCAGGAGTGGACAATTAGCAGATTTAACAGATAAAAGCCGTCTCTCACAAGTACACACAGCCTTAATTCTTCAAACATCTAAGCAAAAAACAAAAAAGAGGAATTCTAACCTATTAATCATTAAAGTATTCAAATTGTTCTAGTCTTTATTGGTAATAAAGTCTTCAGCCCAGCCTTTACCATTAGAGTCACACTATTTTTATTCATTTATTTCCCAGGGAGGTGGGGGCAGGTAGGGTGGTGGTCTGATAGCACAGGGTCCAAACCAAGTTTCTGGTTTTCTGAGTCACGTGACTTTTCTTCTCTCCCTTGTATAACTTGTCGACCCTGGCGGCAACATCATTTCTGTATTTAATGCAGTCAGATCTTCCCACATGGACTTGGCAGTGTTACTGCCATTGTTAATCTCGAATTACAATTTACTGCTAACCTCTGGGCTACTAGATAATATATATGTAAATTACACACAGAGAGACTATAAAAAAGATACTAGATCCTCATCTTTTCTCCCATGCAACACTACACATCCCTGTGTCTCTCTTTTATGCAATGAAACACATCCATTGCAGCTGGATACCACACCCTGTGTTCTGGGGACACCGAGATGAATAGGAGATAGTCCCTGCCCTCATACTTACTGCCTGTCCTCAAAGAGCACCTCTCCTTTCTAAAGAGCAAGGTAGCTGCCCATTACACACTTGGCTTAAGAGGTACCAGGAGATGTTCTGCTGGCCACGCCCACTCTCCACATCAAATCTGCAGATACCTCCACGGTGTGCTGCCACTGGCTAAGGACTGTTATCTCTTCATTCTTCCCTTGAAGGGTTCCTGCCTCAAATACTTCATCCAAGTCCATTTCCCCCTGCAATCAATGGGTAAGACAAAAACCAAACCTGTATCTTCCTAAAATGAGTGTTTTTCCTGACATCCCTGTTAATGACATCATCATTCTTCCAGTCTCCAGGTCTGAAAATTTAGCAGCATCTCTGACTCCTCTCTGCCCTGGTACTCACAGGGCTCCAAACAGCTTCGGAGTCTGATTCCACCTGGCCAAACCAGCGTCTCCAGGTCCTCTGCCCACCATACTTCAAGCCACCATCTCAATCTTGTGCCATTTCAGTTGCTTGCTACCTTCTCATCTCACCTGGACCTCCCTTGCCCAAGTCATCCTGTACTTTATCCTTGTGACTCTTCTTAGATGCTGAGACTTAGCTCTGCACATGCCACCAACCTGCTCAAAAACCTTTCTTAGCCCCCCAGAACCTACCGATCAGTGCTAAAAAAAACTTTCCTTTAATTACAAGCATATGTCAAAGTTTTATCACAATCCTGCTGAGGAAAAAAATGTTTTTTTTTCCAGCAGGCTAATTCAAAGGTTTACTCATAGAAGGGGTCTTTCATTGGAAGAAACAATAGTAGTCATTGTTATACTGGGTACAGAAAATTTGGCTAAAGGACACTAGATTACTGGCTGACAGCTGGTGGGACCCACAAGTAGATTCCCAGAACAGGTCTTAATCTTTTAAGAATTTGTCAGATAATCAATTGAGCAGTTATCAGGAACGCTAATTGTCCCCAGAAGGGAATTATAAATTATATCACCCACTAAAGTTCTGTCCCAGACAGATTGGGTACAGGTTTTCTTTAACAATAGTCATAGGAACATTGAGTTTCTGAGCTGGAAGGTTCTTAGGGATGAGCCTCACAGGCCCAGAGATAGGCGAGGGGGCCCCCCAGCCATATGCAATGAGTTGGGTCCCAGCCAGGGCTGCCGTTTGTTCTCAGGCTGGTAGGCAGCTCTCCAGCCATAACCCAGTGGGTTTCCCAGAATAGTTAGCTCCTTGGAATTCAGAATAGTGGTGAGGGTCCCAGGTCTGCTGGAAGAAAAAGCCAGTTTACCTCCAAACAAGCTGAGCATCACATTAATAGCATTATGGTGGAACTAGCCTCCTGAGTCCACAGATTCAGGACCATGTTGCTCTGGGGAAAGACCAGACGCCAGCTTCCAACGTGGAAGCACAGCCCTGCCTGCTCCCAGCCCCAGTGTCCTGCCAGCCACAGGAGCCCCACTTCTTAGTGTTCAGTGAGAGCTTCTGAGCGAGGCAGGCAGAGGAGCCTGAAAAAGGAATGAGGAAGGAGGACAGTGTAAGGAGGGAAAGGAGAGAGATGGCGGCCGCAGGAAGCCAGCAGCTAGTGTGGTTGTGGGCTGGAGAATCAGGGTGGCAGATGGAGAAGAGGGGATGTCCAGGCATGACAGACAATTTCAGTGGAGCGTCTGAAGACAGGCCTGACCTGAGGGCTCTCAGACTGTGATATTACCATCCCTTCAGGTTTATTCATCTACATTCAACCTCTAGAAATTCTTGAAGTTGTCCAAGTCACACCTTCTTGCCAGGCCTGATCTGCCCTCCTCCCTTCCTCCTTTCCCCCCTTCTCCATCCTCCAGGAGCAAACACCCTCACCCTGGGATGGAGTGCTGGCAGCATTGTGGGCATGCTAGTATTTCTTCTCTGGGGGACCCACCAGTAGGGCTCCTGGAATTACTCTCCCAGGACTCCGTGGCTGCTGAAAGCATGGGGAGGCAGGCAAAAAGGGTGCTTCTCCTCCTGCCTCACATGTTCCTCCTGCAACAACCAGCCCCTTTCCTGCATAACACAGAGGAGCAGATTACCCTGCAGAGAGGCGGCCAGAGCAAGTCATGGACATGTATAATACAGCCAAGAGCTCAAGGAACAGACATATATGTTCTGTGTTTTCTTTCGCTGGAGGTGGAGGAAGAAGCTGACATTTGTTGCAGGGGAAGAGCATCAGTAAGGCACCAGATACTAAGGTGCTGGGCAGCCAGGCTCTGTGCTAAGTGTTTGAAGTACATTCTCATTGAATCAACCCTGCAACCCCGTTTCACAGGTCAGAACTCAACATTACCCTGTAGCACCCTTCTTTGCTGCAGCTACAGGGCATGCTGGCCCCACAGGATTAGAAGCTCCCTGAGGGCAGAAAGGTTATTGGTTTGTGCCTCCCAGGATTCTCACTTCCTAGAACAGTGTCAGCCCCATCTTTGGCGTGTGGTAAATGATTTGGGAAAGAATGAATAAGAAAACTGAGTCTCAGAGAGCCTTCCCAACTGGTCCGAAGTGAAGGTGATCATTCATTCGTCCCCTTGTGAGGTTTTTCCGAGGGCCAGTGGAGCAACGTAAACATAAAGTGTTGAGCACAAAGGAAGCACTCAGTGGATGTTAACTGTCAGTACTGTATGCAAGATCTTAGTTGTACAACTTTCTTGCCCAGGCCCATCAATCTTTGAGCCCTCCCTGAAGTACATAAGTCACTGAGCCTTTTCTCTGGCCACCATCAGAGTGAAAGCACACAGTTTTGGGGAGAGAATGAAGGGACCCACAGAAACAATTAGCTCATGTGCTTTGGATTTGACTGGCTGTTCCATCCAGTCTTCCATGCACAAACAGCCCTCTTCTAACTATTCCTGAGTCCATCAGATCATGGCCAAGCTTACCCAGACCTTCCCAGTTCCCTGACCCACCCACTCTCACCCCCAAGAGTATCTTTGGGCCCTGATGCCCCTGCCCATCAGGAGAGCTCAGTAGGTACCCAAATCCCCATCATGAAACAGTGCTTGGGAACCCTGTGGTGCTCAGTGAATCCCAGGAGGTGCACACGACCTCTATGTTTCCCACCCCAGTGATGCCCAAAGCAATCAGCCAGGTGAATTGGAGGGAGAACCTGGTCACAATAGCATTTACTGTCAACTTGGGAAAGCACAGTGCAGTTAAAAGCCTATTTCTTTTTCTCTTGCAGATATTGATCTACTTAGCTTTGTGCCAGGCTGTTTGCTGACAATTAATTCAGAGTCAGCACCAAGGCTCGCATTTAACATCGCTTTCCCGAATACGCGGGGCCTCCTGTTCAAACCCATAAAGACGCTGTGACTGCTTCACTCAGCTACCCAGGCTGTGCTGTGGTTTTAGTACCTTATATTTGGGCTGAAGTTAAGTGCAGGACCTGGACTCCCTGTTCTGTCATATTGCTAAGTGAGGGCCGTGATGATTAAAAACAAATCTAATGTCCTTCCCAGTTCCTTGATCCTGGAAAACAGGAAATAATTTTGTTTGCGTAGAGATGACATCTTGTCAGGTCTTTCTTCAGACCACATGAAAACCTTATGCTCTTTTTTGGACGTGGGTCTTGTTTTGACTCTGCCATTAGCTAGCTGTGGGATTCTGATCCTCACATCCTATCTCTGAAACTGCCATTTCCTCATATTCTCAGAGGGGATTTGGGCCAGATGATGATAACTAACATCTTTATGGTACTTTATAGTTTCTATAACACTTAAATTCACATTGACTCAGTTTGCCATTTATGACTTTAAGGTCTTGGTCTGTGTCTCTGTTTCTTCATCTGTAAAATGGGGATAATATGAGTACCTGCCTGAGAGGGTTGTTGTGAAGATTAAATGCATTTGCACATATGTAATCTGGCGCCTGGTAAATGTTCACTCAGCACCATCAGCTCCACGGTAATTGCCTCCTAGGGGCCTCAAAACAACCCTTAAGGTAAGGATTTATTTTTCCCATCTTATGGATAATTAAGCACTTACTCCTAAACTGGCAGAACAAGGATTTACTGCAGGTTTTCCAATTTCCAGTACTGGTTCCCCACCAACACAGAGACCATTGTCAGGGGCTCACCCACACTGATGTTCCGTGCCTTTATCAGTGTTCCAGGGATGAGACTTGAATAGCTGGGGTCTGCCAGTCACCCTAAGTGCTGGGGCAGGGTTTTCCCTCCTAGCCTTCTGGGAGGCTCTCCTCGGAGGCTATACACCCAGGAAAACTGAAGAAATCACCTGTCAAGTTGCTCTCTTCCTACAGAAGGGCGGTGAGAGGAGGCCCTCCACAGAGAGAGGGCCTTCCCTTCTATGCTGCCTGTTTTGCCAGGAGGCTGACGTCCACTCTAGCCCCTGGACAGAACCCCCATGATGACCCCCTCCTCTTCCTCCCCCCTCCTCACCTGGACACTCACCGTTTTCAGCTTCTACTCACCACCACCTGCTTCCTCTCAGGCAAGAAAGTGCCAGAGGTGGGCAATTAAGTCATTTAAAACCATTTTCATGGTAGAATTTTACTGAGCAGAAAAGCAGTATTTATGTCACTTAGACATTTCTGAGAAGACCTAGCTGTTCTTTTAGAACATCACTTCAGCGCCAATGAAAAATATAATCCAGCCTTCATAATAAATTTTTAAAACACACACACAAAAGTTATCAGCCTACAAAACAATGTTTCCTAGGCCTTCCCACACGTCTCAGTATTTTAACAACGTCCCATCTGTTGATGTCAGTCTGAAGAAGCAGGCCTGTACTCTCCAATTTTATTAAAATCTTTTCTGGCTAGTAACCTGATTTCTACTAGGCTGGCCTACTTACTTCCAGGCCCTGGGCCTATGGGCCTGTGCCAATGTGCATGGCTGATAGAAATGGGAACAGTTCATCAAAAATCTGTTTAGCTTGTGCTTAATAAGAAATGTTTCCTCTTGCTCTTGTTACTAATTGCTGAAGATGTCTGTGTTTGGATTAAAACTTTGTCCCCTGCCATCTGGATGCCATTGATATGTCTCAGTTCCATCGTGAGCTGGATGATATCAGTGGTTTCCATGTCAACAGATGACAGCGTCATATGTGGAAATGTGTGATTGCAGTGCAGAGAAGGAGCCAGCCTGCGGAAGGAAGCAGCTCTGGTTTCACACCAAAATATCTTCACTGATTTGCAGACCCTTCTTGGAAATGATGTCAGTTTTATGCCAATTATACTTATATGTAAAGTTGCAGTGTAACTGTTTTGGGCCATTTGGGAAAGGAAATAATGGACTTGTTGATACCTAGAGCTCCATTTGGTGGGAAAGATTTCCTCAAAGAGGCCTGGTAAAATCTCCAGCTGAAGTGAAATAAGTCAGACAGAGAAAGACAAACACCGTATGATGTCACTTACACATGGAATCTAAAAAAGACAACAAACTAGTGAATATAATAACCCAAAAAAAGCAGACTCACAGATAAAGAGAACAAATTAGTGGTCCCCAGTGGGGAGGCGGGAGGGGTGACATAGGGGCCGGGGAGTGGAGATACAGACTACTGAGTGTAAGACAGGCTCAGGGATATATAGGGCAACATGGGGAGTATAACTAATATTTTGTAATAACTGTAAGTGGAAAGTAACCTTTACATTTTTAAAAATAAATTTTAGTTAAATTTTAAACAATTTTTAAATAAATACAATCTCTAGCTGATAGGAAATCTGTTTACTCTCGGAATCCAAGAAATGTATCATGTGCACTAAATAAAAACCCCATGTAGAGCATGGAACTCTGCATCCAAGGGCAGCAGTGGTACATATTTATCTATTCAAAGTGTACCCCAGGCCGCCAGGTCTCGGTAAGGCAGCCTATCTAAATATAGCAGCAGCAGTGGAGAGGCAGTCCCAAAATAATTAAGAAAGAGAAAGAGGTACTCCTCAACTTCAGCCTCCAGTCTACCGTGTCCAATACAGGATTAATGAGAGATGAATTTTCATCATCCTTTCTAAGAGTTCACGATTTGATTAAGGAAAAAGATCATTGCAGACTCATTTCCTTGCCAAATCAACTCTATCGGCAGACCGCCCCCCCCCCCCCCCAAAAAAACATGTCAGGTGAACCTAGGAAAACTCACCTGATAGTAACCTGCTTATTTACTTTTCCTTAGATCAAGAATGCTGCAGCCAATGTCCTTCGGGAAACGTGGCTAATCTATAAACACACGAAGCTGCTAAAGAAGATCGACCACGCCAAAGTCAGGAAGCACCAGAGAAAGTTTCTCCAGGCTATCCACCAGTGAGTAAGCCAGGGCGGCCAGGCCACCAGACGACCAAGTGAGAAGTGGTGGGCGCCCCAGAGCCCCACCGGTCTCTTCTCATATACTTAGAAGAGCGGGAGAAACCTCTTCCACTCAACAAGCACAGGGCGTGGTGAACTGGATCCAGATCAGTCTGTTTATTCATTTATTGCGCCTGCCACTGCAAGACATTGGACAGGCTGCCATGGAAGGCAAAAATTAGATAAGAGCCTCAGGGAGCTCTCAGAGTCTACATACACACACATACATCACATTACAACTGGAAGCAGAACAAATTGTGATCAGTGTTTGCTATAAGCTGCTGCTGCTAAGTCGCTTCAGTCGTGTCTGACTCTGTGTGACCCCATAGACGGCAGCCCACCGTCCATGGGATTTTCCAGGCAAGAGTACTGGAGTGGGGTGCCATTGCCTTCTCCGTTTCTATAAGCTAAGTATTTTTAAAAATACAGTGGATTTTTAAAAGTAGAGGATGAAAACATTTAGTCTGACCTGGAAGTTTCAGGAAACCCTGAAAGGCTGAGCATAAGACCTTCAAGGTGGAAGGCACGGCCTTGATAAAGGCATGGAAGCTGGGACACCATCTGAGAGTGGTGGGCAACCTATAGTGACTAGAGGCAAGCACGCATGGAGATGAGTTTGCTTTCTTGGGGACCTGCCAAGCCCTTGATTCTGGTCAGTTGTCACCCATGTTTGTGGTCCTGGGCTGGGTTCCAAAACCAGATGGATTGACATGGATGTGGAATCAGCTGGTGGGGGTTGAACCCAGCATGCACTTGAAGAGTGTGGCTCTTAACGACTCTTTCTCCCAGACTGAGGAGCGTCAAGATGGAGCAGAGGAAGCTGAGTGACCAAGCGAACACCCTGGTGGACCTTTCCAAGGTGAGTGGCAGAATCCAAAGACCCCATAAAGGGCTCTCAGATGTTGGCCTTTCATCTCCTCAGGTGTGGCTGTGAAGACGTGGCCATGGCTAAACTGGACAGAGGAGGACCAGGAAAGTTAAGGCCACTTCCTCCTTCCTTAAAAAATAATCTAAGTTCAAGTTCTGGACATTTGCAAGCTACTAGTGTGTGTTATTGACTTTGAAAACCTGGCATGTGTTTCTTCAATTCTATCGCTCAGGTCAGGCTTTGCTGGGAATTGATTGACTGGCCTGCTGAGTCTGTTTAGTGTGTTGCTTGATTCGCTGTATACTGAGTTTGCACAGGGTGAAGCACAATGACAAGGCCAAATGGTGATGATGGTGATGCTGCTTGTCTAGGCCACACTTAGAAGGATCCTTCTGATTTGTGGTTATAATTGTAAGCTCATTTTCCTGCATCCTTCCGTCCTTGCGACTCGGCTTTTCTGGCCCCCAGTCAGGAGGAGGGGGGAGGTGCATATCTTTCTACCTCACGAAGATGCCAAAGAAGAAAGCCCTCCTTTCAGAGCCCTACAATCATTCTGCATTTCTGGCCCTGAACTGCCGCAAATACTATAAAGAAACTCGCTCCTTTTGCGAATCTCTGGAGTGAAAGAAGCGGAGGCTGCACCGCTGGCAGAACTGAGTGTGGGCGCTGCTGAAGAAAGGACCTGACCCCTCCTCAGCTCCTCCTCCTCATTGCCTCTTGATAGAAATTGTATGTCAAGTGTATAGCCCAGGGCCAGGCTGGTAGAACATTCCAGCAGATGTCAATTATCATCACGGAACACGTTCCCTGAGTAAGCAAGAGAAACTCCCTCAGGCAAATTAAACCCCCTTTGAAAAGAGGGTGTAATCAGAGAAATTGCCGGTTCCTGGGCCACATGCAGTGCCTTGTTCAGTGAAGGGATCAGGCCAGAGAAAGGATCTCCCAAGCTTGGGAGGACTTTAATCAGGGAATGTGTGGCTGGTATGGGTTGGGAGAAGCCTACAGGCCTGTTTGTCTTTGCAGGGGGTGCTGAGGTAGACTGAGGTTTCCTGCGAGCCTGGAGGAGGCAAGGATGTGAATGGGATGACCGAATGCAGAAGGGAACCCCTCACCAGGGTCTAGCGTGCATTGCTCAACACTCCTGGCTTCTAGTATCAGAAACCCTTTGGAAGTAGGTTTAAAAATGTAGGTGCTTAAGAATACAAGGAAGTCTCATTCCAGGCAGAACCTCAGGGCAGGCATGTGGTCAGACTTTAGGAAGGAACTAACTAGAAGTGGACCTCACCCCAGGAAATAGGTGCCCACCCTCTCTTCTCTCTCATGTCCAAGTGCCTGCATCAGTTCTCTCTCTCTTCGTCTCCCGCATCTCCTGACAACTGTCTATGCCCCTTGTCTCCATGGCAGGCCCCTATCCAGAGTCCATGTTCTAGTTCTAGCCACAGGCAAAGACAAATTGACTGGCCTCCTATTGGTCTTCATTCTAAATTCTCAAAAGGGATGAGCTGACTGGCCAGTGTGGGTCACATGTCTACCCTCGGACCAATTACCTGAAGCCAGGAGGAGGGTCAGGTAAGGCAAACATTGCTGGGAAACCCATGCTGGGGGATGCAGGAATGGTCCACCAAGCCCCAAGATATTTCTTTAACAGGTAGCCATATTTCTGCCTTCTCTGTCACCTGGCAGGACACTCTGTGGCTGGAGTTCTCCTGGAAATAGTGGACAGCCTGGACTTTCAAGCCTGCATTTCTTCATTGTCAGTCACTGCCTAACACAGAGACGGCGCTCCCTGCAGATCAGACTGGGTGGGGCAAACTCCATGAATTGGAAAGGGGCTCACAGAAACTGGGTGGGGAAACTAAACCATCACTAACTGAAAAGAAAGGGTGTGGAGGAAAGGGTTAAGGGAAGGTGTCTGCTGGGTTGCAGGGGTGGTGTGAACTCTGCCACACTTCATCTTTCCTCTCAGGAGGCTCAGCCAAGGTCCTGGCAGCAGCCTAGCATCTTTCACACTGGTCTGCGTTCCCCCCTGGCATCTTGTCGCCAAGCAACAAAACAGGGGAGACAATAATAACACGGTGTTCTCTCCTTTCCTCTCTGTGCTTCGTCCGCCCAGCTCACCACTTCCCACCCCTGTCCTGTGGCCCTCTCGAGATTAAGAAAAGAGCATGTGGCCTCCAAATAACACTTGCTCTATGGAAGAGCTGTCTTGTAGGGTGGCAGAGCTCGGGGGCCTGGGAGGGGTGTGTGTGCACTGGGGCTCTTTATACCTAGCCTCAGTGTCTTCCATGAGATGTAAAAATTCTTCCTCACATCTGAGGCTCAACTGATCAGATAAGGTGATATCTGTGAAAATGCTCCGAAAACTATAATGGTTCTGCACGTGATAGTTCTGATTAGAAATCTATATGAGGAAACCAAGATCCCAAGGAACAAAGAGACCATCCCAAGTTTGGTCTGTTGGCGAGCTGCCACGCTGGGGCAGAGACCCAGGGGCCCAGACTCAGTCCAGAACTCGTCAGGGTGCCCCTGCAGGCAAATCCATTTAAGGTTTTGTGCATTCCGGGAAGAACATGCACCTTGAGGAGCTTCTGTGAATGTTAATGAATGAAGGATGCACTGCCACCCCTAAACTCACCCTCTCCTCCGAAAGGGCCACAGTGGAGTCCTGCCCTGGAGAAGTCACAGCTGCCTCATTCCTTCTGGGGCTGCAGCCAGTTTCCTGGGGGGAAGGTATCATGTGTGCGTGCTTAGTTGCTCAGTCTTGTCTGACTCTGCAACTCCATGGACCGTAGCCCTCCAGGCTCTTCTGTTCATGAGGTCTCCCATGCAAGAATACCGGACGGGGTTGCCATTTCCTCCTCCAGGGGATCTTCCCGGCCCAGGGATTGAACCCACATCTCCTGCACCTCCTGCATTGGCAGGGGGGTTCTTTACCATGTGCCACCAGGGAAACCCTGGGAAGGTATCACTACATTCTCAACCCCCCTTCTCCTCTCTCCCCTCTGGCTTCTCACATTTTGCCACCTCTCTTTTTTTTTCATTTGCCTCACTTCCTACTCCCTTGGCCCCTGCCTGCCCCCATGGTTTCTGCATCTTCCTGGAGTAACTTGAAATTTCAGGTGAAACAGGATCAGAGTGTCACTGGGAAATGACCAGTACCTGCAGGTGAGGGCTGGAGGGTACAAAGCAGCCGCAAACCCGGCTCTGCCCTTGCAGCCGCAGAAACACCCGACATTGTGTTCCTGAAGTCTCCCAAGAATCTTGCTCCTAAGTCTGATGCCATTTGTTAATTTGCAGGGAGAAATGTGACTGTCATGTTGATAACGTCCCTACAGACCAACCCAGGAAGCCAAATTATAACCCAAAAGTTGCCTGATAAGAGTAGAGTCAGAACCTTGGTGGTACTGAATGGAACAAAAGTGGTTTCATTTCAATTAAATGAATTGAACTTGAGGGATCATTAGATGTATAGTAGGCAGGACTCTGTACTGGTGAGAGGGGGGCCGGGAGAGGATGGTGCCCAGGTTTCAGGTGGGAACAGCTTGAGTGAACGGCCTCTCCTGGAGATAAGGAGCGCTGGCAGAGAATGGAGGGAGAGCGGAAGACGGAGCACTTGGCATGAGTTGCATTTGTTTAGTACTCTGCTGACCTGGTTTATACTTCAGGCTCGAGAAGACAAGTTTATTACTCTCAAGTTGTATTTTATTTGCAGTTCCCTGGAGGTACCCCATGTTTACTCTCCTGCTCTCAAGACCTCGTTCAGTGTTCATTCACAAAAACTTACTGAGCACCTGCTCTCCAGAGGCGGGCCCTGAGCTGGGCCCCCACGGGACTCTTTTCTCCTTTCCTTCAGCCACTCAGGTCTCAGCAGGAAACACTGGGAAATCTTCTAGTTATATGGAAATAACTTGTGGTACAAGAGGTCTTTTCCCATCAGTTAAACTTTTACGTTGGCTGAAGAATGGAAGGGCAGAGGTTTTCCCCTGAGACAGCACTTCATTCATTCATTCTACAAACAGCTTTTGGTGCTAACCATGTGCAACAGACCCCCTTGCTAGGCACATCTGTGAATATTTATTCATCAAAAAATGTTAGCTGAGCATCTCCTATGTGCCAGATACTATTTTAAGTCCTTGGGACACATCAGTGAACACAACAGGCAAAGGTCCCCGCCCTGGAGGGGATTTCCTTCTAGTGGGAGAGGACAGACAACAACTATATGCAAAAGAAACAGCAGATAGTTAGTGTATTAGAAGACAGCTTCAAAGAAAGGAGAGCATTGAGCAGGGTTAGCAGGTCAGGAGTAGAGTGAGGACAAGGTGCCTTATTAACAAGGGCGTGGGGGAGGGGGGGGGATTTTTTTTTAATTGGAGTCTACTTGCTTCACAATGTTAATTTCTGCTGTACAGCAATGTGAATCAGTCATATGTATACCCATATCCCCTCCCTTTAGAGCCCCCCTCCTGCCCCCATCCCACCCCTCTAGGTCATCACAGAGCACTGATATGAGGTGTGCTATAGAGCAGCTTCCCACTAGCTACCTGCTTTAAGCATGGTAGTATATATACGTCAGTGCTACTCTCTCAGTTGGTCCGACCCTTTCCTTCTGTGGGGAGGTGATTTTTCAGGGAGGTTTAGAGGCGGTGAGGCTGTCGGCCATGGGATGTGTGTGGGGTGAGTACTGGTGATGGGCGGGTCCCTGGGACCCTGGGAGATAGCAGGAGAGCAGGATGTTTACTGGGGGGCAGTGTCAGGACCGTACCTGTCAGAGAGAGGGGGGATGGTAGAACGTGGCAGAAAGAGAGTCTGAAACATGATACAGTAGGCAAAGTCCTCGACCGGCCCATGAGAGTTCCCAAGGTGGACTGGCCCTTCAGGGGTGTCCCACACTGAGGCGATGTCCCTTCTTGACCAGGAAGGAGAGGCGCTATAATCTCTGCAAGGCAGCTCCCTTTCACTGCAACCCAGGCCAGAGTGAGTTTCATCAGATAATCGTACATTCTGGCTGCTGTGTTGAAAGTGAGCGGTGGGCGGAGCAATGACTTCATTACCATGTGTAGTTATTATTAACTTCTATTTTGTAAGGAAACCGAGGTTCAGAGAGTCTAAGGGACCTGAGGGAAGGCGCATTGTTAGTGAGCAGCATACAGGTACTTGAACCCTGGCCTGCCAATGATTAGTCTATCGCATTGTCCACTCCCTGCCTCAGAGCCGTCTCTTTTTAATCAGTAGGTGTCATTGCTGCATGAGCTGAGAGGTTGGATGCAGTAAGAAACTGAGGATACATTAGGGACTTGTTCTATTTCAGAAGTGCTGCTTCTTTTCCATCCTACCTATTTTCTAATATATTTTTACAGGTAATATGCATTGTTTTTGTAATAAAACAATAACAACATAAAAACCACTGTGCCACTGGAGCCTCCATGTCTTTAAGAAAGTAAATGGCTTCTCCATCCTTGGCCAGAGGAGACCCAGCTGATGTGGAAGTTGGTCCCTGGAGAGTGGTCTTTCCACTGTCATCTGGAAGAGTATCTCATGTTTCTCATCACAGATTCCCCTGTGATGACCTGTTGTCTTCCCATCTCTCACCTCTCCATCTCCCCAAACAGATGCAGAATGTCATGTATGACTTGATCACAGAGCTCAATGATCGGAGCGAAGACCTGGAGAAACAGATCGGCAGCCTGGAGTCTAAGCTGGAGCACCTCACCGCCAGCTTCAATTCCCTGCCCCTGCTCATCGCCGACACCTTGCGTCAGCAGCAGCAGCAGCTCCTGTCTGCCCTCATGGAGGCCCGGGGCGTCAGCGTGGCGGTGGGCACCACCCACACCCCACTCTCCGACAGCCCGATCGGGGTCAGCTCCACCTCCTTCCCGACCCCATACACGAGTTCAAGCAGTTGCTAAATAAAACTCCCCACTCCAGAAGCATTACCCATAGGTCTTAAGATGCAAATCAACTCTCTCCTGGTCACTTTGCCATCAAGGAACATTTCAGACCAGGGATCGTAAAGAAGAGACACCGAGCTAATTAACTAACTCATGTTCATTCAGCGTGCTTGGTTTGATATGCCTTGAAACCAGAAATCTAATCTCTGTTTAGGTGCCTCTACTTGGGAGCAGGAAGAGGAGATGACAGGAAGCGACGCCTCTGGCAGGGCCCTTGCTGCAGAGTTGGTGGAGAACAGAAATCCACGTTCAATCTCAGGTCTTCACGTGGGGAGGGGTGGGGGGTCAGATGCACTGAAGGAGCCAACAGTGAAGCCAGCCTGGAGGTGGGTCCCGCTGCGGGGAGGGTGTGGTATCAGGCTTGGGAGATGGGTTCCTCACCCCTGGGGTCCTCCAGCCCACCACTTTCCTTTCCTTTGTCTAAGGAAGCCCCCAGAGGACAAAAGTAAGAGAGAGCTGCCCACAGCTTGCCAAAACAGATGTTCTTTCCTCCCATCCCTTACACAGTCATAAAATCTAGACTGAAAGAAAAATTGATGAATAAAAAGCCAGACTCTCCATTCAATATTAATACTCATATAAACCCATGTATTTGCAAGCGTGTGCATGCACACACAGACACACACACATCCCACATTCAACCCAGGTCTTTTCTTGTTTGCACTTGACCCAAGCAAAGAGGGAGCTGGTACCTTACTCTGCACACAGTAGGCACTCTCTAAATGTACATTGAGTTGGTCTGAATCTGGGTGTGGGTGCTGTCAGTTCAGTGGGTTTGCCAGTGTTGCCACATTCTGAGCTTCACTGAAGATGCAGGTCCCTTCAAATACAAAACAGGGTACACCATGCTTGCTCTGAGATGAATGACAAGCCAAAATTGGCATTCTGGAGAGATAAGCAACCTTCTAAAAATACCAGCTTCTGCAGAGTTTTTATCTTGTATCCAAACAAGCTGTGTTCCACAGGAGTGCATGATCAGGTGTACGGATATGAGGGCAGGGGAACAGGATCTGTGCACAGATGCACACACACGTGTGAATAGGTGCAACCCCAGGACACCTTCGTGAATAGAAGTGTTGTCTGGGGGGTTATTCAGTGATATTTATCCAGTAACAGTTTTCCAGCCCCAGATGTTAAGAGCACAAAGGTGTCAAGGGCCTCACATGAGAGCTGGGAGCAGAAGTGAGGATGAGTGACCCAGGTGGCCCCTTCTATGTGACCTAAAACCATGTCAAAGTGCAAGGTTTTGAAGATAAAGGGAGCCCTTAGGGGACATTGTGGGTAAGATAAGGTGACATAGATTTGTCAGTAGCTTATTCCTATTGTGCCACATTTATCTTGGTGCAAAAATTATTGTAATACTTCTCCAACTTCAAGAGGCTTCAGAAACATCCAGATCCAGTGTATAACAGAAATTGTGAGCACAGGGCATCTGGATGCAAGATATTTTTCTCATACCATCATCTAACTATACATAATGCTTGTGATGTGAAAACCATTCTACTAGTCATCCCATTTCTCATTCCAAGGTCTCTGACTTCTACTTGTTGGGACTTAAATGATACTGTAGGGAATATTTCATCTATTTAGGGTAAAATGAAGGATGTCATTTGTGGTGTGGATGGTTGTCCTGTAGGGTATCACAGGACATCATCACCTTTCTGAAAGCAGAGTCTAGCTGTGGAGACTTCTACAGCTCTGGGCCTGGTCTTCTAAGGACAAGGGAATCATCAGACAGCAAAAGGTAGACAACCCTAGGAAGCCCACTCTTTCAAGAAGATCTGGTCTCTTGTTAAATTTCTTCTTTTATCTTTTTTTACTGCTATTGCTCTTCCCCTGATGGCCTCATTTTTATCTCAATAACTCCTTTGAGCATTTTCCTTGGTTGTTTTGTATACCATAGATGCCACACTTACTGCTGGCTTTTTTTTTTTACTTGTTATTTTACCTATTGACTATCTAAAAGATCCATATCTTTTTTTATGTCCCAAGAATGGTGCTCCTGTTTTCAGTGACAGCTGAAAGTATAAACAGACAGATAAGCAGATGAAATAACCATGTGTTTTCTTTGTGGCATTAGTTCATTTCATAGTATGAAAAGCACTGACAGGTCAACCTGAGCGTGCCAATCTCGATCATCTAAACTGCAGCCCTCAATTCTTAATTCCTAGTCACTCTTCCCATTCCCCAGGTAGCCCTATGGTGTGTGTGTGTGCGCACATGTGCACATGTAGGGATTTAATTTGAATTTCAAACAAATGGCATGCAAGATTCCACTGCTACTCCTCCTGCCAAAAAAGTATGTGCAGACTATCACTGACCCATTGTTGTCTATGGGTGGCTCTTCTTTAACCCATCACTAATGCTGTTCACTTGGGTAAATCCTAATGACCAAGCTAGCAACACAAGCAAAAGAGTGGCTGGAGATACTTTCAGTAACAGCAGTCACTGGTATCCTAGAAACACACAGGCGTTTGTAGTGTGACTGGACCTATTGGTAGTGCAATAGCTAAGTATGGTTTTTCTCTTTGGGAAAAGAGTACTTTTCAAAAAAAAAAGATCGAATATGCATGCTGACCCTCCAGTGGTAAATGAGACGCTGCTTCTCTGCGCTGCTATTTCAGCTTTAGATGGGGAAGTTATCCGTTCTCCTGCAAGTACAATCAACCTTTGATGACTTAGGTATGGATTATCCAGGATGTAACCCACCCATTTTCTTCCTACAGCCCATCTTTCGGCTAAGTCCACTGCGCCTCAGCATCACAGTCAGATGGGAAAGGGGGGCAGGTGGGTTTTCATGTCACACCTTCTTGTCCTGTAATTTCAAGTTTGGTGGTAGAGGAGATTTAATTATCTACTCAAGAGTTGGCTATATGAAAAAACAATTAATTATGGTAACCTCACCCCAGTACTGAACTGATTGAGTTCTTCCCCCTCCTGGAAGTCAGACCCAGTGGCCAAGTCCCTCCTATAATCTTTCTGTTAACTCAGTGTCAGATCAAAGTATACTCTGATATTCTCTAAAATATCTAGACACTTGAATTAAAAATATAGAGCCACCCCCTCATTGCTTAAGCCATATTATAGCTTCATGTACTGTAAAGGCAGGGATGTATATGATTACCCAAGACCACTAATCTCAGTGGAATTTCAGGACAGAACATCAGTTGGTAAGTTATACCAGACTAGGGGCTCACCCCTCCTTAGATTGAAGTCCAAATGAAAATGTGCATCATTGGATCAAAGGCCACATATGTGTGATCATCATCAATAAATGATCATAAAGTATCTATGAACTGCTCTTGCCATCCTCATAATATGTAACTTCATGACATCATATCTCTAGAAAGGTATAATACAATGCAAAAGAGCAAGAGGGGTAAGGCCTTGAATCACCACTAACTTCTGACTTCAGCAAGTACCAGTGGTGTAACAATAATCTCATAAGTGAGAAGGTATAGAAAGTGTATGCCCAAGTAAGTTCTAAAGTGTTGAGCAAGTGCAACCTGTTGTTGTATATTAAAGGCCGGGAAGAAATAATATTGAAGAAATAATTATTTTAATACATTCCCTTTGATTTTTTATAATTTCTTATGAATAAATCATGATGGAAGAGAATAAACCTAGAGATACAGAATCAGAATAAATAAAAATCTAACATTGGATCCATATCCTTGGCCAATGAATATAACCACCTCAGACCTCAATTTCTCTATACTTAAAATGAAGATAACAATTAATATTGTCAAGTGTGAAGTATTCAATAGATTTTTTAAATGGAATCACTATTGTCAACAACACCAGTCCAAACCAACTCTGTCTAGTCTACACTTTGGTGTTGCCTCAGAATGTACTCAGTAGTTACCAAAAAGTAATTCTTACCTATTGACCTCTGTGAAATTAGCAGGGAGAGAAGCATGGGATGAGCACATAATCCCAAGACCTCTCTCCTCCTTCAGAGTGTACCTCATCAAAGAGTGCACCCCAAATTAAGAATCAGTGTTTCCTTCCAGAACCCACGATGTTGCTCCCATCACAGTACCCAATTGAGACACTATGAAGTCATTGCACTACCAGTAGGTTACTGCTCTTTTAAAGTTACTGCTTTTAAATCGTAAACTATGTCCCCAGTTCTGCAGTCATCCCACTTCCCTCGATGTTGCTTAGAAGCAGATGAAGGCTCTGTCAGTCGTCATTTTGCTGCCCCTATTGACTCCGCACGTGTTCGGTTTCAGTACCTTAGACAGCTACCTGATGGCTTCCTGGTAGGCGGGAACAGCCTCTTCCCTTCCCATCCTTCCGCTACAGTCGGTCGGCTTAACAACACCCTGGACAGTATCCCTTCCTTCTCCACTGCCGCCAAAGTAAACATTGTGGGAACGGGATCACTGAAACCACTAAAAAAAGAATGTTACAGGGATAGCAATATTAAGTGTCTGCCTCTGGTAGTAGAATATAGGTGAGTTGCTCTTCATCCTGAAAGCTTGTGCCAAGCTGCATGAATAGAAATTAACACTAAACTCCTGTCAGACAAGTAATATGTAGATTTTTACTAAAATAGACCGAAGCTTATTAAAAAGTTCTCAGTGGAATGGTATAGTAATATATACAGATAGAGAAAAAAAAAATAACTGTGATCTTTTTCCTTACACCATTACTGGAAATGCCCAAATATGAACTGGAGTTCCCTCTGAACAAAACCATTATCAAATCTTCAACGTATGACCTCCAAATCTAGGTGCCAAGTGAGTGCCCTGCCACAGTTGTTTACACACCCGAGAAACATGTTCTGGAAGCTGTACTCTTGGGCTTGGACCATGTGTTGAGACAAACAAAACAGACGTTGTGGCCAACCAAGCTGATGGAGGAAAAGCACAAAATTCAACACCAACCTATAGTTCAGATCCCAAAGAGATGCTGAAGTTACAGCCAAAAAAAGTTTCTTTGACAAATCAAATACCGATCTGATCGGAACAGCCAACATGAAAGTTCATAGAAGAAGGACAGGGAATAAACAACATTCTCTAGTTGTATCATATTGTCTCAGTCTTTGAATCTCAACCAGGACTGATCTACCTTCATCAGACGCACTTTTTAATGGCGCAACAACTCAGTATTGGTCCCAGACTCTCCATTCTGCACTGACCAGAAGAGAACAACAAAAGAGAGCAGCAGGATGTCAATGGAGGAAATATATCCATGGCGAACTCAGAAACTGATGTGTTTATATTCAGAATCAGATGAGCTTCAATATGAATTTGCATCTTGCCTCTGTACTGCTTGCTATTTTTTAATGATAGGAGAAAGTATAACAGTTTATTTTAAATATGAAATATATTGCTATATTATAAAATATATTGTAACTTTCAATTAACATTTTGTATCAAACTAGTCTTTAGCAGGTACAGTGTCAACCTGCTCTCCCAACGACTGTTTCTGAGTACACATCACTATTAGTGATTGCCTAACACCCAGAACAAGGGTCCTCAGCCTACTGAACTGCCATATTCTAATTCTGAGACCTGACTAATAGAGATAAAAGAATGTTATACCCCACTTAGAAGACTAATTCTACCCTAAATTCTTTCAAGCCATTTCAGAAGAGATTTTAAAAGCCATCACTCCTTTAGTAGCTGTGCAAAGCCAGTTTAATTAAAGTGCAGGCTCTTTCTATCTAAATGCAAAGGCCCTATTACATAAATGGTATGTCTTAAACTCAGCCAATCAGTTTTTCCTTTGGCAATGGCAGAATGGGGCATAAGGAAGGGTCTTGTTCTCCTGTGACACAAAAGATTCAGAATCCTAGGCATTGTAAGTTTCTCTGTGTCAGAGTATAACTGGGGTTGGAATTTCATTTCCATGGGGGCCCAGTGAGAACCCAGTGGGCAGTTATGCTTTTCTGAGTCATCAGTGCCCTAGAGGGAGCCAGGTTTCCACACATTTAACCACAACATGGAACACAGCTCCTAAGGGAATGAAGGGAGGAGGCAGGACATGCAAAGAGCTGGGCTTCCTTTTCTGCTAGTTTAGCTGGGAGGAAAGAGTTTTCATCAAGATATTTCCCTTTATCGGCAAAACTGTGACAAATTTTCTACTTCAGCAACTATGATATCGATGTCCTTCCTTCTCTGATAGAGCAGTTGAGACACATGTGTAAAATTTCTCACTTCCCTCCTTTGGCCACGGGACTCTTTGTAGATGAAAACAGGATGCATTTGGCCATAGAACGAAGGTTTCCTGGAATCAGTGGCCTCCTCCCAAGGAGGACCCTTGCTTGTTATCACATAGGTAAAGTATTGCACAGGTGCACAGCAAGTAGCATCAGGATGGATTCTTCAATGAGGGTATCTCTTCCCTTCACAATCTCTGAAAATTCACACAGATATACTGATAGTGCAAAACAGTAGGTTTTCTCCTGGGAAAAAGGCTGGAATCCTCTCACACTTCCGTTTTATTTGAGCTTAAATACAGGTAAGGCTGGGGCCTCAATGATGTTATTCATGCCATTCGAAAGAGAAATATCTAAATGCCCAGCTTCAATCTGCTCATGTGGCTAAAACCTAACATGGAGACACACTTTATTTCATTTTTATTCATTAAGCTTTTTATTTTGTACTGGAGTGTAGCCAGTTGACAATGCTGTGATAGTTTCAGGGGGACAGCGAAGGGACTTGGCCATACGCACACACGTAACCCTTCTCTCCCAAACTCCTTCCCATCCAGGTCTCCACATAGCATTGAACAGAGTTCCCTGTGCTGTACAGTTGGTCCTGGTCAGTTATCCATTTTAAATACAGCAGTGTGGACCTGAACACACATTTTATTTTTATTGAGCTGAATTCTCTCAGTCTCTATACTGGTCCTCAGTTACATGTTTGGCTGAGCTCCATTAAAGCCATCAGAACTCCAGGGCACCTGTTTTTAGCAAGTTACTCACTCACTTGGTAATGGAAATTAGCTTATTCTCAATTTCATAATTGACTGATGAATGTACTGGTGGTAATTTATTTGTCTCATAATACTTTTCTGCTACTAAACAGAACTGTCTCTTTTAGCTTTTCCTTCTAGCTGTTCTCAGACTAAGACTTTTACGTTTATAGAGAGTGTTCTGATTTTTCTACTCAAAGTTACTATTCCATCTAGAATTAAGAAAACCTATACAAATTCCTGATTTGGGGGAAATGGGACCTTTGGACAGTAATTCAGGCATATAGCTATATGCTGACAGTTGTAAGTCAAAGTGTGGGCCACAGATCGGCGGCATTAGCATCATTTGGGAACTTGTTAGAAATGCAGAATCTCACGCCCCATCCCAGACCTACTTAATCATATTAGGCATTTTAACAACGTCCCCATGTGGTATACATATTAATTGTAAGCACTGTCCTGACCACACAGCAATGGTAAATAACATCATTACTATTCAGAAAATTAAACTATTTCTTCCTTGACCCTCACGTATAGAATTATTTGATGAAGTAAAGGTCCCATATGATCATAAAAACAAATGCACCTTAAAATTCCTCTTGAGGTCAGATAGCTCGAGTGGTATATACAAAGAAGCAGTCTTTTCCCAGTCTTATTTTAAAAGTACTCACTTCCTAGCCTTGAGCCATCTCAAAGCACCTTTTTAAGGTTTTTGTTTTAGCAAATGCTGGCAGGGCCATCAGAATATCAGGTGGTTCCTTGGGCCAGGTCCCCTGGAAGGCCACCTGGCTCCCTGCTCAGCATAACGCAGAAATAGCTGCATCTGTGTTCCTTCCTTGAGAAACTCAGCATCCCACCAGTGGGAACTCTCCTCCCTAGAGGAAACTAGCAAGAGAAGTTAGTTTAACCGTCTGGATACATTCCTAATCTCTCTTTAAACCAAGTCTCTTATTCATTACACCAACCAGACACTCTGAGGTAAGCAAGGAAAGATGTGAATTGTGATATTGGCGCCATAAATTGATATGTACCCAGAAACAGTTATGTTCTGAATTAATGGCTTTAACCTGTTCATTGTAAAAAGTGCCTTGGACTTCAATCTAAAGAGGTCAGTATAAATATATGTGTGTGTGTGTGACATATGTAGGCAAATATTTACATATTTATACATACATAGGTGCACACACATATACCCTGCACATTCATATATAACATATACATACATATATAAATGCTTCATAATATATCATATTGCTATTTGCAGCTCCATTTCTTTTGTCTGGTCCTATGTTTATTTGTTTAGTGAGAACTTTACATAGAGAGGTTCTATCCAGGACATTGATGTATTTTTTTGTTTGTTTTTTACTTTTTATTAAAAAGGTAAAGGATATAAAAAGTCAAGTGCCTGAAGGTTTTGAATGGAACTGTGGTCAACTTTCTCAGATCGTCAAAAAGGAAATTGAATTTGCTTTTGGGAACCATTTTTCTGTTTCAGTGGCTGTGTTTCCCTCTGCAGGACTGCCTAAGTAAAAGTGGTTACAGTGATTTTGTAATTTCATTATATTCCATTTTAACAGCAAACCTTTTGTTCACTCTAGTGCCAAGTTCTCTTAACACAGCAGAATCAGAAGGTTCTGGTCTTTATGAGCTAGGCACGGTTTTATTGTCACCTGAAAGACTAAATTGTAGGAGATGGGGCTTGGGTCAACTCAAATACTGCTTGGGTTTCTCAGGTACCTCAGAGGTAAAAATTCTGCCTGCCAACCAAGACATGGGTTCGATCCCTGGGTCAGGAAGATCTCCTAGAGAAGGAAATGGTAACCTACTCCAGTATTCTTGCCTGGGAAGTCCCATCGACAGAGGAGCCTGGCAGGCTACAGTCCAAAAAAAGTTGGACATGACTTAGAGACTAACCAAATACTGTTTCCATTTAGTAGCACTCACAGAAGGACAAGTAGGAATTTCTCTCCCTGAACCAGGTGAGAATCTGTCCAAGATGGCCAGCCAAGGGACCCCAGTGAACTTTCTAGAGCTCCTGCTCCCTGCCTTCCTACAATAATACAATCATCTGTATCGATCAGCCTGTCTACCAAAGGTCATCTCGTTCTACTGCGTGACAGCTTTTAAGGGGCCCGCCTCTCTGGTTAGAAGCTCTCCAGAGTCCCAGGCAGAATCCCACGGTTTCCATGGCTCTGTTCATGAGCTCAAGAAAACACTTTACTTCTTCACAGCAACTAAATCTTCTCTCCATTTCCTTGCCCAAGTGGCAATGCCCTCTTGACAGCCAGGGCCAGGCCAGAGAGGCAATGCCCATTCACGGTGTCAATCAGAAGAGACACTTCGAAATATCGGAGGGACCCAGAAGGACAACCAGTCTCTCCAACTGTCCCACTGCTCCAGCCACATTTGTGGAACTGTCATTAAGAAGGCTTGGCAGGACTTCCCTGGTGGCTCAGTGGGAAAGAATCCGCCTTGTAGCGTGGGGGACATGGGTTTTATCCCTAGAAGATTCCACTTGAGTGTGCTGCAACTAAGACCCAAAGCACGCAGTCAAGTTAATTTTTTTAAAGGCTTGGCAAACCAAGTTCCCCAAATTGAAACCCCCATACCTTACTGTTCTCCCCATGAATTTTTCTGTAGCTCTAGATAAAAAAGAAGAGAAAGAAAAATGCAATTTAGTTACTTTCAAAACCAGTATCTAATATTTGAGGGTCTTTTCTCAGTTAAAATATTTTCAAAAAAAATATCTAGCTATATTTCTGTAGCCATTCATTACTTAAAGCTCTTTCCAAAATCCCTTATTGAAGGAATGCATTTACCAACCCAGTGATTACAAAACAACAGTACTTCATACTTAAAAACAATAATAACTGTCATCCAAGGGCCTCAAATGTCAATAATTTAGTTATCGCCCTGTGAGGTAGATGACAAATATTATTCCCATTATTCAGATGGGAAAATTGAGCCAGAGAAAAGCAAGCAGCAAATGACTTATCAAAGTCAGGAGTTAAGCTGAAAATACAACCTAAGACTTTTCAGCACATTTGGGAAGGACCAGAAATTAATGGCTCAAATTCTATTGCTGGCCACCTTTGGATGAAGACCAAGAGTGTATGTCAACCACATGCCTAGACCCAGGCTTGGAATGTAAATGGTGGGTGGGTTTGGAGGTCTGGGTGGGAGACAACATCTCTTTCTTTGTGCAAAGTGTGAGAGTTGTGCCACTGAGAGTGAGCTGAGTCTACGGCCTTCGCCACTTCCTCTTGAACTGAAGCTGGAGAGAAGGGGCATTTTAAAAATGTTCTGGTGAATGCTGATACAATATGATGGCATTAAATAAAAACAAGAAGGGAACTGACAAACACAAAACCAAAAACGCAAGCGGCTGATTTCCTTTAATTTTATCTTCTTCCTTCCCTGTGTCTGCAGTTGTGAAAACAGGAATTTTTAAAGGAGGAAATCTTAATTTAGATTGGAAACAGAGCCCCCTGGAAAAAGTTACCTCTTTTCTTTAATCAAGGTCAGCATTGCCTTAGTGTTGATGGCGGTGCCTGACTCAAGAGATTGGCCCTGCCAAGAAGCGAACGTGTGAACGTGTTTAGTGTCTAACCTAGTTTTAACAGCGTTGGGGAGGAAGTGAGAACTGTGCCGGAGGTAAGCGACTGCTATCAATGAGGGTGTATAGACACACTGATGTCTGATAAAATACGCTTGCAGCTATGTTCAAATAAAGGATCAGGCAGTTACACAGTACGGTGATTCCATTTATCTGAGCAGAGGTTCTCAGTCTTGGTTTCACACTAGAAGCACCTCAGAAGCTTTTGAAAACATTCAAGCCAGTGCCCCTGAGACCTGAGATTCAGAAGGCAGAGTCTGGGGTGGTGCCCGGGGAATTTCCCTGAAGCCCCCAGGGAGTCTAAAGGGCTCTCAGAGTGGAAGGCTGATCCAGAGCTTGCTGAAGTGAGACCCCCGCAGGTGTCCAGCCTGGCCAGTGGCTCCCCCAGGGATCTCTGCCCTCCCGGGTTGGCAAAGAGCCACTGAGGAGGGGGCAGAAAGGGCGAGATTTGTATTAAGACGGGGATTTGCTTGAAGCTCCATTCCTTTCATCCTGCCCTCGTTTCTTTACAGTTCTGGACCCATGAACCTGTGCTAATTTGCATTCAACTCTGCACATATTGGCAAACAATGCTGCCAGGTTATTATTCACTCAGTATTTCTCTGCCTGCCTGCCTGCTGCAGCCTTCTGCTTTCTCCTGACACACAGTCTGTCTGGGGCATAATATCTTTCTTTGGCCTTAGGTCTCTACGAAGATTCGGGGAGGGCCATCCCAACATTTTTCATTAGGCGAAAAAGACTAAAATTGAAAATAACACGTTGCCCTTGCTAGCAGATGTCTCGTTAAACCTAACACAAAAACACGGTAACCTGCCATGCAACACTCATGGATCCGTTCCTAACTATATTAACCATTAAATAAAATGACTCCTATCTTAAAGAAAACTTGATCCATTATTACATTATGCATAGCTATGAAAACTGGGGGAAAGGGACATTAGAACCCCAAAGTGGGCCCAGTTCTCAGAACGGGGCAATCCTGCTAAATACGGGGCCCTCTGAGTAAAACTGCCCCCTGCAGGTAAGACAGAAATACAGCAACCAAGGGAATAGAAAACTACACCGGCATCCGGGAAATTTGTGTCATGTCCCTTACCTGACACAGAGGAAATGGAGGGGCAAGAGAACTGATTGGCTCAAAATCAAACAGAGAACTTCTGCCTAATTGGGCAGAAACTGAACTGGAAGGCTGCCACCCCCTGTTGAGAATGCCTTCTGTGCTGGTGTGGAAAGCTGAGGCCTGCCCAGAGCTTCACCACATTCTTCCTAGATTCATCCTCATAGTCAGTTATCAATTTTGCAAATGTTAGCTAAAAATAAAATGCCCTGCTTCCCCCTACACATACATGTGCACACACACACATACACCATATTATCAGTCTCTCATTGAAAACAAAGATATGCATATTGTGACTGGCTAAGTTAATTCATCATGTATTTCATATTCCAGAGACGTTGATCATTTTCAATGTTATCTGCCTTTAGTTTAAAGAATTTCAAGCTAATACTTGCAAATCTACAAGAACCCCCACTGGTTAGGAGACATTAAATTAGATTATTAAAATGATGCAATTTTATATCCAGAATTACAGTGGATTATGCTAATGGTGGTCAAGGTTATTAATTTTTATTCCAGTCACTACTGCAAATAGTACATGAACATTAGCCAAAATTAGCTTAATCTTTTTTTTGTAGCATGAATTTGAAATTTACACTTTATCTTCTTCCGGGGACAAGTCACACTTAATAGCATCTCTTAAAATGCAATCCTGTCCCCTAGAAAACCAAAGGTGGAAAACATGAACGCAATATGTTACCGCTGCCTACAGGCCATTTCCTCTCTACTCAGGTAAAGCTTCTTTCCAAATCTGTTCTACCTCCTACTTTCCAACACTGGGGTATCACTTAAAAGCCATCAAGCATTTCTCAAGAAAGAATACATATAGCAGTGAGGCACCCACACCCCAGTCACTCATCAAGGGAAATGTCAGGTCTTCTGTAAGCTCCTGTACACCGTGATTCAATTGCCCTTTCTTCTAACACCCTCCTCACCTCCCACCTCTTGGAATGAGAAGGTAGATACATAGCTCTGCCTGAACATCAGAAATTAGGAATCCTAACAGCTTTATACTTAAGATTTCCTAGAGAATTTTTTTCCTCAGGATGACAATGCAATGTTTACTTGACTCAGAAATGCAGGAACCTAAGATCCTGTTTGGTTTTGGTTCAGATGAGAAAATAATCATCTAGTATTGCCTGAACATCCACAAGAAGGGCTGACATCTTTGGTTCTCTTTGAGAAAAGTGGTGAAAGAAAGCTACAGAGATCAGTATTCATTACCTCCAGGACATCCATTCCCTCCAATTCTCCAGCCCATGGTACATGGGTTTTAATTTGGTGAATACACCCTACCCTATCTCCACTATGCATTTGGGGAGAAGTAATTCTTTTTCCAGACCCATAGAAGACCAAGGCAGGCTAGGGCAATTAGAGGAACTCATCACCCTCCCTAAAGGAGGGCACATGGCCCAAATTAAGCCAACATAAGCAAATGACTCTCAGAGTGAGGGCTTAAGCAGAAGCTATCAGAAAAACAGTCTTTCCCAGGAAGGTGTGGTGTACAGATTTCGTCAGGAACTGATGTCCCCTTTTGTTTCATGAGGGAAGAGGGTGAGGTTGTCAGGGGCCAACACAGAGAACATGAAGCCAAAACCACAGAAGGCAGAGAGGAGAGGAAGAGAGAAATGGGGGCCTCGGAGCCAACATCCTTGGAGCCACTGACTCTTCTAATTACCTGAGCTGGTAACTTTGCTTTGTGATGAAGTTTGCAGGTGGATCTTCAGCCACATTCAATGTAGAGAGTCCTTGTGGAGAAGAACCAATCTTCAGTGCACGTCTGATTCCCCAGAGGAATAACCAGAATGAGGATTAAATGGAAATGCTTATTCAGTACTTCTGACATTTAAAACTTCCCTTGTGGCTCAGATGGTACAGCGTCTGCCTACAGTGCGGGAGACCAAAAGTTTAAGACACAAAAACTAAATAGGATGACAAGAAAATTGGAAATGCCAAAATTGACTCTAGAGTGTACCTTGACCATCAGGGTATAAGGGTGATGGAAGAAGGAAAGATACAGAATGAGATCCTGTTACATGAACCAACCAGGTATTCACAGAAAGAAAGGACTAAAGCAGACAGCGATTCATCAGTCAGGTTGGGGAGAGGAGTGCAGTAAAAGTGATCTGGATTACTTGGAGGGGAGGTAAATATCAATAACTTCAGAGTTAGATAATTAAAATTATAATCAATTACATAGTTGAAGCGGAGTCTGTAACTTCCAAATTAGTACAGGTTGAAAAACTGAGGGAAAAAAAATCAGTTCGAAAGGAGGAAAAACACAGAAAAGATGGAACAAACTGAAAGGACAAGGGACTTTCCTGGTGGTCCAGAGGCTAAGACTACACTTCCCATACAGGGAGGCCTGGTTCAACCCCTGGTCAGAGAACTAGATCCCACAGCTGCAAATAAGAGTTTGCATGCTGTAACTAAAAGGTCCTGCATGCCACAACAAAGATCGAAGATCCCACAACTAAGACCTTGCTCAGCCAAATAAATAAATAAATATTTTAAAAAGGACAAAACAAAATGGAATGAATATATCCAACTATTTCCATAATCACGACAAAATAATGGACTAAATGCTCTAGGCAATAGAAAAGGATTGTCAGACCAAATGTTTTTAATTACCCAGATATCAATAGATGCTATTTATAAGGGATGTATCTAAAACATAAAGAAAAATTGAACATACAAATTTTAAAAGCTACACCAAGTATATTCTAACCAAAAGAAAGTGGTGTAGCTATATAAATATCATGGGGAAATATAATTTAATGTAAAAAGCATTGAGTTAACCAAGAAACTATAACAATTCTGAATTTATATATTTAGTCATTTGGCCTCAAAATACATAAAGCAAACATTTATGGAACTACAGCAAAACACAGACAAGCCCAGAATCATAGTGGGAAATTTAACACATCTCTTTGAGTAAGTAGTAGATCAAACAGGCAAAAAAAATCTGAAAGGATATTGAAAATGTGAATAACTTAATAATCATAAAATTAAACCTTTTCCTAGTACATGGAACATTAATGAAAATCAACCATTTAATGATCCATAAACACATTTTAAGGGACATTTAAACACACTGTAAGGGTACCATGCAAACAGGGGGTTTTCCCACTGGCTCAGCAGTAAAGAATCTGACTTTAATGCAGGAGATGTGGGTTGAATCCCTGGGTCAAAAAGATCCCCTGAAGGAGGGCATGGCAACTCACTCCAGTATTCTTGCCTGGTGAGTCCCATGGAGAGAGGAGCCTGGCAGACTGCAATCCATAGGGTGGCAAAGACGTGAACATGACTGAAGTGGCTGGGCATGCACACACACACCATGCAAACATTCTCTGAGTACAGTGTAATATACACTAAAGATCCGTAAAACAAAAATCACAACCAAAAAAATGTCCTTCGGAAGTTAAGAAGCAGACTCATGAATAATTCATAAGTCAAAAAATATATCATAATGGAAATTTTCAAATATGTAAAACACAACTTTAACGAAAATACATTTCAAAATTAGTTGAATACCATTTTATTAAAGGCAGAACGAGCAAATAGAGACAAGAGCGGAAATTAAGTAGAAAATAAATATATATTAGATAAAGCTTTTAAGAATCCAAAAATTTATCCTGTGAAAAAACAATTAAAATTGATAAACCTCTAGCAAGATTGAACAAAAAGAACCAGAGAAGGAATCGAGGAGCAGAAGAGAGAGAGAAAACAAAGCAATCTTAGGAATGATCACTGAAAAGATAATAGGAGGCTATTTGGAAATAAATGGAAAAATAGATTTCTATAGAAAAATCTACTTACCAAATTTGACTCAAAAAAATAGTTAAAAAATAGAATAATCATAAAATCATTAAAAATAAGTAAGTAAATGGTTCAGTTTTTCCCACAAAGAAAATGCCTAGCCTGGATGATTTTAGTAGCAAATTCTATCTAAAATTCAACGAGCAAAATAATTCCAATCTTAATACACTTTTTCCAAAGCATAACAAAAAAAGGGCTGTTCCCTAATTCATTTATCAGGTTAGCATAGCATTAATATCAGAACCACAAGGACAGTACAGGAATGGAAAACTATAGGCCAGTTTTATTTATGACTTTAGATGCAAACATCCTAAACATACTATTATCAAACTAAATCTAGAAATAAATGGGGGAAAATACATCATAATTAAATTGTTTGTCCACCAAATGTTTAATATTAGAAAAATAATGAAATTTGCCATATTAATAGATCAAAGGATAAAGATCATTTAATTATAATAGATTTTTTTAAAAATTAATCAGGGACTTTCCTGGTGGTCCAGTGGCCAAGACTCTACCCTTCCAATGCAGAGGGGGCCCAGGTTTGATCCTTGGTCAGGGAACTAGATCCCACATGCTGCAACTAAGAATTCACATGCCACAATTAAGAGTTCGTATTGCTTATTGTTGTTTTTAGTCACTAAGTTGTGTCCTACTCTTTTGAGACACAAAAGCCCACCAGGCTTCTCTGTCTATGAGGATTTCCTGGGCAGGAATACTAAAGTGAGTTGCCAGGTCCTTCTCCAGGGGATCTTCCTGAACCTGCATCTCCTGCATATGGCAGGCAGATTCTTTACCACTGAGGCACCAGGGAAGCCCTAAGGATTCGCATGCCACAACTAAAAAGATCCTGCATGCTGCTGCTAAAAGATCCCAAGGCCCCGAGCGCAGCCAAGTAGATAAATAAATAAACAATTTTAAATAAATATAAACTTAAAAAGAAATTAATTAATATCAACGTTGGTTAATTAAAAACAAAACACTGAGAAAATTAGGCAGAGAAGGTATAATATGAGTTTGAGCAAACTCCGGGAGATAGCGAAGGATAGGGGAGCCTGGTTGCTGTGGTCCATGGGATCACAAAGCGTCAGACATCATTTAGCAACTGAACAGCAGCGATCTCTCCATGATTCACCCCGTTGTATGCCCTTCACCTCTTGAGTGTGGGCGGGACTTGTGACTTACTTGGAGCCAATGGAAGGTGGCAGAGGTGATAAGACCTCCCTCCTGTGATTATGTCCACACCATCCTAGGGGACTGCAAGGTTCACCTACTGACTCTGAAGAGGCAAAGAGACATGTTGTCAGCCGCCCTTGGGAGGGGTTCTGTGGCAAGGATCAACTGGCCTGTCAGACCTGAGGGCAGCCAATAGTGGGTAAAAAGCCAGAACTCTCAGTCATATAAAGGAATGAATTCTGTCAACAGTCTGAATGAGCTTTGAAAAACGATCCTTCCCTAGTTGAACCTCCGGATGAGACTGCAGGCTAGCCAGCAAGATGATTTTCCCTGTGAGACTCAGCACAAATGACCCAGTTAAGCTGTGGCTGTACCCTTGACCCATGGAAACTGAAATAATAGATATGTGTTGTTTTGAACAATTTGTTGCACAGCAATAGAAAACTAATACAAAAGGAACTTTCTTAATCCAATAAATGATATCTACAAAATGATCTCTTCCTAAAAAAAGAAAAATGATCTCTTCCTAAAGCACACACCACACTTAATGGTGAAATCAAGATGCCTGTTACTACCATCTCTGCAGTGGAATTCCTAGCAGTGCAATATCTGCAGAAAAGAGGGAAAGGAGGAGCAGAAAGTAAAAAAATTTTGTCATTATTTGCAACTAATATGATTGTCTGCTTGTCTACCCCAAAAAATATCTGAAGATAAACTATTAGAGATAAATTAACAAATAATTAGAGATAAGTTAATCAGACAGCATGGTTGCTGGATACAAATTCAATCAATAAAAATTAATTACATGTCTATACCCTATCAATAAGCTAGGAAATGAAATTTTACAAAAGCAAACATTTATAATAGCACCCAAAAATATTAAAAATCTAGCAATAAACCAACAATATATGTTAGAGTTTTAGAGAGACAATTATGAAATGTCATTAAAGGACAATAAAAAAACTTAAATGGGAAAATATTCAAGTTCAGGATTGTAAATATGTTTATTCTCCCCCAAATTAATCTACAGGTTTTTGAGTGTGTGTGAAACATGACAAATTGAATGTTAAATTGATCCAGAAACAAAGAGGTCCTGATATCTCTGAAGGAGATCAAGTTAGGAGGATTTGCCATATATCAAGAATATTTGTCATAAAGCTCTCTTAATTAAGGTAATGTGGCCTTTGCGTAGACAGAGAAAGACAAATTAAACAATGAACACAAGTGAGAGCTGACAGACAAACACACATTTTTGGAAATCTGACCTATTATAGAGATGGCCTTGTAAATCAGTTGGAAAAAATGGACTATTCACTGAAGAGCACTGAAACAATGGCTATCTAAATACACACACAAAAATTAATGCTGGTTGAAATAAAAACATAAAGAAAAATGTGACACTTTCAGAAGACAGTAGATATCATTCCTTAAGCAAGACTCCAAAAGCTCAAACCAAGAGAAAATGACAATTCTGAGTATATTAAGACTTTCTATCCCATATTTTTTTTAAGTGAGAAGGGAGTTACAACCTGTATGACAAAGTCACACAAACCAAAGTGGCAGGGGCGGCAGGGGGAGGAAGAAGAAAGAAACATGAATTTTACAGAAAAAGGAACCACAAATGTCCATAAACATATTGAAGATGTGGTCAGCTTCCAGTGATCAAGGAGATGCAAACAAAACCACAAGTAACAATCACAACCACTAGAGTGAAATTGAAAATCAATTCCAAAGGTTATAAGTTTGTGGGGCAACTGGAACTGTCACCCACCACTGGTGAGAGCATAAATTGGTGTAACCACTTTGGAAAACAATTTGTCATTACTTAGATTGGTTGAGAATGTGCATATCCAATGACCCAGTATTATTTGTCAAACAAACAAACAAAGAAAAAAAACCCTCAAACAGAATAGAATGAGTAAAATTATGGGGAGTCAGTCATGTGATGGAATGAAATCTGTGAACTACAACCAGGTACACCAGCAAAAATGACTCCTGGTCACATAATATTAAGAGGAAAAACAGCCCAGGAAGAATACACATTGTATGTGCCTGTGATATGATAGTCAAAACCAAGCAGAACTAAATGATATCCTTCTTAAAGATACAGACATTGGTATGTCATGGGGAAGAAAGGAGGATGCGGGATGGGATTGAAGAGGGGTGTTACAGAATTCTAAGCTTCTAAACACTTCCTATATTTCAGTCCAGGTAGATAAGATACAGATGTTCATTTTATTATTCTTCTTTAACCTGTACAAAATGTATTCATACATTCTTTTGTATACCTGTTATGCCTCATAGTTTTTCAAAGTTGTTAATAAAGCAGTACCCAACATATGCCAGCTTTTTCCTCTGATCTAGTACAGCTGACTGGCATTATAGGCAGTGGTACCACCTAAGGTGGGCTTTCCAGGTGGTGCTACTGGTTAAGAACATGTTTGCCAATGAAGGAGACATAAGAGATGCAGGTTTGATCCCTGGGTCAGGAAGATCCCCTGGAGGAGGGCATGGCAACCCACTTCAGTATATTTGACTGGAGAATCCCATGGACAGAGGGTTAGTCCATAGAATTGACTGCAAAGAGTCGGACACAAATGAAGCAACTTGGCATGCATGCATGCACCATCTAAGGTAAGCAGAAGGAATGACCCAACATTCAGGAAAGCAGGACAAAGCTTAAGATACACCCCCAGAAACCTCAAATGTGGTTTCAGACTTTAGGAAACAAAAGAGATGTCCATAAATGACATCCATACTTCTTCAGTTACCAACAGAACTTTTATCCAGAGAACTTTGACCTTGAGCACATGACAGACACTCCCGAACACTGAGGAGGAAGGAGAACGCAGTCCTTACAGGTTTTCAAAGAGGGAGAGAAGCCCTGCCAAGGATGTCTCATTTAGTCAAGAACAACGTAAGTACCCAACAGCTGGATTTAGAGTCCGCCCAGCAGCAGCGGCAGCCTGGGTTTCTCATGCTGACTTTGGTGCTCATAGCTGGTAACCTTCTGTGAGAGGGAAGAGCTCCAAGCTTCAGTTTCCTCATCTGTAAAATGGGAACGCGAATAGTACTCCTGCGGGAGAGCTGCTATGAAAATTAAATGCGGTAACCTATGTGAGGTCACCTCCCACGCCACACAGGGCTAGCCCAGTCTCCTGCTGCTTGTGTGGAGTCGGTTATTTTCAAGCTTGATGTTTTACCCAGGGGGAGCTGACTTAACACAACCATTGCTTCTTTCCATCTAATGATGGTGTTTTCTAGCCTCTCCCATGCCTAGATTCAACCGACTCCATCAGCATAAACTAAAGAGGGCTGGAAATCCCGACGGTGTCCCAGGGGCGGCAAATCAAGAATGCACCTCACACTACTCTTACTACACCCGGGAGTCTAAAGCACATTATGCGCTGTGATTAAAAAGAGGCTTGACTGCCTCCACCGCGCAATCTTGTCAATCCTCCCAATCATCAAGAAATCGTAAGGACTGACAAATATCTCCTCCCAATCTCATTTCACAGAGGTCTGCAATTCTTAAGGGCATGCAGAGGGAGGCATGGATCATTCGGGAAACCCAGGGGCCATGGGAGGCAGCAGCTTCGAGTTCCTGCGGAGGAGGATGCCCCCGGAACCTCTTTCTGCTCCATCTCATTCCCCGTGTCCCCAGGCCCGTCCCCCACCTCCCCGCCCGCCTCCCCTGCCCCGTTCCCGCCGCAGCTGAGTGCGCTTCTGCTTCCCTTTGCCACCTTCCACCCGGTAAGGCGCCGCGATCGATTTCAAACCCTTATCGAGCCTCCGTGTCCTCTGCTGTGAAAATACTCTCTCTTCCTCCTTTTTCTTCCAAACGAGGTAAGTCAGTGAAACAACAGCCAGCCACTTCACAGTGCATTCAATTTTCGACTGTCTACTCTCCTCTCACCAAAAGCGCTAAGATGCTTCTAGCTAAATGAATTATAAATTGCGATCTTCCTTTTTCCTGCTTATGTTTATTTTCCTTCAATATGTCAAAATTCTTGGAATCAAAAAAGCGAGCTTTTAAATAAAGACCATGTGGAGAGCAAATTAGGTTCTGCCCTGCATGGAAATTCTTCAGTCGCTCCCTGTCTGTGGGATCAAGTCTAGATCCCTTTCTAATCCTTGTCCCACTGTGACCCCAGCCCACCTTCCAGCCTCCTTCCCTCTCTCCCTGTCTTGCCCTTCCCCCATCCTCCCTTTCTCCCTTCTTCTGTTAGCCTGTCTCACACTCATGCACACACAGCTGGGTTTCATAAACCTGAGTTTCACATACTTGTGTTTCCTAAGGGTTTACACATGCCCTCCTCCTGCCTGAAGAGCCCTTACCTCCATTTTGCCAAGAAAATTCTACTGCATCCTTCAAGACTCGCTTCCCTGAAGCCCTCTCCATCTCCCTCACTCTAAGGATAGCAGCCCTCATTTGTCTAAACACCTATTGGTTTTCAACCTGCACATCAAGATCACCTGGAGAGCTCTCTAAAAATACATATTCCTGGACCTCATCCCAGGCCTTCTAAGTCAGATTCTCCCCGGTGGGAACAAAGCGTTTCAAAGCCTCACAGGTGATGCTAACACACGGCCATGGCTGAGAACCTGCGCTGCATGGCAGCTGAGATCCTGGGCTCTGGAACCAAGTGATGTAAAGCCTGGCTCTGCTACCAACTGGCTGCCTGACCTTGGGCACGTCACTCAGCTTCTCTCTGCTCCATAAAATGGGCACGACAGGAATAATAATGTCTACTTCACAGATTTGTTGTGAGTTTTTGTTGTAACTCCCTGGCATCGAGCCAGTGTTTAATCAGTGTTAACTATTGTTGTGTGTTTCTGGCACACACTTCATGTAATCTTCACAATAGCCCTGAAGGATAGTTGTGATTAATCATAGTTTACAATGCGGGATCTGCAGCTTAGAGAGAAAAACAAACCTAGGGTTCATAGCCAGATCTAGGATTTAGGACCAAGTCCACCCTTGGGTCCTAAGTCAGTTCCCGTGAACCACATGGCACTTTATGTGTGTGGCGAGCAAGTCACATTGAAATGACCTTACCATTTGGATGAACCACTTAACATTGGCTGTTAAATTCTGTGTAGCTGGGATCTATGTCCTGGGCATCTTTGTATCCCCAACACCTAGCACAATAAATGCCATCTAGTCGGCCCTCCATAAATATTGGCTGAAATGTGAATTAATAAAGAAGAAAAGAAAGCAGGGAGGGAGAGAATCCATCAACAACAGTGGTCTGAGTCTCTGAGCAGCTCCCCGGGCTGGCACTGGGCCACACACCACCCTTGGGAGAATGTCTTCACGAAGATTATCTCCTTCACAAGGAATCCAGTGGCAAGGGTAGAAGTCTCCCTATTTTACAGATAAGAAAATGGAGGCAAAGAGTAGTAATGGATCATGAATCTCTTGATTTCTTATCTTTTATTTACTCTCTTCTCTGTGTATTTTAATGTAATAAGACATTTCCAAATCATCTATGAGAACAGTACATAAATCAATTAACAAAGCTTTGTTATTGATGATTTTACCCAAGTTTACCTCCTTGAGAGAAGGGGTAGAAGTCTGAAATTCCTATTTGTTGATGTTCTCTAATTAACAGTAACATTTGTGATGCATTCGCCATGGGAGTCTACCTTTGGGAAAGCTTGAAGAATATATGTTTGGGTTTTTTTAAGCACACGTGTCAAATGGAGGAGGCACATGGGTGAGCTGTGGGTCCTCCACTCACCCAGGGGGTCTCAGAGGAGTAATTGGTCAAGGGAGTAGCAGCAGAAACCGAATTTAACAAAGAAGTTAAAGTCATGTGGAAGTCATGTGACCTGAGCTCCCTCTAGCCAGGAGAGAAGCAAGGCCTTCATCTGGGTCTGGAAACAGAGCCTGGGATACCCGCCCCAACCAGCAGAACTGGAGCGAGGTGATGTGCCCCAGGGACCCGTGTTGGAACTTGGTAGCAAAGAAGGAAGGAGCAGGAGTCAAGACCACACACCCCCCATCAGTGCCTATGAAAGCCATGGTTCCCAATCCCCAGACGGTGTGTTCAGTTGCTCGGTCGTGTCCAACTCTTTATGACCCCACGGCCTGTAGCCCACCAGTCTCCTCTGTCCATGGGATTTCCCAGGCAAGAATACAGAGTGGGTTGCCATTTCCTCCTCCAGGGGATCTTCCCGACCGACCTAGGGCTCAAACCCAAGTCTCCTGCATTGGCAGGTGGATTCTTTACCACTAGTGCCACCTGGGAAGCCCTCCCAATCTTCAGACCATCAAGTAGTATTTTCAAGTACTATTTTCACTTTGTCTGGGATAAGCTTCTCGGTTTACAGTCTTTCATTTATAGCATTCTGTTCCTCAGAAGCCTCTGCGTTCCCGCTGCGGGCTCACACTCCCTGAGGAGTTCCATGTGTCAGGGTGAAGGCGCTGAAGGTGGGCCCTGGCCCTGTGACCCTCCTGGCGGGCTGCAGTGGCTGGGGCAGGCTGGGGGGACACACAGGCCGTCTCCAGTCCCCCTGCTCCCATCGCCCTGCCAGGGAGCTCACTCAGCGGGAGCTCACCCACTGCTCGGTGAGCCACCCAGCGCCCCAGACAGAGGCACTTCTCTCTCCCTGGGGCTTGGTTCTGACCCTTTTCGGGGGAGGCGACAGAAGGAGACATTGGAGCAGGTTCTGAAAGTTCCTGTCACACAGATTATAGTAACCAAGTTTCCCCTTAGAAATGGTGACTCCAGGCAGCAGGTGAGACTCACCTGGGACTGGAGGGGGTCAGCATGGCGGGATTGTACCACCCAGCTTGCCCACCTCTGCCCCTCCATGATCTACTCCTAAGGCCTTTGGTGCAGCATTTTAAAGGCCGGGTTGAACAAGGCTGTTCAGTTTGAACCAGACAGGTGAGACCTGACTGCCGAGGAGAAGCAGGAGCCAAGAAGGGGCCTGGCCAATGGAAGAGACCATTTTGTTCGGCCAGATTGGCAGCCTCAGCTTGAGTTGAGGTCATCTCTCACTTTCCATCCTCCTCCTCCATGTCCCACTCCTTCTCCAAAAACATTTAGAATAAACTCCACCCCTGCCTCTGAGAGATCGGGTTTTAATTTTTTGCTATAAAATTGGGGGGAGTGTGTTGGAGGCAAGCTATGTCTGAGTAATAAATACAGAACAGATTCTCAATACATCATACGCTGACACATCAGGGACACAGCAATGGCTGGAACCTGTAGCCGAGTCATTAATTTGCTGATTCAATTCTGGAAGAAGCCCACCAGCTTTGACTTCCTCATTAATTTCCATAGACAAACTGCAACCTCTATCTCCATGGGCAAGCTAATGGATTTGATAATTACTTACTTCTGCCTTATTTTCACATCCTATTCTAGTCTCAGAGTTGGAGTTTGGTGGTTAAAATATCTCTAACATCAATATTTTGTTTCCAAAGATATTTGAATTTTAAACGAATAGTGCAAAGCTTCCGGTACCTTCATACACAAGTGCACCTGTTTATTTCAGTTTGGCAGTTTTCCTGATTACTTTTGTACCAGAGGAATTACAAAGATTAAGTGTTATTGCTAAACTCTTAAAAATTAAAAGTATTACACTGGTAATGGGTATTGTTCATATTTTTTGGAGCCTTATTATTCTGAGAAGGGCTTCCCTCTTAGCTCAGCTGGTGAAGAATCTGCCTGCAACGCAGGAGACCTGGGTTCAATCCCTGGGTTGGGAAGATCCCCTGGAGGAGGGCATGGCAACCCACTCCAGTATTCTTGTCTGAAGAATCCCCATGGACAGAGAAGCCTGGCGGGCTACAGTCCACAGTGTCACAGAGTCGAACATGACTGAGTGATTAAGCACAGCACAGCACATGATTCTGAGAAACCCCCAAAGTAAAGATTCATTCCCTTTCTCTTACAGATGTTCAGTGAACAGAGCAAGGGTTTGGAGTCAGAATGACCAGGGTTCATATCCCAGCCCTCCACTTACTAGGATATATCAGTTATTAAGTTATTTCAACTTTTGGACCTCAGTTTTCTCATCTGCAGAATGGAGAGAGCATGTGAAACAGCTGCTGAGGATCGAGTGTGATTGTTTAAAGCAATGATTTCCTGGACCAGTGGTATCGACAGGACCTGGGAGTTTGTTAAAATACAAATTCTCCGGCCCCACCCAGACCTATTGAACCAGAAACTCTGGAAGTGAGGTCCAGCAATCTGTGTTTTAACCAGTGCTCCAGGTGATTCTGATGCCCACACAGGAATGAGATCCCCTGGTTTAAAGTGCAAAGCATACAGCAAGCACCCAAGAGTTCCTTTTTCCTTTTTTCTCTTTAAATAGCAACGGTTCTTTGCATCCAATGACTACGTGAAATGAGCTAGTGATTTCAGCCTACCTGCTCAGTTTTAACTAACACAAACCCTAGACCTAAACAGTCCTTCGAGGATGGATGCCCACAGTCCAATAGTATCCTGTAATTCACCTCAAAGACGTCACCTTCCAGAAAGTCTACTGGGGAGAGGGTGGGCAGATAACATTATGCATTATTCTGTGGAGGGTTTCTTCGTAGGAGCAGACTGTTTTCATTTCAAGAGGAAACCAGGTACTTTCAGATTCCCAGCCAGCCAGGCCACTGGTGGGGCTGGAGCCTTGACTAAATGCTGCCATCCTGTGGGCAGAAGCAAGACACAGTGTGTGACCACCTGGCCATCCCACCAGCCCTGGCCGGGCATCTGAAACACACCAGGCCTGGACAGGGGTCTGACCGTACAAAGGTGTAGATGCTGCAGCCCCTGCCCTGAGGGGATTGCGATGGACTAGTGAGCAAGATGAGACTGTAGACAGATAAGTAGGTGGCCGGCGCCGGGGCCCACAGGAGGGAGGCACTCACGCAGAAGTGCCTGAAAAGACTCATTTAAATACGCAATCTGTTCCCTAAGGGCAGCAGAGAATTTGCAGAACTATTAATAAAGTTTCACAACAAATATACGGGTTTTTTAATGAGAAACTAAAAATTAAGAGTGACTTAAAAAAATGCTATTCAAAGGCTCCATTTCTAATTATAGTCTCCTAATGGAGAAAACATGGAACGGCTTCATTTCTCCTGATATAACAGACGCTCAGTGAGAGCTCCCATTGATAAATTGGTACTCTCATTTGTATCTGTTCACACTGCATGATTTAAAACTCTGGAAGGATATTTCATTTTAGCACAAAATACCATCTTTTCAGCAAATGCAATTAACTGAAATTCTATATATACCTAATTCAGTCTTTCAGATAAGTAAAAAATACTATCTACCAAAACAAGAAATTGTCAAAAAGATTTGGAAGGCAGCTTGAAAGCACTCCCAATGAACAAATCCAGAAAAATTAGGGCATGAAAATAAATAATGAAGTGACAAATTACAGCCTATTGAATAAAATAGGAAATATGACCATGTATTGATGTACATAAGTTAAATGAATAAATAGAAAATTTGATGAAGAATAGGATATTTACATAGTTTTATAGTATCACCCTCGTTTTATAATATCACCCTATAGAATGTAAATTGGTACACAGTACAAGAAAATAGTATGAAGGTTCATCAGAAAATTAAAAATAGAACTATCATATGATCCAGCAGTCCTTCCCACTTTTGGGTACATTTCCAAAGGAAACAAAATCAGTATCTTAAAGAGATAGCTGTACTCCCATGCTCATTGTAGCATTATTCACAGTAGCTAAGATGTGGAAACCGCCAGTGTCTGTAGACAGATGAATAGGTAAAGAAAATGTGAATAATATATATATAGAGAGAAAATGTGAATATATATATATAGGCTTCCCTGATGGCTCAGTGAATCCACCTGCCAATGCAGAAGATTGGGTTCGATCCCTAGGTTGGGACGATCTCCTGGAGAGGGAAATGGCAACCCACTCCAGTATTCTTGCCTGGAGAATCCCATGGACAGAGCCTGGTGGGCTACGATCCAAGGGGTTGCAAGAGACAGCAACTAAACCACAACAACAAATACTGTTCTCCATAGCGGCTGCACCAATTTACATTCCCACAAGAGAGTCAGACTTGACTTAGTGACTAAACAACAACAAATATATATGCACACACACAATGGAATATTATTCAGTCTTTTTTTTTTTTTTTCAAAAAAAGAAAGAAATCTTGTTATATATGACAGTATGGGTCATGGATGAACCTGAAGGGCATTATGCTAAGTAAAAAAGGCCAGACACAAAAAGACAAATACTGCATGATCTGATTTATATATAGAATCTAAAATAGCAGATCTTTTAGAAGCAGAGAGTAAACTGGTGTTTGCACGGGGCTAAGGGATATGGGGAAATGAGATATTGGTTCAAAGGGTACAAAGTTTTAGTTATTCACAATAAAGAAGTTCTGGAGATCAGAAGTACAGATACTGACTATAGTTAATAATACTGTTCTAACTGGTATCTCCATCAGCCTTATCCTGTGTGGCTTGTGAAGAAGAGGATTCTTCTTACCAGCAACCCATGTTTCATGTAAACTCTGAGAAGAAATGAATCTTGTCTTAAAAATAATAATAATAATAATACTATTCTATTTACAGTCCTTGAAATTTGTTGACAAGTAGATTTTTTAAAGCCTTCAAATTATAGTTTATTTTGTTTTTCTTCCAGTTTTACTGAGACGTAACTGACATACCACACTGTACCCGTTTAAGGAGTACAGCATGGTGACCTGACTTACATGCAACATGAAATGATTATCACAAGAAGTTTAGTAAACATCCTTTATCTCATAAAGGCACAAACTTAAACATTTTTTTCTTTGTGATGAGAACTCTTAGGACTTGATCTCAACAATTTTCATATATAACACACATCAGTGTTAATTATATTTATCATGGTATACATTACATCCCTAGTATTTATTTAGCTTATAACTAGAAGTTTGTACCTTTTGACTACCTTCATCCAATTCCATCCATTTCCCCCCACCCCCCTGCCTCTGGTAACCACAAATCTGATCTCTTTTTCTATGAATTTGTTTCTTTGCTTTGTTTTTCAAGTGTAATTAACCTATAATACGTTAGTCCTTGTTACACGATTCAGTATTTCTATACATGTCAAAATGATCTTTACTGCAAATCTAGTTATATCACCATACAAGGATATAGGTATTGACTATATTCCCCACACTGTGTATTTTATAACCATGATGCATTTATTTTGCAACTGGATGTTTCTACCTTTTAATTTCCCTCACCTATTTCCTTCCTATTTCAACCCCTCCCCTTGGGCAACCACCTGTTTTTCTCTACGTGTCTGTTTCTGTTTTATGTTTGTTCATTTGTTTTGTTTTTCAGATTTCACATATAAGTGAAATGATACAGTATTTGTCCTTTTCTGTTTGATTTATTTCCCTTGGCATAATAGACCCTCTAGGTCTATCCATGTTGTCACAAATGGCAAGATTTTGTTCTTTTTGTGGCTGAGTAATATTCCATTGTCTCTATATGCCATATTTTCTTTATCTATTCACCTATTTGGAAGCATTAAGTTTCCCTCCATAACTTGACTATTAAAAATGATGCTGCAACCAAAAGAGAGGTGTAGAAAATTTTCTAATTAGTGTTTTCATTTTCTTCAGATAAATACCCAGGAGTGGAATTGCTGGATCATATGGTAGTTTTATTTTTAATTTTTTGAGGCATCTCCTTCCTATATTCCACAGTGGCTGTCCAATTTTTTTTATTGAGGTATAGTTTATTTACAACATCATATGTTTTATGTGTACAACATAATGATTCACAGTTTTTAAAGGTTATGTTCCATTTATAGTATTAGAAGATATTGGCTGTATTATCTCTACTGTGCAATGTATCCTTGTAGCTTAATTATTTTATACACAGTGGTTTGTACCTCTTAATCCTCTCTCCCTGTGTTGCCCCTTCCCCTTCCCTCTGCAACCGTAACTGCTAGTTGCTTCTCTATATCTATGAGTCTATCTCCACCTTTTGTTACATTCACTAGATCATTTAACTTTTTAGGTTCCACATATAAGTGATATTATACAGCATGTGTCTTTCTCTGGCTTATTTCACTAAGTATAACACTCTCCCAGTCCATCCATATTGTTGCAAATGGAAAAATTTCATTGTTTTATAATAATTAGTATTCCATTGTATATGTATACAATATTCCATTGAATATTCCATTTACGTTGTATGTAGAGTAAGTAGTATTACATATGTATATGTGTATATAAAGTAGTATATCCATTGTGTATGATATCTTCTTTATCCATTCATCTGCTGACGGATACTTACATTGCTTCTATTTCCTGGCTATTGCAAATAATGTTGCTATGAACATTGGGGTGCATGTATCTTTTCAAATTAGTGCTTTCACTTTCTTCAAGTGTATACCCAGGAGTGGAATTGCTGGATCATACAGTGGTTCTAAGTGGCTGCCGTATTTATATCCCCACCAGCAACACACAGGAATTTCCGTTTTCCTTACCAACACTTCTTGCTTGTTGTCTTTTTGATAATAGACATTCTGACATGTGTAAGGTGATATCTCATTATGGTTTTGATGTAGTTTTAAATGAGATTTTTTTTAACTTTTCTTTCTGATATTTCATTGTTAGTGTAAAGAAATAAAACAGATTTCTGTATATTAATCTGATATCCTGCTAGCTTGCTGAATTCATTCGAACTATCATTGTGAATGGTTCAAAACTCAACATTCAAAAAACTAAGACCATGGCATCCGGTCCCATCACTTCATGGCAAATACATGGGGAAAAAAGTGGAAACAGTGACAGACTTTATTTTCTTGGGCTACAAAATCACTGTGGATGGCGACTGCAGACATGAAATTAAAAGACACTTGCTTCTTGGAAGGAAAGCTATGACCAACCTAGGACAGCATATTAAAAAGCAGAGACGTCACTTTGCTGACAAAGGTCCATATGGTCAAGCGCTGGTTTTTCCAGCAGTCCTGTACAGATGTGAGAGTTGAACCATAAAGAAGGCTGAGTGCTAAAGAACTGATGCTTTCAAACTGTGGTGTTGGAGAAGACTCTTGAGAGTCCCTTGGATTTCAAGGAGCTCAAACCAGTCAATCCTAAAGGAAATGAGTCCTGAATGTTCATTGGAAGGACTGATGCTGAAGCTGAAGCTTCAATACTTTGGCCACCTGATACAAAGAGCCAAATTACTGGAAAAGGCCCTGATGCTGGCAAAGATTGAAGGCAGGAGGAGAAGGGGTCAACAGAGGATGAGTTGGTTGGATGGCATCACTGACTTGATAGACATGAGTTTGAGCAAGCTCCAGAAGTTGGTGATGGACAGGGAAGCCTGGCATGCTACAGTCCACGGGGTCACAAGAGATAGGACTGCAAGACTGAGCAACAACGTCCTTGTGACCCTGGAATGAATCCACTCGATCACGGTGTATTATCATTTTTATGTGTTGGATTCAGCTTGCTAATATTTTGTTAAGGATTTTTTACCTATATTCATCAAAGATATTGGCCTATTTTTTGGTAGTGTCTTTGTCTAGTTTTGGTATCAGGGTGATGGTAGCTTCTTAGAATGACTTTAGGAGTGTTTAGGAATGAGGCTAAAATTCTTGTTATCTTCAAGAGTGTCAAGATCATGAAAATTAAGGAAAGCCTGGGGAACTGTTTCAGACTGAAAGAAAGTCAGGAGACTTAAGAACCAAATACAGGATATTCTGAACTTGATTCTTCTGCTACAAAGATTATTATAAGGACAATCGGCAAGCCTAGTATGGGCTCTGAGAGTTATTATATGGTTGTTATATATCAGTGTTAAATTTCTGATTTTGATGACCTTTGGTTATCAAGGGAAATGTCCTTATTTGTAGGACAGATACTAAATGCAGAGACTAAAATATTTGAAGGTAATGGAGAAGGCAATGGCAATCCACTCTAGTACTCTTGCCTGGGAAATCCCATGGACGGAGGAGCCTGGTAGGCTACAGTCCATGGGGTCGCAAAGAGTTGGACACAACTGAGCAACTTCACTTTCACTTTTCACTTTTATGCACTGGGGAAGGAAATGGCAACCCACTCCAGTATTCTTGCCTGGAGAATCCCAGGGACAGGAGCCAGGTGGGCTGCCGTCTATGGGGTCGCACTGAGTCGGACATGACTTAGCAGCAGCAATGGGGCATTGCGTAAGTTCACAACTTACTTTCCAGTGATTTGAAGGGAAGGGGCAGTTCTTTGTACTAGTAACTTTTCTGTAAGTTTGTGATTTTAAAATTATACGGAAGACTGCTTTTTAAAAAAGAATATCAGTTCTGGAGTCTGAGTCCATGAGTGTAGTTGGAGGATCTAGGACAAATTACTGAATTTCTCTGTGCCTTCATTTTCATATCTGTACAACAGTAGTATCATAATACATACCTTATGGAAAATGAAAACAATAAATGTTACAGATTAATAGGGTAACAATTTAAAATAGGGATCATTTAATTTATCATCCAAACTGGGATTCTTTTCAAAGTAAAAGGGTGTCAACTGCTAATTCCTCAAAGAGATCATCCAAATCACCTGCTTGTCAGCAAAGTTAGGTTTATTACTTAATCCAACAAGGGAGACCATTACCTTAGTAGTGTCTCCCGAGGAGGCGGTTATGGGTTCAGACGGGTTGAAGAGTTGGGCTTAAATGGGGTCTTTCAACACAGGGGCCTGAGAGGATGACTGGAACTGACCAAAATCATGATCTCATAGTTTAGAATTGGTGGATACAGGGAGGAGAGGGTTTCAAGGGAACATGGAGGAGTATACAGATGGTTCACAAGCCAGTTGAGTGATCTACTGCTGAGTGAGAAGGGGGCTATTACTCTGATGAGGACTAGCTGAGTAGTCTATGTTCAAATAAGTGGATTTTTTAGGTGTGCCTGAGATAAACAACAATGATATTCACAGATTCCTAAGCTGGAGTATCTTCTTTTTTTTTTTTTTTTGGAGTTTCTTGAAGTTCAAGTATTGTTAATGAAGTGTTTGTTCCTAACCCTATTAAACTATGTGTAGATGGTTTCCATTCTCAGGGACACTAACTAGACATGACTTAGGAACAACAGGCATAAACCAGGATATCTGGTTACCCTACCTACCACTAGACCAATATCAAACCCATATAACGTAGGACTTATTATCCCCACTCAGCAGATAAGGAAATTGAGGCTTGTGGTCATTAGGAAAGACAGATTGTTGAGCCTTGACAGATGAAGGAAATCTTCCCAGAGGAGGTTAGAGTCAAGTTTAGTTCTGAATAATTAGCAGGAGCTCATTAGGTGACAAAGGGAAGAGAGGAAGATGGTGCTGATGGGGGGCAGGAGGAAGTGCACCCAGCCAAAGGAGCCAGGGCCTCCTGGGGAACTACAAGCATCTCAGCTAGGGAGAGCCGACGAGTGAGAGGGGAGGAGCCCTGGAGTGCCTTGCTATGGAGTTTGGGCTCTATTCTAAGGAAGATAAGTCATTGGAGGGTGGTAAGCAGGAGTGGCATGCTTACATGAGCATTATAGAAAGTTAAACTTAATTGCAGTTGTAGAAAGATGGATTGGAAAGGAGCAACAGTTATGAGGCTGCTTCAGTTATTCAGGAGAAGAATAAGGAGGACTTCAAATAAATTTGAATCAGTGAGAGTGGGAGAGAAGTGGGCAGATGAAAGAGAAGGAAGCAGAACCAACAGGACTTAGTGTTTTGAGTAGCAGGAAGGGGCCAAAAAGAGGGAGAAGAGGAATTGCAACTGACATGATAGTGAATCATCCTATCCATGAACATGTTTCATCCTATTTTTTAAATTGTCATTCAGAAATGTTTTATAATTTTCTTCATAGAGAGACTACATTTGTTTATCCCTATATATAACTAATACTGATTTGCTATTACAAATGGCATTTTAAAGCCTCAAGTCTCGTTCTTGAGCTTATGAGCCAGAAGGCAACTGTTAACAAAATGACCTGTTTTATCATTCAGCCAAATGCCCAGCCGCTTTGGGATGCCCGCATTTAAAGGAAGAATTATACCATCCCGGGTGGCAGCCAAGTGGCCAAATAGCAAACGGAGCAGCTTCCCGGTTCCTTTCCTCAGAGAGGACAGGGCCACGGTTCCAGCCCTGCCGCAGGTGTCAGGGCTATAGTCACCCGCAGGGGGAGCCCTGATAGCAACTCCCAGGTGGGTGAGAAAATCTGCCAACACCTGGCAAAGAGCAGAGCCCTGAGAAAGTCTCTTCAGGAAGCAGTGTGCCGCTGGCTGAAGTGTAGTTTATCATTACTGGCAGGCAAAGAGGAAGGCCTTTGGCTTATACAGAGTTCCAAATCCATAAAGGAAACACATTACCCTTGACTATCTGAAACTGCACATTTTCACATTTTACTAATTGTGTTTTTATTTGTTATTTACCCAGGAACTAAGTAAGGAAATAAATCTACTGAATTTGCATAGAAGTGATTGGGTATACAAACAAATGGGATTTTGGTAATTGGGTGTATAAGTTCTAACAAATGAAGAAATTTTTCAGAAATATTTCAGAATACTATGTGGGTGATAAAGCAACATTTTGATAGAGCCCTTTTTCATTTCCAAAGCTCTTTTCTATCCATTATGTCATTTGATCCTTACAACAATCGTAGGAAATAAGCAGGAAGACTATTACTTTCCTGAATTTATAGATGTAGAAACTGAGGCACTAGTGATTTCAGGACTTGCCCAAGGAGGGTTGTCATGCTGGCACCCAGCAGAGCGAGGACTCAGGGACCTGATTGCAGGCCACCACTACAGTGGCCTTTGGGCTTTCCTGGCGGCTCAGTGGGAGAGAATCCTCCTGCAATGTAGGCATCACAGGAGATGTGGGTTCAGTCCCTGGGACGGGAAGAGCCCCTGGAGGAGGAGGGCATGGCAACCCACTCCAGTATTCTTGCCAGGAGAATCCCAGGGACAGAGGAGCCTGGCGGGCTGCAGTTCATTGGGTCACAGAGTCGGACATGCCTGAAGCAACTAGCACAACATAGCACACGCTGCTGTTTACCTTTGCCTGTCTCCCATCCAAGTACTAACCAGGCCCGACCCTGCTTAGCTTCCGAGATCAGACGAGATCGGGCGCGTTCAGGGTGGTATGGCCGTAGACTACCGTTGCCTGTCATATAGAAGTTTATTCTCAGCCACTCCAGGGCCCTGGCCAGCTTGAAAATTCAATATAAATATTTATTGGGGTAGAAAACAAGAAATAAACCAAAGAAAGACATAACTACAATTTTATGCTGACCCCACTCCAGTATTCTCCCCTGGAGAATCCCCAAGGACAGAGGAGCCTGGCAAGCTACAGTCCATGGGGTCGCAGAGAGTTGGACATGACCGAGCACATCAGTTACAGCTTATAATTACATGGGAAAGCTTATGGTGAAAGAGATTCTCTGGATAGCTAACCTGCCACAGGGATATGAGCATGAACAAATTTATCCTCACCTGGCATTGTCGATCAATAGCATTCACTGAGCAGGGACCCTGAGCTGGCCTCTCTAAGGCCGTGGACAGCTGCCCAGGTTGAGGTTGATCGTTTCTAAAATGATGGAACTTGAACAGGTCATACTTCCACTGCAGACTATTCTTCGTTCTTGGGCTGGGAAGACAGTTATATTGTCTTCCCATATATGCTTTTATTAAATATGCCATTAGACAAGACGGGTTCTTCCACATGATAACCGTATTACTTCTGGTAGAATATAGACTAAATGGTTCTTCCTAAAGTAAAATACACTGGAGGATATTTGGTGCCAGTATCCAAATTAGCTTAAATCTTTTTTCCAAAATATTCTGACAATTCTCTAAGAAGAATTGTGGGGTTTTTAGGCCATTGGAACATTAAAAGAAATTTAACACAATAACAACTGGCTTTAATCTACACTGACTAAGTACAAGAGAGCAATGAGGGAATCATCTGAATGATGTATTGGAACCATTTGGATTAAGTGAGTTCAGATCTATAATAGGCAATAGCCATCACATTATTTCTCCTGTTTTTGGTATTTTTATTTTTCTTGAAAAGTGGAGATTTCTTTACGCAAAAGAATATTTTGCTTATAGGTCAATCTCATCTGTATTAATTTCTTCCCTAATGACTTTTATATACTTTTATTTATTTTACTTTCTTTTTGGCTGTGCGGGGTCTTTGTTGCTATTTGGGCTTTTCTCTAGTTGCAGAGAGTGGGGGCTGCTCTCTAGTTGTGGTGTGTGGCCCTCTCGTTGCAGTGGCTTCTCTTGTGGAGCACAGGCTCTAGGGCGCATGGGCTTCAGTAGTTGCGTTACGCAGGTTCAGTAGCTCTGGTTCCCGGGCTCTAGCGCACAGGCTCAAGGGTGATGGCACACAGACTTAGTTTCTCTCCTGCATCTTCCCAGATCAGGGATCAAACCTCTGTCTCCGGCGTTGGCAGGCGGATTCTTTACCACTGAGCCCCCATGGAAGCCTCATGTCCCCTAATCATTTAAAGAATGACCCTCAAGGTAGGTTTAGGACTTGTATTTTACAAGATATTTGTGTTTTGTTTTTTTTTTTTTTTTTAGTTCTCCCAGTTTATTGCTACCAACCCATCTCCCTCCACCCTCGTGCACACATGCTCAGTCATGTAATCCCATGGACTTCAGCCCGCCAGACTCCTCTGTCCATGGATTTTTCCAGGCAAGAATACTGGAGTGGGTTGCCATTTCCTTCTCCAAGGATATTTGTTTTATCTAGTGGTTACTTGTGAAGAGGGGGTTGGGGGCAAGATAGAGGTAGGGAATTAAGAGATACAAACTAGTTTATTGAGTTGGCTAAAAAGTTCATTCAGGCTTTTCCATAACAGCTTACAGGAAAATTTGAACAAACATTTTGGCCAACTCAATACATAAAATAAATAAGCTACGAGGATATATTATATAGCACAGGGAATATAACCAGTATTTTATAGCTACTATAAATGGAATATAACCTTTAAAAATTGTAATCAGTATATTGTACACCTCTGACATACAATATTGAACATCAACTATATTTCAGTTTAAAAAATCAAAAAAACCCCATGGCATTTCTGCATAAAATATTTGCATTCAAAATTATTCATGTATACATATTATAGTGAAAGTGAAAGTTGCTCAGTTGTGTCTGACTCTTTGCTACCCTATGGACTATACAGTCCATGGAATTCTCCAGGCCAGAATACTGGAGTGGGAGGCCATTCCTTTCTCCAGGGGATCTTCCCAACCCAGGGATCAAGCCCAGGTCTCCTGCATTTACCAGTTGAGCCACCAGGGAAGCCCATACATATTATATATAGACATAAAATTTAATTTGTTTTGCTTTTTAAAAAATTAAAGGGATAGGTTTGGTTAGTTAGTTGACTGGTTAGACATCAGAGATAGCTTTTAGTTTTTGAGATAATTGACTAAGCTATTCTAGATATTTAAACTTATGTTCATTAAGAAACCTCAAGTCAAACTATAAAGCACAAAACACAATACTTCAACATTTAAATGTTTTCAAAATATGTTTTGTTTAACTTTAGAGGACCTTTAAGAAATGATCTATTATCATCATTTCTTCCATTTTCATTTAAATTTTGCTTTGTTTCTATTAAATTCAAACAAAGGTCAGCATAATACTTCTATAGGTAAGGCTCCCTTGGATACAGGGAAGATGAAAAGATGAAAGGGAATTTGCTGATATAAAAAATTGAGATAACCAAGGGTGTACCTGAATTCCAGTCAATTTAGACATGCATGGATCAAAGATGTCCTCAGGGCTCCACTCTCTTCATCTTTCAGTTTTATTTATCCCTCCTTGGCTGTGAAGCCAGATATCCACTCCCCAAATGACAGTGAGACGGTCTCTGGAAGGCCTCATATCCCACAATCCTAGTTTAACAACCTGGAAAAAGAAACCACCATTAGTTCCCCCCAATCCCCCTGCAAAAGCTTAGAAAGACTGATTGTTCCCCTGCTTGGTTTAGTTGCATGCCCAACTATGTACCATTCTATTAGGCAGAAGAGTGGAGGAGGGTTCTGATTGGCCAGATATAGGTCATAGAACCACACCTAGAGAGGGAAGGTAGGCCCAAACTGATTGTATCAGATGGAGTCCTCACAAGAAAGAAGTTCTGTACAGGAAGAGAGCCAGAAAAGACCTGAGGCAGACCACAAGAGACAATCAGTTCCATACTTTATCTCTGGATGGTAGGAGTAGAGGAAAATTAATTTTTTTATATTTTTATATATATATATCAGATTTTCATCTAAGACCATGTACTATTTCCATAAACAGGGAAAAAGCAATGAATATAGTTTACATTTCTAAAAGTCCTATAGATATATGGAAAGATGAATTGTTAAGTGAAAAAAGTTAAATTGTTGGACAGTATCTATAGTATGATCACATTTATGGTAAAACACTTCTAAAGTACATAAGGAATGATTGTAGTATTTACCCTAGAGAGTCATCAGGAACAGGTTATGGCAGTATTTTGCTTTTTATTTTAGGACATTTATACTGTTGCATTTTTTCATCATGCACATGTACAGTCTTTTATAATAAATTACAAACAGTGTGGATAACAAATACGTTGCGTGCACAGGTGCGTGCGTGGGTGCACCTGTCACATTCTTTGAGACCCTATGGACTGTAACAATAAATATAGGATGGTGTATTAGTTATCTATTGCTCTGTAACAAAGCGTCCCACAGACTAAGTGGCTAAAAACAAAATATATTTACTATGTCACAGTTTCTGTGAGTTAGGAATTCAGGCATGACTTTACTGGGTCCTCTGCTTCACAGACTTACACAAGCCACATTCAAAGTGTCGGCTTACAGCTGCCATCTCACCTGAAGACTCAGCTGAGAAGGATCTGCTTGCAAGTTCACTCACATGGTGGTTGTCAGGATCAATTCCTCATGAGTTTTTGCACTGAGGCCACCCTCAGTTCCTTGCCATGTAAGTCTCTCTGGAGAATATCCCACATCAGAGTGAGGAAGTGAAAGGGAAGAGATAGTACCAGCAAAAAGAGAATGTTAGCAAACAAAAGCCATGGACCTGCCAACTCATTACTTTGCTCTATTCTATGTGCTTGTTAGGAGCAAGGCACTAGGTCCAGCCTACGCTGGAGGGGAGAAGGTTATACAAGGGCAGAAATACCAGAGGTAGGGAGTGTTGGAGCCAGGTTAGATGCTTCCTATGACCATTGGAATAGCCTGAACGGCTTCATGGGCGAGGAACTAAAAAGGTGCAACTTCGAAGAGTGACAAATTCAGCAGAATGAGAGAAAAGTGGAGGGAAATATGGAAAGGAAGCACAGAAATAAAGAAGATATACGGTAGAAACGTGGGTAAGTGTTTTCAGGGAAGGGACTAGACCATAGACCATACTGTTGAAAAAAAGTGAACTTTTCTTAGGAGTAACGAGGCTGGAAGAGTAAGTTAGAATGAAACGCCAAACTAAGGAATTTTAAGTTTTTTCTCTGTAGTGACTAACCAGGCTGTTCATCAGTATCCTCACCAAAATCTTCTTATGTCATGTTATTAATGATTTAATTGATAGCTTGGGGGATCATGATTTTAAGGAAAAATATCACATCACAGTACATAATTCACAAAGTAGATAATGTGCTTATAAAAAATAGAAAGTTGGTTACGTATTTATTCTAATCTCATCATATTGCTTTGATTTCATGTTGTAGTAACTGTCAGCAGTCACGTAAGGAACCTAAAGGTTTTGGAAATACTTCTACAGGGAATGATATTGATTACAATGCTCTCAATTAAATATTTAATATACATTTGTATTCAGTAGCAGTGTTGAGAGTGGAGCAAGCAACAATTTTGAAGCAAAGAAGAGAATTTTAATACCATTTGAATCTACTTTTTGAACATTTCAAAGAAAAGGTTGTAATAAAAATGTGCCGAATAGGTCAAGTAAGTGCAAGGACACTGAAAGGGTCATTAAATATGGAGCCATGGAAATGGTTGATAGAATCAACAAAAGCAGTTTTTTTTTCCATTTATTTTTATTAGTTGGAGGCTAATTACTTTACAGTATTTTAGTGGTTTTTGTCATACATTGACATGAATCAGCCATGGATTTACATGTATTCCCCATCCCGATCCCCCCTCCCACCTCCCTCTCCACCCGATTCCTCTGGGTCTTCCCAGTGCACCAGGCCGGAGCACTTGTCTCATGCATCCAGCCTGGGCTGGTGATCTGTTTCACCCTAGATAATATACATGTTTCGATGCTGTTCTCTCAAAACATTCCACCCTTGCCTTCTCCCACAGAATCCAAAAGTCTGTTCTGTACATCTGTGTCTCTTTTTCTGTTTTGCATATAGGGTTATCGTTACCATCTTTCTAAATTCTATATATATGCGTTAGTATACTGTATTGGTCTTTATCTTTCTGGCTTACTTCACTCTGTATGATGGCCTCCAGTTTCATCCATCTCATTAGAACTGATTCAAATGAGTTCTTTTTAGTGCCTGAGTAATATTCCATGGTGTATATGTACCACAGCTTCCTCATCCATTCATCTGCTGATGGGCATCTAGGTTGCTTCCATGTCCTGGCTATTATAAACAGTGCTGCGATGAACATTGGGGTGCACGTGTCTCTTTCAGATCTGGTTTCCTCGGTGTGTATGCCCAGAAGTGGGATTGCTGGGTCATATGGCAGTTCTATTTCCAGTTTTTTAAGAAATCTCCACACTGTTCTCCATAGCGGCTGTACTAGTTTGCATTCCCACCAACAGTGTAAGAGGGTTCCCTTTTCTCCACACCCTCTCCAGCATTTATTGCTTGTAGACTTTTGGATAGCAGCCATCCTGACTGGCGTGTAATGGTACCTCATTGTGGTTTTGATATGCATTTCTCTGATAATGAGTGATGTTGAGCATCTTTTCATGTGTTTGTTAGCCATCTGTATGTCTTCTTTGGAGAAACGTCTGTTTAGATCTTTGACCCATTTTTTGATTGGGTCATTTATTTTTCTGGAATTGAGCTGGAGGAGTTGCTTGTATATTTTTGAGATTAATCCTTTGTCTGTTGCTTCATTTGCTATTATTTTCTCCCAATCTGAAGGCTGTCTTTTCACCTTGCTTACAGTTTCCTTTGTTGTGCAAAAGCTTTTAAGTTTCATTAGGTCCCATTTGTTTATTTTTGCTTTAATTTCCAATATTCTGGGAGGTGGGTCATAGAGGATCCTGCTGTGATTCATGTCGGAGAGTGTTTTGCCTATGTTCTCCTCTAGGAGTTTTATAGTCTCTGGTCTTACATTTAGATCTTTAAATCCATTTTGAGTTTATTTTTGTGTATGGTGTTAGAAAGTGTTCTAGTTTCATTCTTTTACAAGTGGTTGACCAGTTTTCCCAGCACCACTTGTTAAAGAGGTTGTCTTTTTTTCCATTGTATATTCTTGCCTCCTTTGTCGAAGATAAGGTGTCCATAGGTTCATGGATTTATCTCTGGGTTTTCTATTCTGTTCCATTGATCTATATTTCTGTCTTTGTGCCAGTACCATACTGTCTTGATGACTGTGGCTTTGTAGTATAGTCTGAAGTCAGGCAGGTTGAGAATCAACAAAAGTAGTTTTAGCAAAGTGGTAGGAATGGAAGCTTCAGCAAGCATTGAAGAATTAACAGGGCTCCCATTCTGACAATATGAAAGAAAAGTTACTATTCAAAGGATAGTGAAACAAACAAAAAAACACTCCTGCTTTAAAAAAAATTCCTAAAAATACTAAATAAAATATTTTTAAAAAATCTCCTTATATATATATATATATATATATATATATATATATATATATATATATATATATATAACTGAGCAGGCAGAAAAGTAAGGGAATTCCTCAGAGGCTAAAATAAATCAGAAGCATAAAACCAGAGGGTGAATGAGCGTTGAATCCAGCCCCCTTCCTAGGAGCATCTCATGATCCCCAATAACCTAGAACCATGCTATTTCATCAACCATGCTATGAAACAGAAAGCCAAGTGTAGTGCCCTTGCAAGTTGGAAATTTGGTTTTAAAAGCTTGCATAAAGCCAGTACTGTCAAAGGGCTGTACTCTCTGTGAAAAGTTTGCTTCATAAAGGGAGAGGGATATAGCTCTTGAGTGGAGTAAGGTAAAATTTCCCCCAAATAATTCATAAGCAGCAAGTTGGCCCTCACAAAGATTTGGTAACCAAATTCATGCTACTGAGTGATCAAAAAACTCCAGGCCAAAAATTTAGTTCAGAGTGGTCCCAAGTTTTGGAGTGTCCCTACTTAGTAACAATTAGAACTGGACATGGAACAACAGACTGGTTCCAAGTAGGAAAATGAGTACGTCAAAGCTGATATTGTCACCCTGCTTATTTAACTTTTATGCAGAGTACATCATGAGAAATGCTGGGCTGGAAGAAGCACAAGCTGGAATCAAGATTTCTGGGAGAAATATCAATAACCTCAGATATGCAGATGACACCACCCTTATGGCAGAAAGTGAAGAGGAACTAAAAAGCCTCTTGATGAAAGTGAAAGAGGAGAGTGAAAAAGTTGGTTTAAAGCTCAACATTCAGAAAACTAAGATCATGGCATCTGGTCCCATCACTTCATGGGAAATAGATGGGGAGACAGTAGAAACAGTGTCAGACTTTATTTGGGGAGGGCTCCAAAATCACTGCAGATGGTGATTGCAGCCATGAAATTAAAAGACGCTTTCTCCTTAGAAGGAAAGTTATGACCAAACTAGATAGCATATTAAAAAGCAGAGACATTACTTTGCCGACAAAGGTCCGTTTGGTAAAGGCTATGGTTTTTCCAGTGGTCATGTATGGATGTGAGAGTTGGACTGTAAAGAAAGCTGAGCACCGAAGAATTGATGCTTTTGAACTGTGGTGTTGGAGAAGACTCTGGAGAGTCCCTTGGACTGCAAGGAGATCCATCCAGTCCATCCTAAAGGAGATCAGTCCTGGGTGTTCATTGGAGGGACTGATGCTGAAGCTGAAACTCCAATACTCTGGCCACCTGATGTGAAGAGCTGACTCATTGGAAAAGACCCTGATGCTTGGAAAGATTGAGGGCAGGAGGAGAAGGGGACGACAGAGAATGAGATGGTTGGATGGCATCATGGACTTGATGGGCATGGGTTTGAGTGGACTCCAGAAGTTGGTGATGGACGGGGAGGCTGCGGTTCATGGGATTGCAAAGAGTCGGACATGACTGAGTGACTGAGCTGAACTGAACTGACATAGTAAGCAGAATGAAAAAGTGTTTCTAAGGAAAATACCCTTAATGTAGGCCTCAAATATTGCTCACAATACAATTTCAACAAACAGAAGAGCACAATAAAAATTACAGAATATACAAGAAAACAAGACATCATATAAAAGAACCAGGAGAAAAACCTACAGCGAAATCAGACCCACAAAGATGTGTGGTATTGAAATGATCATATAAACAAAAACAAATATATTAGTAGATTTTTTTTTAAAGACTTAGACACATGGGTAAGGAACAAGACTGTAAAACTGACCTTGCTATGAAAAAGTGCCAGACTGAACTTCTAGAAATAAAAAATCAGTGACATTCTAAAGAAGGGAAATTAGAAACGTGGAGAGAATAAAAATGAGCTAAATGTCCAACTTAAGAAATTAGAAAAAGAATAATAGACTAATCAAGAGGAAAATAGCAGGAAGAAAATAATAATAAGTAAAGAAATAGTGAAATTGAAAACAGGATCAACAAAGCCAAGATTGATTGAAAATTTATAAACTTGAGGGAAACTGATTTAGTTTAAGATAGAGAGACAGAAAAAGAGGCACAAAGCAATACTGCCTTTTATGCATAACATTGGAAGTCACACCACAGCATTAATTCTGCCAAATTTTATTTATTAGAAGTAAGTCACTACAGCAACCCATATTCCCCTTTTATGAGAAGAGGTTTAAACATGCAGACATATTTTAAAACCACTACTTGCTATATTACAGTTTCTACCTGGAACAGATAAGACCAAAAAGAGACCTGGTGCACTGGGAAGACCCAGAGGGATCAGGTGGAGAGGGAGGTGGGAGGGGGGACCGGGATGGGGAATACATGTAAATCCATGGCTAATTCATTTCAATGTATGACAAGAACCACTGCAATGATGTAAAATAATTAGCCTCCAACTAATAAAAATAAATGAAAAAAAAAAAAAGACCAAAAAGAGAAAAGTGAATAAAATGTATACAGACTAGAAGGAAAGAGTCAAATCTGGTATTCACAGGATATATTATCTACATGAAAAATGCATAGAATAAACAAATCAGTAGAATTTAAAAAGCTGAACATAAAATAAATATGCAAAAGTTAGTTGCATAGTTGCACACCATTAATAACTGATTAGAAAACAGACTTTTAGGAAGAGAGCATTAAAAACTGCAGCAATTGAAAAAAAAAGATAAAGTGAAACCTGCTCACCAATACAAGTATCTCCTGATAATGCCTGATAATATCAGGAATCCAATCCTGAAAACCAGGTATTCTGCACAAAAAAATCTAATCAGGGCTCATTCCCCATTATTTTAAAAGGAAAAAATTATAATGTATTAAATTTCAAACCAAACTCTCTAATCAATTTCCTAAAACTAAACACAGTAGAATGCCTGTAAGTAACAGATGATAATAATAGGATAGAAAATGCTAAAACTCTCAATAATTAATATAATTGTTAACAAATAGCTGCTCTGCATGCAGTAGAATGGCTTTTTAAAAAACCAATATCCCTATATACACCTCCTTTGTTGACACTGGGTTTATGTCTCAAAACATCTGATTCTGATATTCTACCAACAGTCCTGTATTTGCAATGTAACTTGAGAATTCCCCTCCATGTTGTTTTGTAAAAACGATTGATGTGAGTTGGGACAAAAAATACATTTTTACCGTACAACCACAGGCCAAAAACACTGTATTTGTAATTTAATTTCTGAAACACATTCATTATAGCTATCTTAAACTCTGTGTATTTTAACTCTAATATCTGGATTTCCTGTTGACCTCTTTTTATTATTTATCTTGTGTCTGAATTTTGGGAAAGTCTTTTCTTTTTTTCCACCCTATTTTTCATTAACTGCTAGACGTACTGTATGAAAATGTTTGCAGTACTGGACAATATTATCTTCTCCCAGGGAAGATGGTTTATAGGAGAGGTTAAGATAGGGGCAAACCACTTAGTACATCTAAGATTGAATTATTTCAAGCTGGATTTCAACTTCCTTGAGTTAGGGATCCCAATCTAAACCTGGTATGTTTACCAGGACCCTTCTCATCAGTGAGTTCTGAACTTCAGGAAGCTTCTGAACTTCCAAAAGCTCTATCCAGCTTCTTACCCTCGCAGCTTTGACTTCAGAATTCAAAAATACAGTTCTTGTTGCTATTTAGTCCCTAAGTCATGTCTAACTCTTTGTGACCCCCGTGGACTATATAGCCCACCAGGCTCCTCTGTCCATGACATTTCCAAGCAAGAATACTGGAGTGGATTGCCATTTCCTTCTCCAGGCAATCTTTGTGACCCAGGGATTGAACCAACATTTCCTGCATTGGCAGGCGGCCAGGAAGCAAGGGCAGGTGGACTCTCTACCACTGAGCCACCAGGAAAGCTAACACTAGATACCATATTTGGGGTCAAATGTTGGTCTCTTTTCTGTGGGATTCCCTCTTCTCCAATCTCTTCACTCTTAAATCCTTTGCCATCTCAATGGATATGCTTTCAAACAGATATTTTTTAAAAAATATTTTATCCAGAAGAGAATGTCAACATTGTGTTTAAACTTTAGAATGCATGATAAATTTTAAGGGTAACCACTAAAAAGAGAAAGCATAATTCCAAATATTTAGAAAGAAAAACATGGAATAGGAAAAAAGTTAAAAAATAACTCAGTTAATCCAAAAAGAAAGAAAGGGGGGGGGGGAGTAAGAAATAAAAAAAGCCAGAAACATAGAAAACATGGATCAAGTAGAAATCAGAATCAGTTTCAAATATATCAAGAATTACAATAAATATATGTGGACAAAAAATTGACAGTTTCAAGACAGAGATTATCAGAATTTTTTAAAAGTCCATTTGGATTTCTGAGTACTTCTAAAGAAAAAGAACTTAGAATGATTAAAAGTAAAAGGAATGAAAATGATATTCCAAGCAAATACTAAAAGAAAGCTAGTTTGGCCATGTTAATATCAGATAAAATATATTGAGGATAATGAGCATTATAGGGATAGAAAGGGATAACTCTATAATGATTTAAGATTTAATTACCATAACATTTCCCTGTGGCTCAGCTGGTAAAGAACCCATCTGACAATGCAGAAGACACAAGATATGCAGGGTTTGATCCCTGGGCAAGGAGATCCCCTGGAAAAGGAAATGGCAATCCACTCCAGTATTCTTGCCTGGAAAATTCTATGGACAGAGTGGCCTGGAGGGCTACAGTCCATGGGGTTGCAAAGAGTTGGACACAGCTGAGCATACCCCATAACACAGTTCTAAAAATATAAGCATCTAATAAAATATACTCAAGATAATATAGAGTATACCGTGATGACCTAGAGGGGTGGGATGGGGGTTGGGTGGGAGGGAAGCTAAAGAAGAAGGGAATATATGTATACATACAGCTGATTTACTTTTTTGTACTGCAGAAACTATCACAACATTGTAAAGCAATTCTACTCCAATAAAAAAAGACATTTAGATTATAACTTGATAAAAACTACAGGGATAAATGGACAGATATATCATCACTGCAGGAGATTTTTTTAAACATGTCTTTGTGTCTGATGATTCAAGCAGACCCCCCCCAAAAAAAAGTATCAGCAAAGATGTATATCTGAACAACAAAATTAACAAACTTATAGTAATGGACATACATCAGTTTTGCACCCAACAGTGAGAGACTACAAATTCTTCTCAACCACATATGAAACATTTACAAAATTAGGCCATGAGTTAAGCTATAAAGCAAATAACAAATTTCAAAGAAAAATATTACAAAACTATGTTCTAATCACAATGCAGATATTTTAGAATTTAAAATCTCCATAGATTTTGAAATTAGAAAACATGCTTTTTAAATAACTCATGAGTCAAGGAAGAGACTATAATACAATTTTAAATACATTTTACAACTTAATGAAAACAGTATATATTAAAACTTGTAGGATATGAAAACAGTGCTTCAAGGGAAATTTATTGCCTTAAATACTTTCTACAGAAAGAGGAAGAGGCTGAAAATTAATGAACTAAGTGTATAACTTAAGGAGAAAACAAACAACAGAATAGACTCAAAGAACACAGAATATGATAATTATAAGAGCAAAAGTAGGAACTAAAAAATAGGAAACTAAGTTACAGCAGAGAGAAGCAACAAGGCCAAAAGTTGGTTCTTTGAAAAGACCAACAAAATAAACTTCTGCAATGATTTATCTGTGAAAAACAGGAAAGAAGAAATAGATAAATAATTTATCAGTCAGTTTTCACTATAATATGCTGTGGTAACTAACAAAATCTGAAATCTCAGTGTTTATTTTTTGCTTGCTGTGTATAACACATGTCTTCTGCATTCTCAGATCCCCAGCGGAGGACATGCCATTCTCAATGAAGAGGGAAATGAGCAAGAGAGCTAGTGGAAACACAGAAAGAATATTTTTTAAAGATTTTGGTCAGATATGAAGTCATTGTGACCAAACTCATTGTCAGTTGGGTGGATATGCATACTCCTCCCAAAAGGGGCACTTCAAATCCCATGGCAATAGGTAGAAATGTGTAGTCCTCCTACAAGAAGGGGAACAAATATTTGAGGAACCATCTGTCCATCAACATATGAATGGATAAAAGAGCCCAGAAAAAGAATGAAATAATTGCAGCAACACGGATGGACCTAGAGATCACCATACTAAGTGAAGTAAATCAGACAGAGAATCTTATATGTGGAGTCCAAAAAAATGGTACAAATGAACTTATTTGCAAAACAGATATAGAAACAGACCCACAGGCATAGAAAACAGACTTGCCAAAGGGAAAAGGTGGGGGAATAAATTAGGAGTTTAAGATTAACATATACACATTATTATATATAAAATAGATAAAACAACAGGGACTTACTGTATAACACAGGGAACTATAGTCAAACTCTTGTAATAACCTATAGTGGGAAAGAATCTGAATACATACATATATATATGTATATACATACATTTATTTTGTATATAAATATATATTTTGTGTGTGTGTGTGTGTGTGTGTATAGTTTGTATATATACAAAAATAAAAACCCAACAACTGGCAATTGCATAAATATTAGGCTGCCAGAGAATGAATAATCGGTACACCCAGAAAATTGAATGACTTGTTACATAGCCATGAGAATGAATGAAATGCAACTTCACTCAACAAGAAGAATGAATCCTAGTAATATGGTCAACATTTGTGTTCTCCCCCAAATTCATAAGTTGAAATCCTAATGCCCAACAGAAGGTATTAAGAGATGGGGCCTTTGGCTTAACTCATGAGAGTAGAGCCCTCATGAATGGAATTCAAAGTCTTATAAAGGAGACCCCCCCAGAGATCCCTAACTCGTCTGCTATACAAGAACTCTGCCAATAGGAAAAGGGCCTTCACTGGAACATGCTGGCACCCTGACTTTCACCCTCTAGAGCTGTGAGAAATAAATTTCTGTTTATAAATCTTTGGTATTTGTTATAGCAGCCTGAATGGACTAAGTAACTTAGGAATATGTTTGTTAAAATAAATGTCCAGAACAGTAGATGAAAGTTCAAAAACATCACACATACACAGGCAGACACACAAACCTAATTTTAAAATATACTGTTTAATTAATGCACATAAATGTGAAAAAAATGAAAGCAATATAAAAGTTGTGTAAACACAAGTCAGGATGGAGGTTACTTCTGAGGGGAAAGCAGTGGTACAGTATGGGGCCCACTTATAAGAAGATTTAAATTATTGGTAATATTTCTTGTCTAGGTTGGGGTGGCAAAATGGCCGAGTTAAAGGTGATATTCATTATAACATATTAAAAATACTTAATCTGAACTTTCCATCCAAGGACTACTGATTTGGGGACATTATTAACTTATCCAGTGTAGCTGAAATCCTTTTTTTTTTTTTTTAAAGATGGTATCCACCTACCATGCAGGCCTTCCGGCCTAACTACGTTATGAATGACTGAGGAGTTTAATCAAGGCCATGAGCAAAAATGTAGCATCCCAAACCCAAGTACCTATTCCGCACCATGCCTACAGCAACACCATTAACAGAACAGTAAAAACCCAAGGAAAGCAGAAACAAAATCCTAGCTTAACTAGCACGCAAACAAAAGAGAGAGAAATCACGTGGTGCTCCCTCCCACGCCCGGCGCGCCGGTGATGTCACCAATCCGCGACAGGGCCATTGATTTCAGACTGAAGATAGAGAGGGCTACGTGGTGGGGGAGGGCGGGGGGAGGGTCCGGGCGGCAGTGACTCTCTGGTGTCGAGTTGTGTCCCGGAGAATTACAGGACCCGGTAAGAGGTTTTCCCCTTCCCCGCCATCACTTTCTGTGGCCTGAACGCCCAGCTCCCGCCGCCGCTCCAGTGTCGGGCGCTACTGGAAGGGGCAGCGCAGGGGCGCCCGGGTGGGCTGAGGGTGGCCGCAGGGCCGGGTGGGGAGGCGGGGGTCGCGGGCAGCGGCGGGGCTCGGCAGCCTGGCGGGGAGGTGAGCGCCGGGGCCAAGTGCTTGTGTGCGTGCTCCCGGGTGTGGGCGGCAGAGACTGCGCACGGATGCTCTGGCGCTTGTGCCAGCCAGAGCCGAACAGCTGGGTACCAAAGGCCCTTGTTTCCCTTTCGGCAACTCCCTCGCCCCAGGGAGAGTGACAGCAGAGAGAGGCGCCTGGGACTCGTTCCGGTCCGCTCTTTTCTGCGCCTTCAGCTCTGACTGCATAGGCCCGCGCCTCATCCCTGGGGTAACATCCGCCGCCCTTGGCGTGCCTTCCACAGGGAAGGCGTAGGCGTCCGCCGTGTAGAGCCCACTGCGGGGTCACGGACACTGCGCTCCGCCTCGCTCTGGCCTTGGTGCAGGAAGCCTAGTTGCGTCACCTCCCCTTCCTTCATCTGGCTTGATTCTTGGGCCCCGCTAGAGGGTAAGCCTGCCTCAGGTGTGACGTGTTGATGTCAGAGTTTGGGAAACTTGCTTTTCAAAAAGGCCTTAGTACCTGTCACTGGATACTCAACGCAGTGTCGGGGTGTCCCAGCCTGCGGTAAGGGAGGGAACAGAGTCTAAGCTGCTGAGGGGGGAGGAGGTGCACACAGAGGCCTGCACAGTGGCTGTTGTTGAGAAGGAGGCCGGATCTCTAGAACAGGTCACTGGGAGCGAGAACGCAGGAGCAACAAATTGTCCAGCAAATGTGAGTGATGATGCCAGTTTTGTTTCTTTACTGAAGAAAGCCTGTTCCCATCGTGTCAGAGATCCTGAAATATCTTTTCCATTATTTCATAATTTCACAGTTGGGTGTGCTTGCTGTATTATGAGAGGCAGGGAATAGAGTGGAGAGGGGGCATGAACTTTGGGAGTCAGGTCTGCTTTGCCAGCTGTATGACAGTGACTGAGTTATTTAACCTTTCTACTCCTACTTGATCTTATCTACGAAATGAGGATAATTATATCTACCTTGCAGGGTTGTTGTCAGAATTTGAAGTGTCTAGCTATTATTAGTAAGTTCCCAGCACCCATGATTTGAACTTGCTCCCTTGCTGAAGGTTTCCCATTGGTACAGCTGCTTGAAAAGCAGGGGAACTTTTTGCTATTCTGGATATTTGCTATTCTGCCAGATAGGATAAAGCAGAGTTGGGATGGGGGTGGGGAGACTAGAAACCCACCCTCTCTCTACAGTAGACCATCAAATTTTAGAACTGGAAAAAGATTAAGCCTCACTTTATTCTCTTAATTATGCTTAGTTGCTTCATTCGTGTCCAACTCTTTGCAACCCCGTAGAATGCAGCCCAACAGGCCTCTGTGTCTCAGGCAAGAGGAGGATTTCCCAGGCAAGACTACTGAAGTGGGTTGCCATTTCCTTCTCCATCTCTTAATTATAACTTCTCTTTATTGAGCACATGCTACGTGTGTGACCCTGTACCAGGCTCTTTACAGACATGAATCGATTTAATCCCTCCAGCAACCCAGTGCTATAATAAGTATTATTCCCATTTTACAGGTGCAGAAGATGAGCTTAGCCAAGTTTCTGACACTGATTAATGGCAGATCTGGAACTTGAACCCAGGCCTTCAGCCTGTGTGGGGTTGGGGCTTGTTATTTCTCAGCATCACCAACTCAGTGGACGTGAATTTGAGCAAACTCCCAGAGATGGTGAAAGACTGACGTGCTGCAGTCCATGGGGTCAAAAAGAGTTGGACACGACTTATCAACTGAACATTTCTCAATGACCTGAGCCCAGGCAATGTGAGCCTAGTGTAGTGGGGCAAGGGAGGCATAAGCAGAGTTTAGAGGGCCAGTGTTTACTCTAAGAATAACATCTCATTGTCCAGTTATAAATTATCTTGTATTTTACATCTTGCCCAGCATTGTCCAGATGTGAACCAAGATTTGGCCTTTTCACCCAGAGAAAAAGGAAAGGCTCATGGGCACACAGTGCTGGGGTCATAGACACACAATAGATACTTGGAAAGAAGAAAACATCTTGAGATACTGTTACTTCAGCCAGGAGTAACATTGCTTAAGACAGTTTCCTTTAAGCTAGCTATTTTTATACTATAACAGGGTGTAATGTGAGCTTCCTTCTGATTTGTGGATTTAAAGATTTAAAGCTGTGATTCAGACCACAACTGGTATTATCTGTGACCAGCTGATTTGAGTTTTCAAATATGTGAACCACAGGATCTGAGCTTTTGGGCTTCTGTAGTGATCTTTTGAGATACAGCAGTTTATTTTGCTATAACATCTGTTAGACTTGGACCATGGTGAATACAGCTGCTTGAGTTGTTTCCTGAAGAACACTGAATGATCATTTGGTATCAGGGGTAAAGAGTTCACAATATTAAGTTTGTCACAAAATTAAGTATTTGAGAAAGATCTGTGATGGATGTGCATTAATGTGGGAATAGTAAATGGGTTTTAAACATGATATTCTTGGTGTTTTTGATCAGCTGTTCTGTGTTGTTTCTCAGTTTGAAGATGACTTTCGGCCGTATAGTGAGTTATTAGAAACTTGGAAGATTTACATAACCCACCCGTGTAGATTGTGACAAATAAACTCTCAGTTCCTCCACCAGGGAGCTTCTGTACCCTCCCAGATGTCCTGAAGTCATCTATTTCATCACGTTTATCAGACTTAATGGGAGAGTTGCTTTAACGTAATTTATCCTTCCTTTCCCTTTGTACCCCACCACCACCACACACAGAGTGAAGTTCTTTCCCCAGAACGGTATATACTAATCTAATTGCAAATAGCAGAAACCTAATGTAAACTAATGTAAGCAAAAAAGGATTGATTATTTAACTAGGAGGTCCAAAGGTGAACTTCAGGCATGGCTGGATCATGAGACTGAAATGATGCCGTGAAGACTCTCTTCACCCTGCCTTTCTCTGCTTCTTTTTGTTTATCGCCCTCATTCTTTTCTGCTGTTTTCTCTATTCATATTGAAAGAGGTGACTTCTGGCAGCTCCAAGCGTATGACCTTATAGCTCACTTCTAGCATTGTAAGCTAATCATGTAGACAAGGAGCAACGGATGCCATGATTAGGCAAGTCTGTGTCACAGGCCCACTTTTGAAGGGCAGGAGTAAAACTTCTTCCATAATGACATGGGATGGGGAAATGCAGAAGTACTAGGCAGGTGAAAACACCAAATGATTGCTTCAAGTGTGTGTGCATGCATAGGCATTTGTGCTGACGTGTCCTCATATCCCATTTCTCTGAGGCATTTCCAGAGTCTTCCACTAGAATGAAGCCACCTGGTTTTGTTTGTCCATCGCACATTGTTATTTTGTTATGGCATTGATCGTGTTCTTTTTATCCTTACCTTGCCTTTGCATCTGCTGTTTGGGTTGTGCGTGTGTGCGTGTGACGCACACACTGTTTTGGCTGATTGACTTCCTTGGGTTCAGGCCACGCTTCTCTTCCCAGAAGGCCTTCTTTGACCTCCATCAATTATGAAGTCACATAAACCCCTGAGCACAACCCCATTGTGGATTTGATTTCTGTTTGATAACTGTCTGTTTTCAGGTCAGTTCTCTGCTAGACTGAGAGCCCGTTGAAGACAGATGTGCTCTGTATTTCTTACTTAACTAAGAAATAAGCTGCATTATTTTTCTTCTTAGCACTTAGAACTGATTGGCATTGTATATTTGTTTGTTGCCTGTCTTCTCACTAAAACATCAGTTTCATGAAAGTAATGAGGAAAGAAATTTTTGTTTTGTTTACAGCTGTATCTCTAGGGTCTAGACTAGGATGGTGCCTGGCACATAGTTTGTGCTTAATAAGTGTTTACTAGATGAATAACTGAAAATCTACTCACAGGGAGAAAATGTGTTGATTAGGATTAATCAGCATTAATCTGCATGATAGATACAGTTGTCATTGTAAATGTCTGTAAACACAAGTATTCAGGTGCCATCCCAGCAAGGCAGAACCTCTCTCCCCATGTGCATCTGAACCTGCAGAGGTGAAGGGTCAGGCCCCAAGGAACAGCCGCCTGGAAATTCCACCCTGTGAGATATTTCATCCCCCTGAAGCCCTCCTGAACTATGATGTTGTTCAGTTGCTAAGACCCATCCAACTCTTTGAGACCCCATGAACTGCAGCATGCTAGGCTTCGCTGTCCTTCATTGTCTCCTGGAATTTGCTCAAACTAATGTCCATTGAGTCAGTGATGCCATACAACCATCTCATGCTCTATCGTCCCCTTCTCCTCCTGTCCTCAATCCTTCCCAGCATCAGTGTCTTTTCCAATCATTTGGCCCTTCACACCAGGTGGCCAAAGTACTAGAGCCTCGGCTTCAGCATCCGTCCTTCCAATGAATATTCAGGGTTGATTTCCTTTAGGATTGACAGGTTTGATGTCCTTGCAGTCCAAGGGACTTTAAAGAGTCTTTTCATAGTCTAAACTATGATAGGTAGGATATTAAGGCTTTTTTTCCATAGTTTGAGTCTTTTTTTTCCCCCCTTAGAGTATTTATCTTTAAAACATTTCCTTAAGCACTTACAATGAGCCAGGGAAGGTTTTAAGTCCCTTAACAATTCATTCTTTGACTGGAGTTTGGGGATCAAGGGTTGTGAACTTTAAACCTTTTTTCTTTTTTTAATGCCCAAACATTCAAAAGAGGCTTAAAAAAAAAAATCCAAACTAGAAAATTATAAAAGAAATGAGACCCCTGTCCATCCAGCTTATCTCACCCTCCAGGGATAGAGCTACTACTAATAGCTTGGTGTGTATCTCCTCCCGTCCTTTTCTTGGACTTTTAAATAAAATATACTCCATCTTCTTGTCATTGTTTGGCTTTTCACCCAGATGTTCTGCATGCTCATCTGCACCTTGCCTTCTACATAGCCATCTTCAAGGTGCTTCTGCTGTGCCCAGCGCTGCTCCCCAGGGACAGCACCCTGCCTTGGGGTGAGTGGCAGAGCCACAGTGGGGGGACTTGCAGCATAGAGTGCAGTCTGTCCTTCAGCACAGTGGCTGCTCAGGTGTTGGTCTTTGGCCCTCTCCCAGGGAGGGCCCAAACCCCCATCCATCTTCCTGGTGCCTCATCTTCAGGGAACCCTACTCACGCCACATGCACCCCCCAACAGAAAAAATGGAGCAGTCTTACCCTTCTGTTTCTTCTTTTAACACACAAAAAAAGTAGTTCTCTTACAGTTAGAGGCTGGAGGTGAGAGGGCTGTTGTTTAACCCCACTCTCACCGCCAAATATCCAGGCCCCCCTTCTACCTAGCTGCAGTACCTTCTTGTCCTCATGTGCTTCCTTAAAAGTGAGTAAGACTATGGCTGAATCTTGTTGATGTATCATGCAGAAACCAACACAACATTGTAAAGGAAAAATATGTGATACTTACTCACTAATAAAACAGTTGCTGGTGCTAAATCACTTCAGTCGTGTCCAACTGTGCGATCACAGACCGCAGCCCACCAGGCTCCCCCGTCCCTGGGATTCTCCAGACAAGGACACTGGAGTGGGTTGCCATTTCCTTCTCCAAAGCATGAAAATTAAAAGTGAAAGTGAAGTCGCTCAGTCATGTCCAACCCTTAGCGACCCCATGGAATGCAGCCTACCAGGCTCCTCCATCCATGGGATTTCCAGGCAAGAGTACTGGAGTGGGTTGCCATTTCCTTCTCCAAATAAAGCAGTTGCCTCCAATTAAAAATCCATAATTTTTTTTTAGGTGAGTACAAGTTTACACTGCAATCCGAGTTTACACTGCAATGCCTGACCATTCCCTATGCTTCTGTCTTGCCCTGCCGTCTCCAGGACTGGGTGTTTTAACTGAAAGAGGAAAATCTTGGCTAACTTGAAAAACAGTGTCTCATTTTAATTTGCACTTTTGGTTCTGATTTAGTTTGAACTGTTTTTTGTTAACCATTTTTATTTCCATTTTAAAAATTCTGTTAATTTGTGATTTTTGTCTATTTGCTTATTGTCTCTAAATGATTTTGTTTATAAATTATACAAATTATCTAACAAATGAGTATGTGCTGATTATAAAAAACAAAAAACTCTTATGTGCTGTAAAAATACCCTTCCAGTTGGTTGTTTGCCATCTAATTTTGGCTTTATTATTAAATATACAAAACCTGTTTTTCATTCTTCTGCAGACAAATTTTGTCCTTTTTGATTTCTTCCTTTGCTTGTAAGCTTAAAAATATTTTTTCTTCATTCTGTGTCCTAAAGGTTTGCTTTTTGACATATGGCTCAAAAGTTAATATTTGGTTTTATTTCAGATTTTAACAAGATATTTGATGAAAATGTTGTGCAGTGTTTTAAATAAAAGCAGTTTTAATTAAATAAAGTCTATGTTTTGTTTTAAAGATACATTAGTGTCTATGTATCATACATTTTTCCTTTTTTAAATGTAGTAGAATATCAAAGCTTACTCCACAAAACTGACTTCAAATATATGTGTAATTGTCATCATTTTAATATTGTTAAGCATTTTTATAAATTGCTGCGTGAGACGTTTATCCATTGCTATTGATCTGGTTTGAAGAAGCACTCTTGTTTGGCTAACAGCTTCTCAGTGTAGTCAAAATGATAAATTTAGCCTCTTCCAGTTCCCTCGTCTCGAAACTTCCCTAAATATCTCTTTGAGATATAATCATACGCAATAAACATTTTATGAATATGATAACGGTATTCACTGAATACCATTCAATAAATTTTGACAAATACAGATACCCATTTAATTACCTCCAAATCAAGAAGATAAAGGGTTTCCATGACTGCAGCCAGTTCCCTCATGTACCTTTCTAGTTACTGCTATCCCCAGAGGCTACCACTGTTCTGATGTCTATCATCATAGATCAGTTTTGCCTCTAAAACATCATGTAGATTGAACTATTCAGTATGTACTTTGTGTGTGGCTTCTTGTAGTGAGGTTCAGTCACGTTGCATGTGTCACTATCTACTTCATGCCTGCACATTAGTTTAATTCATTCATCAGTTTGTGGACTCTGCGGTTGTTTCTAGTTTGTGGCTATCAAGGGTAAAGTTCTATGAACATTCTTTTTCTTCTTTTTTTTATTGTGGTGAAAAAACACATAAAATTTACCAAATTAACCATTTTCAAGTGTACAGTTCAATGGTATATGTCTATTCACATGGTGAAACTGATCTCCAGAACTTTTTCATTTTCTTTTATATATATATATATATATATATTAATGTATTTTTTAGCCTTGTGGCTTGCAGGATCTTAGTTCCCTGACCAGAGATTGATTCTATGCTCCCTGCAGTGGAAGCGCAGTCTTAACCACTGGACCACCAGGAAAGTCCCAGAACTTTTTCATTTTCAAATTTAAAACTCTGCATCCATTAAACAACTCTCCCTGTTCCCTTCTCCCTATCCCTGGTTCTATAAACATTCTTGTGTAAGTCTTTTTGTGACCATCTCTTTTCATTTGCCTTAAATACCCAGAAGTATAGTGGCTGAGACATAGGGTATTTGCATTATTTAGCCTTAGAAGAAACTGCTAAACAGTTTTTCAAAGTGGTTGTACTGGTTCATGTTCCTTCCCACCAACAGTGTATGAGAGTTCTAGTTTCTCCATATCCTCACCATTAGATATTATGAAGGATTTTTTAAATTTTTATTTAACAGAGAAGCCTGGTCTGCTGCAGTTCTTGGGGTCACAAAGAGTCACACGATTTATCGACTGAGCAACAGCAGAGAAATATCTATGATGTTGTATTTTGTGATTTTATCTCATCATATCTTAATCATTTATTTACATGGCTATTCCCATTTAGACTGAGATTCTTCAGGGCAAGGTTCACACAGTAGGTAGTTATCTTTTTCTTATTAACTTTTCCCCTCTTACTTTGGATGTGATAGATGCTTTATTACAAAAAACTTGAAAATTGAAGAAGCTATTAAAATGAATAAAATCTCTGGTAATCCTACCTCTCAGATATCATCGTGAACATTCTGGTGTCATGTGAAGATTCACGTGATGCTGTGCTGGTCAGCCCACGGATGGGGCAGTTCCGGGGTAGGTCGGTACAGCAACTCAGCGTTGGCCCAGCCCTCTGCTCCGCCATCCTCGGGGCATCATTTACTCACAGCAAGGAATTTCTGTCACAGAAAGCCCCTGACAGACTTCCTTTGTGTTTTGCTGGCCAGAGTTGTATCACATGTATCACTGGCAAGAGGAGTGGAACTGCCAAAACCAGGTTAGATTAGACTAATCACAGTCCTTCCTCTGGCTCCGGGGAGGGAGCCTGGCCTTCTCAGAGGACTGTGGACAGACCAGGGGTCTGTCAGAAAGGAGAGCAGAGTTCCAGGGTAGGCACTCACCACTGTCTGTCACTTAGTCATGTTGTTTTTCGAAAACCTAACTGTTCTCTATTTAAATTGTATGTCTTTCCCCTTATAATGAACTGAACATCTTCCATGGCATTCAGTTCAGTTCATGTCTGAACTGAATTCTCAGTCATGTCTGACTCTTTGCGACCTCATGGACTGCCGCACACCAGGCCTCCCTGTCCATCACCAACTCCCAAAGTTTACTCGAACTCACGTCCATCGAGTCGGTGATGCCATTAACTCTTCATATATATGACTTTTATATATTGTATAGTTTATGACTGTACCAAAATCTACTTGACCGCATCTCTAGTTTTGGACATTAAAGTTGTTTTCAGTTTTTTGCTATTGTACGCAATTCTATAGCCAGCCTAAATTTCTGTACTAGATTTCAAATTATCTTCCTCAAGGTAGGTTTTTATGATTATATTATTAGTTGTACTTATTAATAATTATTTTGCAGTGTGATTATAAGTTTAATAATGATTGTTGATTATTACATGATGTTATTAATATATTTAAGACTTCTGACACATATTGTCCAATTGCTTTGTTAAAAAAAAAAGGGGCATCTTAATCTTACCACCATCTAGTAGGATAGCTGTTTCTCCTCCTTTCCTTATTTTTTACTTTTCTCCTTTCTTCTTCTTTCATTCAGTCATTAATGTATATTCCTTTGGCAGGTATTTGTTGACTGTCTTTGACAGTCAAAGCACTGTGCTGGGTCATGAGGGTATAAGACTAGTACTGCTTAGGACAGACAGACAAAGATCATGCAATTGTGTAACTATAGCTACTGATAAGTATTATGAAGGAAGCTTCCTAGGGTTATAGATACTATAAAGTTTATACGCCTTCTGGCATAGGGACAGGACTGGAGGAGAAAAGAGTCTACAACTCTGCTTTTCCAAGGCTGCAAGAGTGCTCTGTGGCTATTGGGCAAACAGGATGGAAGGTGCTTTTTGTGACCTGAAAGGATAGGCTTGGCCGGAGAGTGGGAATCACTGACCTTGTTATAGACTTGGGCCTTTATGCCAAGAGGAACCGGTAGCCAAAAAAGGGTTAAAGAAGGGAGGTGATGGTGACCTAACCATCTTTGAGAACAGTTTGGAGGGGGCCAGAGTGGATTTCCAGAATCTAAGATTAGATTGTGAAGGTAGCCATGGAGTCACCCCAGCTGGCACTGTTTTTTTTTTAATTGCTGATTTTATGAATGAATGAAAATGTAAGTTGTATTTTAAATGTGATTGAATATTTCCCCACGCATTTTCACTTCCTTTTTTGTGAATTGGCTTTTTGTTGACTGCAGCATTAGTGGGAACAGCATAGTGTAATGGCCAAGAACACCTGCCCCAGAGCCAAAGTGCCTGAGGGTGAATCCTGGCTCTGCCAGTACTGACTTAGTTATCTTCAACTACTTTGGTCCAGCTCAGCTTCCCCTCTATACCATGGGGACAGTAACAGTGTACCTCTCTCATAAGGTAGTTGTGAAAATTAAAAGATAAACTACAGTGCTGGCACATATGAGCACTCCATATACACATGCTATCTTATTTCAGGTATATGGGCTTTATATGTACATATATACGTATTAACTTTGTCTTGTATAAAATGTATTGTAACTGTGATTCCCTATTCATTTCCATTTTTTAATTAATATTACTTTTTAAAAACTTTTTACTGTGAACATTTTCAAACATCATGTCACTCTTTTGAAGTACAAAAATTTATCTGCAGTAAACAGATGTCAGTCTTCTCCTTTGTGATATCTTCCATTCCTGTGAAACAGGTCAAGTCATACACAAAGATTTTGTTTTTCAGTGTTTTTATTCAAAATGCTTTAAAAATAATCCTTTAATCCATTTGTAATTTATTTTGGTTTATTAATATCAGGCATGGCTCTAAATCTGTTCTTTACCTCCTCTGCACATTCATAGGGGATTTGATTTAAGTTGTACCTGGCTGGCCTAGTGGTTTTCCCTGCTTTCTTTAGTTTAAGCCTGAATTTGGCTATGAGAAGCTGATGATCTGAATAGGTTCAAGGAATTAGAACTTGTAAACAATGTCCCTGAAGAACTATGGACAGGGGAGTCCATAATATTGTACAGGAGGCAGTGAATGAAATCATCCCAAAGAAAAAGAAAAGCAAGAAGGCAAAGTGGTTATCTGAGGAGACCTTACAAATAGCTAAAGAAAGAAGAGAAATGAAAAGCAAGGGAGAAAGGGAAAGATATATCCCCCAAAAAACGCAGATTTCCAAAGAACAGCACAGAGAGACAAGGCCTTCATCAATGATCATTGTATAAAGCTAGAAGAAAACAACGGAAGGGGGAAGACTAGAGATCTCTTCAGGAAAATAGGAGATATCAAGGGAACATTTTGGAAAATAGGAGATGTCAAGGGCACAATAAAGGACCATAAATGGTAGAGACTTAGTAGAAGCTGAAGAGATTAAGAAGAGATAGAAAAAATACAGGGAGGAACTGTATAAAAAAGATCCAGATGAACCATATGACTACGATGGTGTGGTCAGCAACCCAGAGCCAGACATTCTGGAAAGTGAAGTCAAGTGGGCCTTAGGAAACGCTGCTGTTAATAAAACTAGTGGATGTGATGAAATTCCATGCCCTCAATGTGTTACATTCAATATGTCAGCAAATCTGGAAGACCCAGCAGTGGCCACAGGACTGGAAAGGTCAGTCCTCTTCCCAGCTCCCAAGAAGGCAGTACTAAAGACTGTGTTCACCACTGGACGGTTGCACTCATCTCCCATGCTAGAAGATCATGCTTAAAATCTTAGATGCTCGGCTTCAGCCTTATGCTAACCAAGAACTTCCGGATGTCCAAGCTGGATTTAGAAAAGGAAGAGGAACCAGAGATCAAATTGCCAACATTTGCTGGATCATAGAGAAAGTTAGGAAATCCAAAAAAACATCTATCTGTTTCATCCACTACACCAAAGCCTTTGACTGTGTGGATCATAATAAACTATGGAAAGCTCTTAAAGAGGTGGGGATACCAGACCATCTTACCTGTATCCTGAGAAATCTGTATGCAGGTCAAGAAGCAACAGTTAGAACCCTGTATGAAACAAGTGATTGGTTCAAGATTGAGAAAGGAGTACTACAGGGCTGTCTGTTGTCACCCTGTTTGTTTAATCTATACACTGAGCACATCTTGAGAAACGCTGGATGCGTTATCTGGATGGAATCAAGATAGGCAAGAGAAACATCAACAACCTCAGATATGCGGATGATACCACTCTGATAGCAGAAAGTGAAGAGGAACTAAAGAGCCTCTTGATGAGGGTGAAGGAAGAGAGTGAAAGAGCTGGTTTAAGACTAAATGTTAAAAAACTAAGATCTTGGCATCTGGCCCCATTACTTCATGACAAATAGAAGGGGAAAAGGTGGAAGCAGTGGCAGATTTCCCCTTCTTGGGCTCTAAAATCACTGTGGATGGTGACTGCAGCCATGAAATTAAAAGACTCCTGCTCCTTGGCAGGAAAGCTATGACAAACCTAGACAGTGTGTTGAAAAGCAAAGCCATTACTCTGCCGACAAAGGTCCGTATAGTCAAAGCTGTGGTCTTCCCAGTTCTCATGTATAGTTGTGAGAGCTGGAACGTAAAGAAGGTGGAGCACTGATGTATGACAAAAACCACTACATTATTGTAAAGTAATTAGCCTCCAACTAAAAAAAAAAAAAAGAATTAATGACTTTGAACTGTGGTGCTGGAAAAGACTCTTGAGAGTCCCTTGGACTGCAAAGAGATCAAACCAGTCAATCTTAAGGAAAATCAATCCTGAATACTCATGGAAAGGACTGATGCTGAAACTGAAACTCTAGTATTTTGGTCATCTAATGCAAACAACTGACTTATTGGAAAAGTCCCTAATGCTGGGAAGGATTGAGGGCAGAAGGAGAAGAGGGCATCAGAGGATAAGATGGCTGGATGGCATCACTGATGCAATTGACATGAACTTGGGCAAACGTTGGGAAATGGTAAGGGACAGAGAAGACTGGCATGCTGCAGTCCTTGGTGTCACAAAGCGTTGGACGTGACTGGGCGACTGAACAACAACAAAGGCTTTAAGTAGTTTTTTTTTTTTCAAGATTAAAAATTTTTTATTTTGTATTGGTGTATAGCCGATTAACAATGTTGTGATGGTTTCAGGTGAACAGTGAAGGGAATCAGCCATACATATACATGTATCCATTATGGCTCAGATAGTAAAGAATCTGCCTGCAATGCAGGAGACCTGGGTTAGATCCCTGGGTTGGGAAGATCCCCTGGAGAAGGAAATGGCAACCCACTCCAGTATTCTTACCTGGAGAATCCCATGGGCAGAGGAGCCTGGTGGGCTACAGTCCATGGGGGTCACAAAGAGTCAGACACAAGTGAGCGGCTAAGCACAGCACATTCTCCCCCAAATCCACTTCCAGTCCAGCCTGGCACATAACATTGAGTAGAGTTCCATGTGCAGTCCTTGTTGGTTATCCATTTTGAATATAGCAGTGTGTACATGACCTTCCCAAACTCCCTAGCTATCCCTTTGCCCTGGCAACCATAAATTCATTTTCTAAGTCTGTGAGTCTCTTTTTGTTTTGTAAGTAAGTTCATTTGTATCATTTCTTTTTAGATCCCACATATAAGGGATGTCATATCATAGTTCTTCTTCTGTATCTGACTTAATTAACTCAGTATGACAATCTCCAGGTCTGTCCGTTTTGCTCACGTGGCATTACTTCATTCTTTTTAATGGCTGAGGGATATTCCATTGTCTATGTGTACCACATCTTCTTTATTCGTTCCTCTGTTGATGGACGTTTAGGTCGCTTCCATGTCTTGGCTCCTGTAAACAGTGCTTCAGTGAACACTGGGGTGCATATATCAGTGGCAACCCCACTCCAGTATTCTTGCCTGGAGAATGTCATGGACAGAAGAGCCTAGTGGGCTACAGTCCATGTGGTCACAAAAGTCAGACACAGCTTAGCAACTAAACCACCACCACCATCCCTTTGGGTCATGTCTTTCTCCAGATATATGCCCAAGGGTGGGATTACAGGGTCATATGGTAGCTCAATTTTTAGTTTTTTAAAGAACTTCCATACTGTTCTCCATAGTGGCTGTACCAAATTATATTCCCTCCAACAATATAGGAGGATTAAATAGATCTTTTTTTTGTCCTAGAAAGCCTGTCAATTAGCCAAGCTCCATATATAGACTAATTGATCTTCCCCTTGCTGCTGCTTTTGGCTCCTGTCATGCATTGGATCTGTACATGAACTGGGGTCTATTAGGAAATGTGGTTCTGCTCTGTAGCTCCATTCTGGTATTATACTACCACTGCTTTGATTTGATCAGTATGACTGTCCTCTTTTCAAAAAGTGTTTTGGCTATCCTTGCTTGTTTTTTCTTGCACTTGGACTTTAATCATTTTGTCAGGCAACCAAACCTTACTGCCCCTAACCTCATTGGAATTTGCAGTAAACTGCTGCTTAATTCGGCACTAACTGGCAGTCATAAACTGTTCAGCCATCACATTTGTAACTGATGTATCCTTCTATTTAAGACAGTTATTCCTCAACAGAGTTTTGTACTTTTCCACACATTTTCATACATTAGGCTCTTCACATTTTTTGGAATTATTCCCATATTTCCCTTCTTAATTTTAATTAAAAAATATTTTGTCTATTTATTTGGCTGCCTCGGATCTTAGTTGTGGCATGCAGGATCTTCCTTGCATCATGTGGGGGCTTTCATTGCAGCAGACAGACTTTAATTTTGGCGCACGTGTTCAGCAGTTGTGACATGCGGGCTCAGTAGTTGCAGCACGTGGACTTAGTTGCTCCAAAGCATGTGGAATCTTAGTTCCCTGAGCAGGGATTGAACCCACATCCCCTGCATTGCAGGGCGGATTTCTTAACCACTGGACCACCAGGGAAGTCTCTGTTTACCTTTTTAAAAATGTTTTATTGGCTGTTAAGAATATAGTGCTTTTCATATAAGGAAGTACTGTGTTTTGTATATTTCTCTTACATCCAACCATATTCCTTAACTGATGGTGGTCCAAAGAGTTTCAATCTTCTTGTATCAACTAGGGTTATGATATTATATCTGCAAATTTTTTCTTTCCTTTTTGGTTAATTTATCTCTTCTGCTTTGTGTTACAGAATATGCTAGGATTTTCAGAATAATGTTAAATATCATATTTCTTTGATTTTAAGACCATTGAGCATGAGGACATGCTATCAATTTAATAATAGTTTTAGGCACAACTATCCCAATATATAATTTAATATCCATGGATATAATTCATGGGCTTCCCAGGTGGCTCAGTGGTAAAGAATCTACCTGGCAGTGCAGGAGGCATGGGTTTGGTCCCTCAGTTGGGAAGGTCCCCTGGAGAAGGAAAAGGCAACCCACTCCAGAATTCTTGCCTGGGAAATCCCATGGACAGAGGAGACTGGCAGGCTACAGTCCGTGGGGTCACAAGAGAATCAGACATGACTTAGCAACTAAACAACAACAATATGTAATTCACATCCCAATGTCAGAAATGCTTGGAGTACATCTCAGAATGGAGGAAGTAAGATTGTGGTGGTAATGGTGGCCCTCTTTATTTCTTGTTTTATTGGGAATTCCTAATTATTCCATTTTAGATATGATATTGGCTGTTGCTTTATGATCAGTAGTCTTTGTTATATTATAGAAATAATCTCTCCTTCAAATAAAAAGAAAGAAACTGTAATTCTGCTGGACAGAAATGAGAAGGCTGTACTGTTTAACAAGTGGAAATCGTGACTCTGCACGTGTTGTCTATGCCAGCTGGTCTCTCTCCACCTTGTCCTTGAGAGCCCAAAATGCAGAAACCTTGACTGCACGGCAGATCTGTGCCAGTCCTTCACCCAGAGCTCCCTGATTTGCACACCTATAGAGGATGGTGTCTTAGTTTCCTGCAGCTATGATAACAAATGACCACAGATTTGGTGGCTTACAACCATAGACATTTATTCTCTCACAGTTCTGGAGGCTAGAAATCTGTGTTACTGGGTTGAAATGGAAGTGTTACAGGGCAGTGCTCTCTCCAGATGCTCTCGGGGGGAATCAGTCCTTGCCTCCTACAGCTTCTGGTGGCTGACTGCATTGCTTGGCTTGTGGACACATCACTCCCATCTTCAAGGCCTGCATCTTCAAATCTCTCTCTGCCATGTCTTCATACACCTTCTCCACTGTGTGCATAGATGGAATTTTTTTTTTTTCTGAACTTGTCAATGCTGAAGGAAATGCTTTTAAAGACATATTTTAGGAATTTTTGTTGTTCTCTCGCTAAGTTGTACTCAACTCTTTGCAAGACCTCATGGACTTCAGCACGCCAGGCTTCCTTGTCCTTCACTGTCTCCCTGCGTTTGCTCAAACTCATGCCCGTTGAGTCAGTGATGTCATCCAACCATCCCATCCTCTGTCACCCCCTTCTTCTCTTGCCCTCAATCTAGCAAAGCCTTATTCATTCCCTTTGGGAAGAAAATTGTGGTCACCTGGAAATGGCTCTAGGTCAGTTCCCAGAAAATCAATCCCCTGAAATTCAGTTCCACAAAAGCCCTTCAACCTGCCTCCTCCTACTGACCCCCAGTCTCCTCCTCAGTCTCAGCTCTTCATCTACAGGGAGTGGGCAAGCTACATTTCCTCTAATACTGTTGTGAAGGCAGAATAAAACCTGATCAATTAAGGCTAGATGCTTAAAGAAAAAAGAAAGAAAGCAAAGGCTTTCTGCCCACTTCCCCAGGAAATACTGCAGAATTCGGGGGGCAGGGGGACAGGGGCTGCCCTCAGGCCTGCCTCGAACAGTACTGCACTTGTCCCCTCTGCTTCCTAAAAGCCATGGAGGTGAGGACATTGCCCTTGCTGGAAGCTGGGATGAGCCCAGCCACTCATAGGCTAGATCCTAGGGGAGAGAAAGGAGAGAAGGCAAGAGTGAGAGGGAAGGTCCCCCCTTTGGACTTTGATTCAGTTCAGTCCAGTCGCTCAGTTGTGTCCAACTCTTTGAGGCCCCATGGATTGCATGGACCCCATGCTTCCCTGTCCATCACCACCTCCCAGAGCTTGCTCAGACTCATGTGCATCGAGTCAGTGATGCCATCCAACCATCTGATCCTCTGACATCCCCTTCTCCTCCCACCTTCAGTCTTTCCCAGCATCAGGGTCTTTTCAAATGAGTCAGTTCTTCTCATCAGGGAACCAAAGGATTGGAGTTTCAGTTTCAGCATCAGTCCTTCCAGTGAATATTCAGGACTGATTTCCTTTAGGATGGACTGGTTGGATCTCCTTGTAGTCCAAGGGACTCTCAAGAGTCTTCTCCAACACCACGTTTCAAAAGCTTCAATTATTCAGCACTCAGCTTTCTTTATAGTCCAACTCTCACATCCATACATGAGTACTGGAAAAACCATAGCTTTGACTAGACAGACCTTTGTTGGCAAAGTAACGTCTCTGCTTTTTAATATGCAGTCTAGGTTGGACATAGCTTTTCTTCCAAGGATCAAGTGTCTTTTAATTTCATGGCTGCAGTCACCATCTGCAGTGATTTAGGAGCTCCAAAAAATAATGTCACTGTTTCCATTGTTTCCCCATCTATTTGTCATGAAGTGATGGGACCAGATGCCATGATCTTGGTTTTCTGAATGTTGAGTTTTAAGCCAACTTTTTCACTCTCCTCTTTCACTTTCATCAAGAGGCTCAGTTCTTCGCTTTCTGCCATAGGGTGGTGTCATCTGCATATCTGAGGTTATTGATATTTCTTCTGGCAATCTTGATTCCAGCTGGTGCTTCATCCAGCCCACCGTTTCTCATGATGTACTCTGCATATAAGTTAAATAAGCAGGGTGACAATGTACAGCCTTGATGTACTCCTTTCCTGATTTGGAACCAGTCTGTTGTTCCGTGTCCAGTTCTAACTAGACTAACAGTCTAACTTTGACTCAGTGGAACCCAAATGTGGACCAGTTGCTGAGCCTCTCTGGCTAGTGCCCCAAACTAGCTCAGTCGGGTCCTTCTTGCCAGACCAACCTAGCATAGAAGGTGTGGTTTCAGAGTATCAGGACTTAGTGCATAAAACCACAGGCTGTGTAGTCATCTTGTGCATGTGAAGTGTTTATGAGACTAAAGGTACATTCGCACTTTAAACTTACATGTAAAATACTCAGCACAGGCATGTAAGCCATTACTATTCATATTATTTTGGCATTATTACTAGTATATCTTTAAAATATAGTACTTACCACAATGCCTATAGATATTTGATAAATACTATTTTTCTTCCTTCATTTACTGGGTAACTTTGAGCAGGTAGAGGCCACTTCTGGAGACCTGTGTTTTTTCTGGGGTACCTGAGACGTCTCTTGCTTTCTTGTAACTTCAAAAGCCAGTCTAGTCAATACCCTTAACAGAATATACATCAGCGTAAAGATAGCTGTGGAGCACTGCTCAACCAGTTGGGCAACTTTGCTATTCTGCCCGCAGGAAGCCTTATAGGTTATCGAAGCAAGTCAGGTTATTATAGGAAGACCCTGGGAATTGTGAAAGTTATGTTGATGTGGCAGTAGCTGTCTAGTAGAATAAAAAACCCAGTGATTAAATATTGAAACAATGAAAAAAGAAGGCAATATATGTATGCCGAGCAACTCTATGAATTGCTTGCTACGTATTTCCTAGGAGTTAAGATAAGACCATGAGTTTATTTAGGTGCAGATCCTCTTCTAAAATAGTGCGCTAGTATTTAAAATAACTCAGTAATTCATTACTTTTTTGATAATGTGCTGCAAGTCCGGTCGCACACGTTCACAGGCAGTCCATTTTTGTGGCAGTATCTGCTGTATGAGCAAATCCGCAAGGAGTCTGCAGACACCAGCTTTACGGCGGGGAGAGAGATGGTCCACCTGGACACAGCCCACGTGTGCAGAGAGGTCTGGTTACAGGGAATTACAGACTAGAAAGGCTGTCGTAACTATACATCCCTGCACGCAGTAAGGGGCTTCCCAGGTGGCTCTCGTGGTAAAGAACCCACCTGCCAGCCAGCGCAGGAGATGCAAAAGACACGGGTTTGATCCCCGAGTCGGTAGTATCCCCTGGAGGAGGGCATGGTGACCCACTCCAGTGTTCTCGCCTGAAGAATCCCGTGGACAGAGGAGCCTGATGGGCTATGGTCCATAGGGTCGCGAAGAGTCAGACACTACTGAAGTGACTGAGCGTGCACACATGCGGGTAGTCAGGTTAAACAGAAAATTCACAACAAGCAAAGTTGATCATTACAAAGCGAGGTTAACAGTTATGTATATAGTTCAAAAACAAGAGTAGCAGGGTCTGGAAACAAAAACCAACCCAGTAGTTCAGATGATAACACGTCCTTCCCCGTAACTGGGCAAGTCCAGGTCCCCAGAGGCGCACATGGAGCCAGAACTTATCAGTGTTATGTGGGAGCCAGATTTCTGAGGACACTGAATGGGGGGCTTTTGGAGTATTACCTAATTTTAGACAGTAACTCTTATCACTTAGGCAGTTGTTAGCAAGTAACCTTAGGTAGTATGTTCACAGGAGGTCCTACATTTGGGGCTACTGCCAGGCAGCAGATAGTCCTGGGGAGGTACGCACCCCATATACCCCGTATACCCCTAACACGCATATACGTGTCAGGAGAGCTGCGTATATGTGCTCACGGAGCCTGGATACACAGGGGAAGCAGCAAGGGTGAGCACCGGTGAATTAACAGTGGAGATTTAGGGGTAGCTTTGACCATGTGTGGGCTTCACCGGTGGCTCAGATGGTAAAGAATCTGCCTGCAATGCAGGAGACCTGGATTTGATTCCTGGGTCAGGAAGATCCCCTGGAGAAGGGAATGTCAACCCACTCTAGCATTCTTGCCAGAATTCCATGGACAGAGGAGCCTGCCGAGCTACAGTCCATGGGGTCGCAAAGAGACACTACTGAGCGACTAATACTTTCACACTTGAGCATGTTTGCTCATCTCTAATTTTCTGGCAATCAACACTGCAATTAAAGTGTTATTAATTAATACTTTAGGTTAATTTTTAAAAGAACTTCATCCAACTCGCCAGGCCCCTACAGTCGAACGGTGCAAAGACTGATGTCACCACCTCACAATCCTGTGGGAGCTGAAACAATCACTGAGGGCAAGGAGATTAAACATTTATGAATTAAGACTATTTGCAGTTACTTGAGCTGCTGAGATTAAGTGACAAGCGCAGTTTTTCTTTCAAGGCATACACTGACTGTTCAGGAAACAAATTTCACCTTCCTGCTTCCCCCGTGCATCCTGGGTTCGATTCAGAGCCACGGAGGCAACAGTGATGCAGCTTCCCTGCACAGTATCTGTGATGAGTGCTTTTCTGGATCATTCTTGTGGAAGGGTGAGAGGCCTTGGGGTTGTTTAGCTTGAAGGCAAGAAAGCAGAGGTGAGACATAACTCATTTTACTTAAATGAAAAAGAGGAGACACTGGAATTGCTGCAGGAAGAGTTTACTATTTTTAACCTTTTAACATTGTGAAGTACAACACATACATACAGAAAGGTGCATAAATCATCAGTGTATGCCTTAATGAATTATTGGAAAGCCATGTATATAGCCACCACCCAAGTCAAGAACTAGAATATCAGCAGCACCCAGAACATTGCTTTCCAGTCAAAACCTCTCCTTCCTGCCCTAGAGATAACCACCATCCTGTCTTTGATGCAGGGTGTACTATAGTTGTTTTGCCTGGCTTGGGACTTATAAGTGGAACCATGTCATATGTATATGGCTTCTTTCACTGATTATCATGTTTAATGATTAACCACCTTGTTGCATGTGGTTATAGTTCTTTCATTTTTGTTGCTGTATAATATTCTCTCATAAGCAGATGTCACCATTTATCCATTTTCCTTTTTAAGAACATTTGGGTGGTTTCCGGTTGGGAGCTATTATGAGTAATGCAACTACCAACTTCTTGTATGTGTGTCCTGGTCTAGGAGTGAAATTGCTGAATTGCGGGTTGTGTAGATTCACACCTTTCCCAGGTTTCCTGTAATAACTAGGAGCTGTTCTGCACCCTTGTTCTCACGTGCTCTCATCAGCTGGTTAATGTGCTTATTTGATAATGGACAGTAACTCACTGAGGCTTTGCTTTGCATTTCCTTAATGTGATGAGATAGAGCACTGTCTCTTATGTGTACTGATATTTTTAATTTCCTCTTGTGACATTCCTGTGCCACCGTTTTGCCCATTGTTTTTTCTACAGAGCAGTCTGTTATTCAGTCAACTAACCAGCTCCCTGAAGGGAATGTGGGGAGTTCCCTGCCCCGGGAGAAGACTTTACAGCTCTAAAGGCAGATATATAAACAAGTAGTTCATAACATTGTGGTGATCATGTGAAACATCAGTCTCCCCCACCAGGCTGACTGTTAGCTGAAGGGGCAGGACTCATTTGTCTCATGTCCTTAGTGCTTAACACAGTGTCTGGCATATGTTAGGTGTTTAGAGAAGTCTCTGTTAAATGATGAAGAATGAGGCATTTTCAGAGGATGGTGAAAGTGCTCTAGTAGGGTTAAGTGTTGAGTAAGAGAGAAGCACCAAATAAGGAACCACGAATTGCACCCCCTCCCCCACTGAAAGCGGGGCAAAGCTTCCCTTGGAGATAATATTTGAAGCAGATCTGGAAAGACTTCCACCAGAAGCTGTGGAGGAAGTATATTCAAGACTAGACTAGAATGCAGAAAGGCACTGAGAGGGAAGGAGCACACTACGCTAGAAATGAGAAGTTGCCGGGGGAGAGGGGCGCTCACACCAGCTGGGTGAATGGAGTGAGAGGAGGTGTGAAAGGGCATCAGCTGGAGACAGTGCTGTGAAGGGACTGCCTTTAAATCTCATAAGCAGTTGTCCACTGAAAAAAAATGCACAACCTAAAAATTGAGCGCTGTGTTTTATTCAGCAGACAAAACTGAGGACTTAAGCCCAGGACACGGCCTGTCAGATAACTCTGAGAGACTGCTCCAGAGATAAGGGAGGTCCCAGGATATATAGGAGTTATTTCAACAAAGACCATGTAGTCAGAACATCAAGAAATTATTGTTAATTAAAGAAAACTGGATATATCCTGTGTTTTCTCATCCTGAGTTTCCTCCAGGGGCACCATGACATGGAGGAGAGGGCCGCAGAATTGGATGATTGGATGGTGGGCATTGTTTTTAGCCTGAGTTCCCTCAGGGCTCACTATTGGGATAGCTGTAATGTGATGACTTGATAGCTGCAACATCCTTTGCTTAACTGATATAGCAGGCAATATTTTTCATTCACACAGTGGGGATATAATTGAAATGAAATATAGAAAAAGAAATTTCTCACAGGTGAGCGGGGAAGAGAGCTGTTGAGCATTATAATTGATCTTTTCCCAGACATCTTGGACAAAATAGAGCAGGTATATAAGCCTGATCATGAAATCAATTGACAACAAAAAATTATCTTTTTGAAAGTCGTCATGTAACATGATTGAGTGTAGAGTGGTAATGAAGAGTGACTTTCTGCAGTCAGACCTGGATTTAGCAGCAGCACGGCCCCAGTGGAGGCTCCATTTCCACATCTGTAATTTGGGAATAATGCCCACCTTGCAGAGCTGTTGTGAAGATTAAGGAGATAAGGTGGGACTTCCCTGGCTGTCCAGTGGTTAAGACTCCCACTTCCACTGCAGGGGCTCGCCAAAAAAAAAAAAAGGAGATGAGGCATGTAAAGGACTTCACCCTTGCCTGGATGGATGCTGAAAGGTGGGATGGTTTTATGATGTAGATTCTTAAGTCAGTTGCTGATATTATTATCTTGCTACACATGCTGGCTGTTATGTAGTCATGTTGATGCAGCCAAGATCTTGGCTTTGTCTGCTCACTAAAGCCAAATAAAAAATACAGAGTTTGGAGGAAGTAGAAAGGTGGCTTTAATCCTCAGCCAGTGGAAGGGAGAGCACGGTAGGCTTGTTCTTCCAGAACCGTGCCCCGCTTCCAGGAGGAATCTGGATTCTGTGGATGAGGCTCACAGTTAGGGGTCAGTGATGAGGAGCAAAGGTGTAAGGGTCTTGTATTCTTCCTCTTGCACTGTCATTGACTGCTGTCTGGTAGCCCAGTTGTTGGGTCCATAGTCTTTCTTGTACTGTGGCCTTCTTTCTGTAATGCAAAAAAAAAAAAAAGTGAAGAACTACAAGGAGTGGTCTGCAAAGAGAGTACTAGAAAGGTGAGCACCAAACACAGGATGTTGTGATTAGCATAGAGTTAAAAGATAACAGATGCAGAAGGTAGCTCCTGCAAGGTCTGAGGATTTAGTTTACAAATCAGGTTAGTCTTGGTTATTGACTACAGATCAGAAACAGTTTAAAAAAAGAACTCAGGGCAAGGGAAAAAAGACCTTTCCTGTTTTTTTTTAAGTGCAACATCAGTTAATATGCTCGAGTATGGGTAAATAGTTCACAGTGAGGACAGTTAGTCACTTGAAGAGCTTTGGGCCCCCCTTTTCCACTTTAGAGACACGCGGTCACTTTAGAGAGGATCTGGAAGTAAGAAAACGGAGCCCTAGACTCTCCTCCAGCGCTAGGCTTCGCAGGGTGGCTTTGTTCTCAGTTCGCTTTATCCCGTGTATTCCTGAGACAGCCGTGAGGGATTGATGAGCTCGGTATTTTATAGCTGTTTTCCTAAAGAAAGCATATCTCGCCCAGTTCTCACGCAAGGAAAGGATTAAACTTGTACTCGGAACGAAACCAGACTTTCTTGGGCTCCTTTGCACAAGCCCCGCCCCTCGGCCAAACTTTCCGGAGGGAGGTCCGTTTGAAGAAACGAAAGTGAAATTGAACCGGAGCCATTTCCCAGCCCTGCTCCCGGCTGGAAGCTCCCGGCTCCCTGCTCCCGGGGCTTGAGTCGACTCCAGAGGCGCCCCCTGCGTCTGGGAGGCCCACGGCCTGCCCTGAGAAAGGTCCAGCTGCGGAGGGTCGCGCTGCTGGCTGCGGGCAGGCACCGGAACATGCCTGGGGCGCGCCATGGACCCAAGACAGGTAAGCCCCTGGGGTTAGAGCCCAGAGCCGGCGCGCCCGCAACCTGCTGGCCTGGGCTCATCTTATCCTCCACCCCGCCCCCCCGCGCCCCACGTCCCTGTTTTCCTGCTTGACATATGCGTATTGTGTGAGAGAGTGTTTTTCTTGCCAAGCAAAATTGTTATTCCCGGAATTCAGAAATTTGTGTCATGCTTATTAACTCTGTGTTGAGTAAGATGTGGAAGAGGATTTATGAGGGAAATGCACCTCCTCCCCCAGAGGACCGAGGCCTGAGCCCAGGTCAAGACAGACCTCTCTGCTTTTCTGAGCATGGCGGCTCAGTCCCGCCTTTAGCCACCTCCCGCCGCCACCGCCCCCCCCCCCCCGCCGCCCCCCGCGCCCCCAACTTGGACAATCTGCTTGACTTTGAAAGTCTCCTTAACCTGTAGGAGAAAGTTCATAGTGGCTTGATCCATTATCTCTAAAACCTGGAAAACCCTAGTGTCCTTCAAAGGGTGATTAAACAAACTGGGATACATCCATATAGTGGAAAACTGCTCAGCCACAAAGGGCAGGAAATACTGCTGTATGCAACAGCATGGACAAATCTCAGATTGGTGATGCTGAGCAAAAGAAGCTGGACTTAAAACACTGCATATGAGTCCATTTAGATGACATTCTGGAAGAAAAACCTACAGGGACAGAAGACAGATCAATTGTTGACAGGAGCTGTGTGTGGAGAAAGAAGCTGTTTACAAAGTGCATAAAAAACGTTTTTGGGAAAGGGAAATGTTCTGTATCTAGATCTCAGTGGTAGTTAGAGGGCTGTGTGTGCTTTGACTCTGTATGGTCAAAACTCAGAATTATACACCAAAAAGGGTACATTTTACTGTATGTAAATATACCTTAATTTTAAATACATGTAAAGTATATGTACATGCGTGTGTATGTGTGTGTGCATACATATATGTATACGTGTACGTATGTTTTTCCCCTCTTGAAAAGAATTAGGGACACTTGACTTGTGGGAAAAGCTTTCTTTTATGCAAACCAATATATTACCCTATGGAGCCCATGTGGTAAAGGTGGGGGCTTCTCTCTTAACCTTAAATATGTGAGAATAGGTTAAAGGGAGACTTTGCAGGGCATAAGTGACTTGTCACATAGTTTGTATAGTACATGGGCATGAAGTTGGGTGAGGGGGGATGTTGAAGGATTTAAGAATGATCACCGTCAGGCTTGGTTTCCTCCTTTCTTCCTGCGCTCAGTCCCACTCTGTGACTCTCCACAGGGCTGTTCCCAAGTGATGGTTTGGCTTTTAGGAGATTTTAGAGGGTATAAAGGAAAAATTAATAAGCTCCCTCTGATTTTTCTCTAAAATAACTGTTAACAAATTTGTGTATCCCTCCCTTGTCTCTTTTCTCTGTGTTCTTTCTATCATGCATACACATTCATGGTTTTTTTCCCTTTTGTTTATGAAAAAAGGGAATATAGCATACATATTTGTCTGCAGCTTGCTTTCTTTGTTAATTTAACATTATATCATTCCTAAATAGATGACACCTTTTTTAAAAAACTGTGAGTATGGTTCCATAGCCTGAATGTGTCATGATTTGTTCTACTCTTCTTTAAATAGACATTCAAATATTTTACAAGTTTTGGCCAAGAAGCAGCAGTTTAGATCTAGAAAGCATTGAGCTAGAAACTGACTTCAGCCACTTTGAAACAAAGTTCTTTGACCAAGGTCACTCAAAGAGCTAATCAGAAATCCCCTGAAGTCCCCATGATCGAGTCCTGTGAGCCGAGCATTCCCTGTGCTCACAAATACCTCAGCCCTGGAGAGGGAGGGGTTGTGTGCAGCAGGAGGAGCAAGAAAAGCAATGATGAGGTGAAGAGGTTGCGTATCTAGCGATGGCTTGTTCATGCAGATGTTGGTTCAGGAGCAGCTTTGTGCCAGGTACTATAACTGAAGTGTATGTAGTCCTTGTTCCCCAGAGGCTTACTCTCAAGTTGACTGCAGCCTCCCCCACATATTAACATGGAGACTGTTGAGAGTAGAGACATTAGTATAATTTCTTGGGCACCCAATATTATTAATCACCTTTGAGATACACTACAATCTGTATGTGACTGAATGTGCCATTAAGAAAATAATCAGTAGCCAAAAAAAAAAAAAAAAATCAGTAGCTAAGATAAAAGGTAAAGTACATGGTGTAAGAGGTGCGGGGTGGGAGGAGTTCAAGGAGAGGAAACCCTCATAGGCTGGGGTGTGCGGGAGTCAGAAGTCCCCTGGAGAAGGTGGCATCTAGAGGGATGTGTGGGGAAAGGACCCAAGTTGTAACAGGTGAAAGGAGGGGGAGAAGCAGGGGTGTTGCACTGGCATGTAGAGAGAGAGAGGGGAAGATGAGAGGCGCAGTGGCAGCCCATGTGAGAGATAATGAGGGGCTAGAACTGGGAAAAGACACATAAGAGAAAAGATAGAGGTGGTGGACAAGATAGGACTTTGCAACTACCTGATGGACGTGGGAGACTAGGGACTAAGGTAGGCAGGCAGCAGGGATGACTCAGGTTTCCAGCCTTAATACCTAAGAGGAGAGTGCTGCCATTAACAGGAATAAGAACAACAGGAGGAGGGGCTGGGAGAGGGAAAAGAATTAATATGGTTGAGAATGTGTGTCATTTGAGGTAGTGGTCAAGAATCTAAGTGAACAGATCATCTGAGCATTTGAAAATTCAAGTCTTAAGCTTCAGCACAGGTGGCAGCTGGAGATAACAGATTTGAACACTGTTTCTTAAAAAGACTGGTTAAGGTTAGGGGAGTGGGTGAAATCAACCTGGGGAAGGAAGAAGAGAGGTGTAGACAAAACCTTGGGGACTGATTATATCTAAGGGGTGAAAGAAAGGATAGGGACAGACAGAAGGAAAAAGAATGATGAGAGATCTTTGGTGCTGTGTAACCAAGCTGTGGGAGGATTTTTTAAAAAGAGAGCTCAATCCGCATTGAGTGGGCATATATTTGTTGTACTGAACTGACCACCAAACAGCCCTGGAAACAAAGAGAAGGAGTTTATGTGGTCTTATTAGCATGAGGTCCATACCATTTCTGTCCTTTATCGAGCCCATCTTTGCAGGAAATGTTCCCTTGGTATCTCTAATTTTCTTGAAGAGATCTCTAGTCTTACCCATTCTGTTGTTTTCCTCTATTTCTTTGCATTGATCACCGAGGAAGGCTTTTTTATCTCTCCTTGCTATTTGGAACTCTGCATTCAGATGGGAATATCTTTCCTTTTCTCCTTTGCTTTTCGCTTCTCTTCTTTTCACAGCTATTTGTAAGGCCTCCTCAGACAGCCATTTTGCTTTTTTGCATTTCTTTTCCATGGGGATGGTCTTAATCCCTGTCTCCTGTACAATGTCACGAACCTTCGTCCATAGTTCATCAGGCACTCTATCAAATCTAGTCCCTTAAATCTATTTCTCACTTCCACTATATAATCATAAGGGATTTGATTTAGGTCATACCTGAATGGTCTAGTGGTTTTCCCTACTTTTCTTCAATTTAAGTCTGAATTTGGCAATAAGGAGTTCATGATCTGAGCCACAGTCAGCTCCCAGTCTTGTTTTTGCTGCCTGTATAGAGTTTCTCCATCTTTGGCTGCAAAGAATGTAATCAATCTGATTTCGGTGTTGACCATCTGGTGATGTCCATGTGTAGAGTCTTCTCTTGTGTTGTTGGAAGAGGGTGTTTCCTATGACCATTGCGTTCTCTTGGTAAAACTCTATTAGCCTTTGCCCTGCTTCATTCTGTGTTCCAAGGCCAAATTTGCCCGTCACTCCAGGTGTTTCCTGACTTCCTACTTTTGCATTCCAGTCCACTATAATGAAAAGGAGACATCTATTTTGGATGTTAGTTCTAAAAGGTCTTGTAGGTCTTCATAGAAACATTCAACTTCAGCTTCTTCATCGTTACTGGTTGGGCCATAGGCTTGGATTACAGTGATATTGAATGGTTTGCCTTGGAAATGAAGAGAGATCATTCTGTCATTTTTGAGATTGCATCCAAGTACTGCATTTCAGACTGTTTTGTTGACCATGATGGCTACTCCATTTCTTCTAAGGGATTCCTGCCCACAGTAGTAGGCAAATTTGGAAAACTCAGCAGTGGCCACAGGACTGGAAAAGGTCAGTTTTCATTCCAGTCCCCAAGAAAAGCAATGCCAAAGAATGCTCGGACTACCACACAATTGCACTCATCTCACATGCTAGTAAAGTAATGCTCAAAATTCTCCAAGCCAAGCTTCAGCAATACATGAACCATGAATTTCCAGATGTTCAAGCTGGTTTTAGAAAAGGCAGAGGAACCAGAGATCAAATTGCCAACATCCACTAGATCATCAAAAAAGCCAAGAGAGTTCCAGAAAAACATCTATTTCTGCTTTATTGACTATGCCAAAACCTTTGACCGTGTGGATCACAATAAACTGTGGAAAATTCTTAAAGAGATGGGAATACCAGACCACCTGACCTGCCTCTTGAGAAACCTGTATGCAGGTCAGGAAGCAGCAGTTAGAACTGGACATGGACCAACAGACTGGTTCCACATAGGAAAAGGAGTACGTCAAGGCTGTATATTGTCACCTCGCTTATTTAACTTATATGCAGAGTACATCATGAGAAACGCCAGGCTGGAAGAAGCACAAGCTGGAATCAAGTTTGCCGGGAGAAATATCAATAACCTCAGATATGCAGGCAACACCACCCTTATGGCAGAAAGTGAAGAGGAACTAAAAAGCCTCTTGATGAAAGTGAAAGAGGAGAGTGAAAAAGTTGGTTTAAAGCTCAACATTCAGAAAACTAAGATCATGGCATCTGGTCCCATCACTTCCTGGGAAATAGATGGGGAAACAGTGGAAACAATGTCAGACTTTATTTTGGGGGGCTCCAGAATCACTGCAGATGGTGATTGCAGCCATGAAATTAAAAGATGCTTACTCCTTGGAAGGAAAGTTATGACCAACCTGTATAGCATATTTAAAAGCAGATACATTACTTTGCCAACAAATGTCCGTCTAGTCAAGGCTATGGTTTTTCCAGTGGTCATGTATGGATGTGAGAGTTGGACGGTGAAGAAAGCTGAGCACCGAAGAATTGATGCTTTCGAACTGTGGTGTGGGAGAAGACTCTTAAGAGTCCCTTGGACTGCAAGGAGATCCAACCAGTCCATCCTGATAAGTCCTGGGTGTTCATTGGAAGGACTGATGTTGAAGCTGAAACTCCAATACTTTGGCCACCTCATGCGAAGAGTTGACTCATTGGAAAAGACCCTAATGCTGGGAGGGATTGCGGGCAGGAGGAGAAGGGGATGACAGAGGATGAGATGGCTGGATGGCATCACCAGCTCAATGGACATGGGTTTGGGTGGACTCCGGGAGTTGGTGATGGACAGGGAGACCTGGTGTGCTTTGATTCATGGGGTCGCAAAGAGTCAGACACGACTGAGCGACTGAACTGAACTGATTAGCATGAGGCAGTGTCCTTCTCCAGCACCATTTGGAAGTTTTAGAACAGAAAAAGGGGAGAGCAGGCCTTGGGTGGAGAAGGGAACTGACCCTGAGATGCAGGCTGAACGAGGAGGTGTTTGACTGACCCGCAGCTACGGGGGGCGGCAGTGGACGTCAGGTGAGCAGCAGGTCCCACAAGGGGAGGGAGTGGACGTAGAAACACAGGGAAGTTGCCGTTGGAGAAGAGCAGGAGTCAGCAAACTGCAACCCACAGCCAACTGCAGCCCTCCCCTGGTTTTATAAAGGAAGTGCTACAGATGACCGTCCCACCGGCCCTTTACAGAAAAAGTTTGCTGATCCTGGAAAAGAGTTTCAGGGTTGGAGTTTCAGTGGTCAAGTAACAGTGAGATTGGAGTAGGAGCTGGACATGCCACTTGTGTGGCTGAAAAGCGGAGGTGGCCGCCACTGGAGAGGCACTGGGGAGCTGCGCAGCCCGAGTGCTCTGAGCATGACCAGTGAGAGCGCTGAGCTCCCCTCACCGCGCCGGAGGCGGGGGGGGGGGGGATAGAAAGCTGAGGTTACTGAAGAAGGGGATGCAGCTGCCTGCGGGTCCCTGCGGGCTTCCGGAAGATCAGACGAGGAGGATGTGAGCATGAGGAAACAGAACGTTTCCTAGATGTGCAGCCCTGGGCACAGGCAGCAGGGTGTTTACTGACACCCCAGCCCTGGATCCCACAAGCCCCTCCAGTGAATAGTCCTGGTCTGTGGGTGGGGGCGGAGCCATAGTGCCCCCTGTTCTGGTAAACGGGTGGCATTCTGAGAGAAGATGGCATAGCTGGTGGCCTGAGAACTGGCTTCTGAAGATGTGCCGTGGAGCAGCTATTGGGAAGTAGCTAAGGGGGTGTGGAATAGACACCACCACCCCACACATCCAGGTGGGCCTAGTGGTTTGAGTAGAAGTGCCCGGTGTCCCTTCTGAGCCTGGGCACCATGCTGAAGGATGAGAACAGTGTACCTGTTTTCTAAGAAAACTGTCCAGTTCCCCTAAAATCAAATTCTGGTTCTCCCAGGACGGCAGTGCAATTAGACGATTCTATGAGGTCCTGCCCCCCTTCCCCAGGTGAGGAGACTTCCTCTGCTACAGCCTTGGAGGATGGGGTTCCAGTTCACCCAGTCCACTAGCTTGTTTCTTTATAGTCACCAGATGATAGATTTCAGAGAAGGGGGCTGGGCGGTGGGCCATTTCATGGTCTCCTAACTCCCTTGGCACTTTTAGGTTATTCTGTGTTTTTCTGTTTCTAAAGTAAAACATTTATTTGTTTTCTGGATTGTAAAAGGATTTTTTTTTTTTTGATAAGTGGAAACATACATTCTCAACTCCCTAAACTCCTGAAGGGAAGACAATGCGCTAGGTTGCTGGGGAGGCTGTGCTGAGGCGTCAGCACCCCCACATGCTCCCGGGAGCTCTGTGCATCCACTGTCTGCTCCTCCATCTCTTTCCTCTGTTGGGTCCACGGGTAGAACCGGTGAGGTGGGCCGGCCACCCTAGCCGGGTCACAGCCACATCTCACTCAGCTTCTCCGCTTATTATGAGGCAGATACAGCCCCCACCCCACCCCACCCCACCCCAAGCAGGCGGACGGGACAGACTCCCCGCCGCAGTCCTAATTCTCTCTCTTCTCCATCTTCTTGTTCTGCAGGGGTATTCCCTCAACAGATACCAAGCCCGCCCAGCCCAGGGCTATGAGCACAGCAGGCACAGGCACCAGCAGCCGGAGCGGGTACCTTATCGTGACAGTTTCCAGCTCCAGCAAATAGAGTTTCTCAAGGGGCAGCTCACAGAAGTGCCCCTATTTGGAAAGCAGCCACCGTCATTGCTACCGTTACCCCCTGGACTCCAGCCGAGGTTTCCAGGACCACCTGCCAGAGGCAGGCCCTTCCAGATCCGAGGTGTCCCCAGGGGCGTGCCTCTCAGAAGTCAGGTACTCCCAAGACGGTTCCAGCATCCTTCCCCACGTGGCCACTTTCAGCCATGGAGAGGTGTTGATAGGCTCTCCTCACATTTCCAGGGACTGACCATCAGCCAGGATCGGGAACGAAGGACCCTAGAGCTCTTGGATGAGCTTGGGGACGGGAAGGCCACCACAGCGCGTGATCTGGCCCGGAAGCTGCAAGCCCCGAAGAAGGACATCAACCGAGTCCTATACTCTCTGGCAGAGCAGGGTAAGCTGCACCAAGAGGCAGGATCTCCCCCTTTGTGGAGAGCCACAGTCCCGGGTCAGGCTCAGAACCAGCCCAGCCCAGTAACAAGGGCAGACAGTCCAACCCCAGGAGCTCCAAGCCCAGACTCCAGTGTGGAAGCTGAAGACCGAAGCTCCCCGTTTGGCTTGGAAGAGCCTCCTGAGCCTCCCGACATGGCTGAGATCAAGGAAAAGATCTGTGACTACCTGTTCAATGTGTCCAACTCCTCTGCCCTGAACTTGGCCAAGAACATCGGCTTCACTAAGGCCCGGGATGTGAACGCTGTGCTGATTGACCTGGAAAGGCAGGGGGATGTCTGCAGACAGGGCACCACCCCTCCCATATGGCATTTGACCGACAAGAAGCGAGAGAGGATACAGATCAAGAGAAACAAGGACAGTGTTCCCGAGACCACTCAAGCTGCTGCTGTCCTGGAGACCAGGAAAACCGCAGAGGCCCCCACCTGCAATTTACCGGCCTCAGACGCCTCCGACAGCACGGCCACCCCAGCAAAGGTGGAAAATGGGCAGGAACCCACCGTCAAGTTAAAAATCAAGCAAGAGGCCACAGCAGAGCCAATAAAACTGAAACCACCTGTTCATGACAACGGCCCCTCCAAAACAGGGTATGTTGACTTTGAAAACGGCCAGTGGGCCACAGATGACATCCCCGATGACTTGAATAGTATCCACGCTGCACCAGGTGAGTTCCGCGCCATCATGGAGATGCCCTCCTTCTACAGTCATGGCTTGCCACGGTGCTCGCCCTACAAGAAGCTGACAGAGTGCCAGCTGAAGAATCCCATCAGCGGCCTGTTAGAGTATGCCCAGTTCGCTAGTCAGACCTGTGAGTTCAACATGATAGAGCAGAGCGGACCACCCCATGAACCTCGGTAAGAGACCACCCAGGAATTCTGCCTCAGGTTGGGGTCAGGCGCTCTTGCTCCTGACACAGTCTCAGCCGACTTGTGAGCAGTGCCGGTTGATGGCCCCTGTCTTTTCCCTCTTCCTTTCTACTTGTGGGCTGCGTCATCCTTGTCTGGCCCTTCCTCTGTCTCTTGAGCAGGGAACATAGACCTCAGCCTAGCCAGAGTCTTGGCTGAGCAAGGGGGAGGTTGGCACTCTTGGCTAAAACGAAGCTTCTTTGGAGATGATTAGCTTCCATGCAGCAGTGCCATGCCTGCCTCCTAAGGCCAGAGGTAATGAAGGCTTGATGCCCCTCCCGCCCCCTTCTGTGTGCCATCCTCCTCCACCCCGGCCCACCCCCCCCCCCCAACAGCTGAGCTCCCCTTGGGAGATGCACAAACATCTGGCTGCACACCAGAGTAAGGGTGGGTTGTGCTGCTAAGTAGCAGTGGGTTCAAACCACCCCACCCCTCCCGCCTCCCGCCCAGCTCCCGTAGGGAAGGGATGCACGTGTAGGGTGTGCACGGCTGCCTGCCTCTTGAAGGTGGTGGTTCTAATTTTACAAGCTGCCTCCGCACAGATGGGTGGGCTAGCACTTGCTGCTGCTTCTAAGCTGTGAAATCAGAAATTACCTCACTCAGACAGCTGGCCTGGCCCGGCACCGTAGGCGCTTCCAAGCCAGCAGACAGATAGAGGAAGACAGGTGGGCCCAGGAGGAGCTGCTGCAGGGCCTAGCAGAGATCAAAGACCACTAAAGCCAAGTGGCTGCCCGCCGCAACTAGAGAGCACCCCAGCAGAGAGCCCTGCTAACCTTTACGTTAGCTGTAGGCCGCTGTCTGATGAGAGTAATGATTCCCAGTGGCGACCCTGCCTCCTTATCTGACCGTCTTAATGGCACTGAGATGACATTGCAGGGGAGCTGTGAGGAAGAGAGGGTGCATCCAAAAGCTGGCAGGGTCAGGACGGGTGTGCTTCTGTCTGGGGTGGAGGTAGGATGGCCGTCCTTCCTTCTCCCTTCGTCCCTCTCCCGAGTTGGGGCACAGGAGTGGGTTTTGTGGTTAACCTTTCTTTGGACTCCAGCTGTAAGAAACATTGATGCCATGTTCAAATATTTCAGAAGACCCAGGAAATAAGAAATTTGACCTACTTTTCTAAATGAAATCCCAGATTGAGCAAAGAGCTGAACCAATTTGAAAGCTTGAACAAAAGCGGACTAAGCTAAGTCCAGGGGCCTAGAACAAATGCCTTTTGGTTCTCTGCATAACAAGGAGATATGCCTTTCATCTTAGGCGGCAGACAAATAGAGCTGTAGGATGACTCAAAAGAAACCATGAGAGCAGTGTATCTTTGAGGGTAGGTTGGGGACGAAAACAGGTCCCCCAGAGTGGCAGGCATCTGATCCCCATAGGTGTCTGGAGAGTGTGAGACTGCGCTGGGAGAAGCCTTGGCTTTCTTTAGGAACTGCCCTTGAGGTGGCCGAGTCTACCACCATTGCTTTATGGTAAAGGCTCTTTGGTTGCTAACAAGATTATAATGGTGATTTTAGCTCATCATTTTTTGTACAGATTTGATCTTAATTTATTGCTAAAGGATAGTGGGTTTCCCTTGAGCTAATTTCTTATTACCTGTGGCTGCGTTTGCTCTAATGAGCTTGGAGAGAGAGAGTCACTGGCTGCTTTGTTTCCAAAAAAGTAGGAGTGGGCTGTGCCTGCCAAGGGACGGGAGTCCCTTGGGCTGCTCTCCGTCTCCTTCACAAGTCAGCAGGCCCCTTAGCATAGCAGGAAATTCCAGGGTGAAGATCTCTTTGGAGAGGGCAGAAGGGATGGCCTAGACTCGTGTTCACACATCTAATCACTTTCCATCAAGATTTAAATTCCAAGTTGTCATCAGTGGCCGAGAGTTTCCCCCAGCTGAAGCTGGCAGCAAGAAAGTGGCCAAGCAGGATGCAGCCATGAAAGCCATGACAATTCTGCTTGAGGAAGCTAAAGCCAAGGACAGTGGAAGATCAGAAGACTCATACCACTACTCCTCAGAGAAAGAATCAGAGAAGGTAGGCGTCCTGTCCTCTGGGAGGACATCATTCACTGTCCACATCTGTGAAGTACTAGACCATCATCTGACCCTCTTGAAACAACCTCGGCCTGCCCAATCCATTCTCTGTCTCAGAGTCAGCTTCCCGCTGTCCCCTCTCCCCTGCCTCAGCAACCCACCTTTCCTCTTTTCATATCCAGCTCTCCTTCTCGTGCCCCTCCCAACCTAACTAATTGCAGAATTTCAGAGTTGAAAGAGGCATTAAAATTTATTGAATCCGATCTCTTCTCTTGGCGGATACAAAATGAAACCAAGGACATTTAAGTAACTGATCTGCAAGGCCTAGAAAATCCCCGCAACCCTCTTCCTTTAGAAAGCCAGCCCCAAACATGCAGTTGACCGAAAGAAGTTCTCCCGTCCCCATTCCCTCTGCTGTGACAGAACAACCAATGTTTTCTGTCTGTTTTTGTTGTTTTCTTTTGTCTCATTTTCTCCACAGACTGCAGAGTCCCAGACTGCCAGCCCTTCAGCAGCACCCTTCCTTTCCGGGAAGAGCCCCGTCACTACATTGCTTGAGTGTGTGCACAAGCTGGGGAGCTCCTGCGAATTCCGTCTCCTCTCCAGAGAAGGCCCTGCCCATGACCCCAAGTACACCTCTTGTGTCATGTATCTCTGCTGAGGTTTTATCAAAAAAGAGAGAGATATATTTTCTTCCTTGCCTCCTCGAGCTGGCAGATTATTTCCCTGAGCAGTCACTCCTGTTTTCAGTATGGAAAATGGGGGGCCTTGAGAGCATGGTTGATGCTTGTGGAGCAGAGAATCTGGGATTAGGAGTTCACAGGGCAAACCAGGGGCCGAGCACGAGGGAGATACATGGCTTGAAGGTTACTGGTGGTGGGACTAAGAGGTGCAAGACCCAGGTCTCCCTGAGAAGCTCTCTGCTCTGAGGCTCTGCAGACTTACATGTTCTAGAGAAGGGTTCCTGGAGGAGATGAAATTAGGTTGATGCTTAATTAGGGGTCACTTGGGCTGCGAGAGACTGGGGGCAGCAGGAGGGTGAAAGGCAGCGGCTCTTCAAGGCAGAAGTGACTGCGTGAGCCACGGCACAGAGGCGATGTGTGCGAGGAGATGACGAGTCCTAAAGGGCGACACCCTGACAGAGGCTAGGTAAAGCTCTTCTATCAAAACCAGTTTAATCCTCTCCTTTCGTCTCCTGTCAGGTTCCAATACTGTGTTGCGATGGGAACCCATACTTTCCCCACTGCCAGTGCCCCAAGCAAGAAGGCAGCGAAGCACATGGCTGCAGAGGAGGCCATGAAGGCCCTGCAAGGGGAGGCGACCAGCTCAGCGTCTTCTGACGACCAGGTGGGCGTTTTCTACTCACGGGTGCAGGCCGTTTTTAGCAACTGAGTGGCGTAGGATGGCCCATAGGCCCCTCAGAGTTTCCATGAAGTGTTCACGGTTCCTCTTCGGCTGATTCTCCTTCAGCCCGGAAGTACGAACACGGAATCATTCGATACCTTGGAATCAGTGATGCCCAACAAGGTCAGGAGGATCAGTGAGCTCGTCAGATACCTGAACACCAACCCAGTGGGAGGCCTGTTGGAGTACGCCCGCTCCCACGGCTTTGCTGCTGAGTTCAAGTTGGTTGACCAGTCCGGACCTCCTCACGAGCCCAAGTGAGTGTTCCAGTCCTGGCTACAGCCTTGTGTCACAGGGTGAGACAGCCTATAATCCAGGAAAAGGAAGGATGTGTATTAGCTGTGAATGACAGGAGGGGCATGTTGAGAGAGCCCTGTCCCCAGGGCCTCTGAGAAGACACTAGATTAGCCATCTTGAAAAGATACCTACTCTTCCAGTGAGTGTGAGCCTTTAAAATTTTTTTAAACAAGTTTTAATTTTTAAATGAATATGTACACCCATAGAGAATCATTCAGGCTGATTGAAAAGATGTGCAGTTAAAAGGCCTCATTTCTATTTTATACTTCTAGTTTCCTTCCCTAGACTCATATACTATTACCAGTTTCTTGAGTCCATGCACACATTAGCCTGTTTTTCTTCCTCTGTTTTTTAGAGTAAGTATATATCATCTTCTGTTCTACTTAACCATGTGCCTCAGAGGTCATTACAAATAAGTGTGTATAGACCTACCACATAAATGCTCCATTGAATACATATTTACAGTTTTTAAATTGCTTTACTAAATAAGAGATATAAAAGGCCCTCTTAAAACAGACACTCAACTACCTACCTCGCAGTTTAAGACGGAGAATGTTATTACTATTTGAAGCCCCACCTTGCATAACTTCTGTAACCAACTTCCCATGATACTCAGGTTGGTTTTGGTCTCATTCTTAAAAGCAGTCTTGCAGTGAACATCGGGCCCTGCATGTCTTTGTCTGCATGTACAAACTTGTCTCTGGTATAAATGTTCAGGAGTGGAAGTTCTAAGCCGTGAGTCTTATACATTGTTTTTTAAGTTTTTAAAATAGGTAATAGATTATGCAAAATTAAAAATATTATTCAAAAATAAAAATATAAAAAGCTCATTCTCACTTTCACCCAGCTCTTGCCTACATACATACACACACACACATACACACCCCAACATGTAATAACTTTGCACTATTACATATCCTTCCAGAGTGTCCATATAAATGCAAGCAGCTATATTCCCTTTCATTACACAGAAATACATATATGCATTAATTTCTAGCTTGCTTTTTACACATAAAATTATTATCTTAGAAAATTTTTCATTTCACTTTCTGCAAAGTATAGTGTTTCAGTGTACAGATTTATCATGATTTATTTAACCAGCCCCAGTTAATGAATACTTGGATTGTTTCCAAACTTGGTTTTATAACAAGGCTACAATGAATAACATATGTGTATTTAAAGTTTTGGTAAATTTTGCCAAATTTTCCTCCAGTGAAATTATACCAGTCTATGCTTCCACCAACAGCATATAAAGAATGTCTCTTCCTCTACCTCATAAGCGTTCTAAAAGGCGAAAAATGGTATCTCCGTGCAGTGGAAAGCCTAGTCCACACCAGGATATTTATTATTACTATTTACTACATTAATAGGTCAAAGGAGAAACACCACATTGTCATCTCCTGAAGTTCCAAAGAGACATATAGTAAAATTCAGCATCCACTCAGATGAAGAAAGCAAGTTGTTAAGAAAGCAGAAATTATTGAATACGTCCTTTGCATGTCTGAAGTCAAAAACCAGCAGCTTAATGTTAAACCCAGAACTGTTCCCGTTAAAGTCGGGAAGAAGGTGTGGCTGCCAGTGTCATCACTATTTAATATCATTCCGGAATTCCTAGCTAATGCAAGCAGTTTAGAAAAAGAAGCAAGTGTAAAGAGAGGAAAGGGAAGGTAAAGTTACCACTATTTGCAGATGATTTGATAGTATGCCTGGAATATTCGTGAGAAAACTGAAGAAATACTGAGATGAAGCAGAGTTTAGGAGAGCAGGGGACTATAAAATGATGTGTAAGAGTCAAGAACTTTTCTTGTATTTAGTAATAAGCAGTTAGAAAATGTAATAGAAAATATCCTATTTGCAACTTTAGCTAAAAAGATAAGTGAGTCAGGCACGTTCCTAATAGGGAATATGTGGGTTCCACATTAGATAAAATGCCAAAAACCTGGGGACCATCTCCCCTATCCAGTTCACCTCCTTCAGCCAAACTATCCTTGAAGAAAAGAAAAAAGGAGGTGTTAGTTGCTCAGTTGTGTCTGACTCTTTGCAGCCCCATGGACCGTAGCCTGCCATGCTCCTCTGTCCATAGAATTCTCCAGGCAAGAACCCTGGAGTGGGTAGCCATTCCCTTCTCCAGGGGATTTTCCCGACCCAGTGATCGAACCCAGGTCTCCCACATTGCAGGCAGATTCTTTCATTTCTGAGCCACCGGGGAAGCTCTGTTTATTGTACCTACAATTTCTACCCCAAATCCCTTCCTCCTCTTTCTGCCTCCAGTGTCAACACTCTCTCAGCTAAGCCATTGTCTTTTCTCACCTAAACCAGGAAATAGTCTCCTGGTCTCTCTGCGTTTATTTATTCATTCAACAGATATCTATACAGGACATTGTATTTGTTAGAACGGGAGTCAGATATCAATAATCATATAAAGAAATGTAAGATCTTGTATTTGATAGATTATGAAGAGCTCACATTGCATGATGTGATGAGAATCTACTGGCGTGGCTTGACTCAGTACAGGGAGAGACTTCCCTGAGAAGTGATCCATGAGCTGAGACCTTAGTACCCCCAGGTCTGCAGAGCTAGTAAAGGGCTGCAGGAAGGCCAGTGTGGGTGGAGCAGAGAGCACGGGAGGGCCTGAAGGGGAGACCTTGTGAGCCATGTCATCCTCCTGCCTCACAAGCAGTAGGGAGCCACTGAAGGGTTTTAAGGGAGATTCACTGCCACCCCCCCCCCCACCCCGACTTTTGCCCTCTCCATGGCATTTTTCCTACTATATTTTTATACTGCCTTTTCTTTCCTACTCTAAGAAAAGCAGTTCAGACCTTTGTCTTCAAATTTCCAACAAAACCCCTTTCTCGCTCTAAACTGATGATCTTACTTAATTGAGAAATTGTTGTTCAGTCGTTCAGTCTTGTCTGACTCTTTGCGAGCTCGTGGACTGCAGCACACCAGGCTTCCCTCACCTTGACCATCTCCCGGAGCTTGCTTAAGCTCATGTCCATTGAGTTGGTGATGCCATTCAAGCATTTCATCCTCTGTCGTCCCCTTCTCCTCCTGCCTTCAGTCTTTCCCAGCATCAGGGTCTTTTCCAATGAGTCAGGTCTTCGCATCAGGTGGCCAGAGTATTTTAGCTTCAGCTTCAGCATCAGTCCTTCCAGTGAATATTCAGGATTAATTTCCTTTAGGATTGACTGGTTTGATCTCCTTACCGTCCAAGGGACTCTCAAGAGTCTTCTCCAACACCATAGTTCGAAAGCATCAATTATTTGGCAGTCAGCCTTGTTTATGGTCCAGCTGCCACATCCATATATGACTACTGAAAAAACCACAGCTTTGACTAGATGGACCTTGGTCGGCAAAGTAGTGTCTCTGCTTTTTAATATGCTGTCTTCCAGGGAGACATAGCTTTTCTTCCAAGGAGCAAGTGTCTTTTAATTTCATGGCTGCAGTCATTGTCTGCAGTGATTTTAGAGCCCAAGAATATAAAGTCTGTCACTGTTTCCCCATCTGTTTGCCATGAAGTGATGGGACTGGATGCCATGATCTTAGTTTTTTGAATGTTAAGTTTTAAGCCAGATTTTTCACTCTTCCTCTTTCACCTTCATCAAGAAGCCCTTTAGTTCCTCTTCTCTTTCTGCCATAATGGTGCTATAATCTACATATCTGAGGTTGTTGATATATCTCCCAGCAATCTTGATTCAAGCTTGTGTTTCATCTAGCCCAGAATTTTGTGTGATATACTCTGCATATAAGTTAAAGCAGAGTGACAGTATTCAGCCTTGACATACTAACTCCTATCACAGTTTTGAACCAGTCCATTGTTCCATGTCTGGGTCTAATCGTTGTTTCTTGATCTGTAAGACCTGTATGCAGGTAGGTAAGTATGGTGGTCTAGTATTCCCATCTCTTTAAGAATTTTCCACAGATTGTTGTGAACCACACAAAGGCTTTAGCATAGTCAGTGAAGCAGAAATATATGTTTTTCTGGAATTTCTTGCTTTTTCTATGATCCAGCGAATGTTGGCAATTTGATCTCTGGTTCTTCTGCCTTTTCTAAATCCAGCTTGAACATCTGCAGTTTCTCAGTTCACATACTGTTGAAGCCTAACTTGGAGGATTTTGTGCATTACTTTGCTAACATGTGAAATGAGTGCAATTATGCAGTAGTTTGAACATTCTTTGGGATTGGAATGAAAACTGACCTTTTTCAGTCCTGTGGCCACTGGTAAGTTTGCTGGCTTATTGAATACAGCACTTTAACAGCATCGTCTTTTAGGATTTGAAATAGCTCAGCTGAAATTCCATCACCTCCACTAGCTTTGTTTGTAGTGATGCTTCCTAAGGCCCACTTGACTTCGCACTCCAAGAATGGCTGGCTCTAGGTGAGCAATCATACCATTGTGGTTATCTGGGTCATTAAGATCTTTTTTGTATAGTTCTTCTGTGTATTCTTGCTGCCTCTTCTTAAAATCTTCTGCTTCCGTTAGGTCCATACCATTTCTATCTTTTATTGTGCCCATCTTTGCATGAAATGTTCCCTTGGTATCTCTAATTTTCTTGAAGAGATCTCTAGTCTTTCCCATTCTGTTGTTTTCCTCTATCTCTTTGCATTGTTCACTTGGGAAGGCTTTCTTATTCTGCTTGCTATTCTTTGGAACTCTGCATTCACATGGGTATATCTTTCCTTTCCTCCTTTGCCTTTTGCTTCTCTTCTTTCTTCAGCTCTCTGTAAGGCCTCCTCAGACACCGTTCTGCCTTTTTGCATCTCTTTTACTTGGGGGTGGTTTTGATCACCGCCTCCTGTACATCGCTACAAAGCTGTATCCATGGTTCTTCAGGCACTCTATCAGATCTAATCCCTTGAATCTATCTGTCACTCCCATTGTATAATTGTAAGGGATTTGATTTAGATCATACTTGAATGGCCTAGTGGTTTTCCCTACTTTTTTCAATTTAAGTCTGAATTTGGCAATAAGGAGTTCATGCTGTGAGCCACAGTCAGCTCCCGGTCTTGTTTTTGCTGACTATATAGAGCTTCTCCATCTTCAGCTGCAAAGATTATAATCAAGATGATTTCAGTATTGACCATCTGGTGATGTCCATGTGTAGAGTCGTCTCTTGTGTTGTTGGAAGAGAGCATTTGCTGTGACTGGTGCATTCTCTTGGCAAAACTCTGTTAGCCTTTCCCCTGCTTCATTTTGTACTCCAGGGCCAAACTTGCCTGTTACTCCAGGTATCTCTTGACTTCCTACTTCTGCATTCCAGTCCCCTATGATGAAAGGAACATCTTATTTTGGTGTTAGTTCTAGAAGATCTTGTAGGTCTTCATAGACCGTTCAACTTCAGCTTCTTTGGCATTAGTGTTGGGGCATAGACTTGGATTACTGTGATATGGTTTGCCTTGGAAACGAACAGAGATCATTCTGTCGTTTCTGAGATTGCACCCAAGTAGTGCATTTTGGACTCTTTTGTTGACTATGAGGACTACTCCATTTCTTCTAAGTGATTCTTGCCCACAATAGTAGATAGTAGCAGTAACAATCCTTACTTTCCCATCACCAAATCCACCTTCCTCCATGCATCTGCACATGACATCTGTACTGGTGTGCAGGAAGCATCCTCCTTCCATCCCGTGCCCTGCATCCCCTCCACCTCGTCCTGTCCTTCCATTTTCTCACCCTCTTATTATCAATTGCTCCAGAGCTCTGTTGGATCATTCCCAGTAGCCTACACACATGCCTGTGCCCATCTGCTAAAACCCTTCCCTTGACCCTACATCTCCCTCCAAATGCCACCTCATCTCTCTGCTCCCCTCACAGCCAGACCTCTCAATATAATTGTTTATACTCAGTGTCTTCATTGGTGCACTTCCTTTACTCATTCCAATTAGGCTTTTGTCCCCAGCATCCCACTGAAAGGCTAACCACTAGCCATATGTGGTTGCTGAGCACTTGAAATGTGGCTGTGTAACTGAGGAACTGAATTATCAGTTGTATTGAATTTTAATTAAAGTTAGCAGCCTCATGTAGCCAGTGGCTATCATATTGGACAGTGAAGCTCTAGTGGATCCTAATTGCACAACTAAGAAACTTTGTTCTATATACTGTTGTTGTTCAGTCACTAAGTCGTATCCGACTCTGCAACCCCATGGACTTAGCGTGCCAGGCTTCTCTGTCCTCCACTATCTCCCAGAGTTTGCTCACTTTCATGTCCATTGAATCCATGATGCTATCTAACCATCTCATCTTCTGCCTCCCCCTTCTCCTTTTGCTTTCAATCTTATTTTTATGTGTACATATATAGGTATGTGTATATGTTTGTATGGGTATCTCTTTGTGCCTAAGAGTTCATATTCTTTTCAAATACACAGAACACTTATGAAATTCTCCTGGATCCCTCAGGTCAAGATTCTACACAGTTTGGTCCCATTCCCTCTCTTCAACATCTCTTCATGCCTCTGTGCTTTTCCTTCATAAACTTTAGCCCACTGGCTTGCACAGTCGGCATCATCAAAGAAAGGAGCAAAGACATTCAGATGCTTATGACAAGCAAGGAATAGTGAGACACTCAGTGTGGTTGACCAGAAAGATGGATTCCTTTCACTGCCTTGAGCTAACTGATAAATCCTGATACTGAAACTTTTGTTCTATGCAGTTAGATTATCAAAAAAACTGGGTTTCTCTAAAGCAGGTTGGGATCTGGTTAAAAGCTGGGATTCTTGAAACTTTGTCTGGTAGCTACCCAAACTGTCTGGCTCCATCACTTCCTTCCCTCTGTGTTTGTGGAGATGCCTAGCCAGGAAGCAAGGGGAACCACAGGCCACTCCCCTCCCTCCCTAGCAGCACCACCTGCCTCCCTGCTCTGTCTCTGCCCAAGGTACACTCCCCTCCCTAGTTTTCTCAAGGCCTCCAGGAATCTAAAGTGAAAGTGTAGTCGCTCAGTTGTGTCCGACTCTGTGATCCCATGGACTGTAGCCTACCAGGTTCCTCTGTCCATGGGATTATCCAGGCAAGAATACTGGAGTGGATTGCCATTTCCTTCTCCAGGGGATCTTCCAGACCCAAGGATCGAACTCGGATCTCCCGCATTGTGGGCAGACTGTCTACCGTCTGAGCCACCAGGGAATCCCCTAGAAATCTAAAAGTAACTCCTAATAAAGGTGTGGTTCCCTGAGCTAAGGCCAGCCTTGCTCTCAGACCTCTCCAGGTTAAGTCCTCTTGAGCTAATCAGGAAATGAATGAGGAAGTGGAATTAGGTACTTAAAAAATCAGAGCATTAGAAACAGTGATTCAAGCAGGAAGAAAGTTATTCCCGTCTCATTTTTGCTTAAGTTAAAAAGGAAGTCCACATGTGGTATTAGTATTTCTTTAAAGCCTCTCTAATACTTACTAAATTTCCTTTTTGATACAGACAGGCTTAGAGCCTTTACAATCCATAGTGTCTCGTCAGAATTTAATAACTTGATTTTATCCTGTTCAGTTTATTTATAACCACCTTCCGTGTATGGCAAGTGATCCTGATTTTTCATTTACAGTAGTGATACAAAGTGTCCTTTTAAAATGTATTTACATTTAAAAAGAGTCAATTTAGAGAAAAATATTAAGTAAGTAATACTCAGGTGATACCTGGGTATAGCAGAAACCACACTATGATTCAGGAACATTCAAAGTCTAGGAAGTGATGCCTTAGGAACAGAGCTGTCGGGAGTGATGAGGCCACACGTCGGCCAGCCTGGCCTCCCCCCGAGCAAAACCAGCCCTTTCCTGGGGCAGCTGTCCAGGCCCGGTACGTGTCTTTACTCCCTGCTTCTCACCCCAAGGTTCGTTTACCAAGCCAAAGTTGGGGGTCGCTGGTTCCCAGCCGTCTGCGCGCACAGCAAGAAGCAAGGCAAGCAGGAAGCTGCAGATGCGGCCCTCCGCGTTTTGATTGGGGAGGACGAGAAGGCAGAGCGCATGGGTTTCACAGAGGTAACCCCAGTGACAGGGGCCAGTCTCAGAAGAACTATGCTCCTCCTCTCAAGGTCCCCAGAAGCAAAGCGAAAGACAGTTAAGCCGTCTACTTTTGGTGCTATCTTTTTTTGGGGGTCCTGCTAACTCCTATCTGGGTGGAGTCAGCTCTTAAGTTGCTGTCATGTGAACTGTCCCTCGGCTTTAACATTAGCCTCCATAGCGCTGGGGTGCTAGTGCAAGAGGGGGAAGAGATGACCCACGAGTCGAGCAGTACTCGACCTCCCCGCCCTGCCTGAAACATGGTGGACGCAGGCGAGGCTCTGTGGCCCTGACACGGCCTCCTGTCCCCACAGCTTCCTCTCACGGGCAGCACCTTCCACGACCAGATAGCCATGCTGAGCCACCGGTGCTTCAATGCCCTCACCAACAGTTTCCAGCCCTCCTTACTCGGCCGCAAGATCCTGGCTGCCATCATCATGAAGAAAGACTCTGACGACCTAGGTGTTGTGGTCAGCCTGGGGACAGGTAAGTGGGCTCTGAAATGTGTCCCCCCAGCTCTCCATGCCCTGTGGTGACTGCACGCACCTCCTTATTCTCCTCTGTGGGTGAATTTAAGGCAGAAAGAAGACTCATGTTATATTTTAGCTACAGTTTATTCAGAGCAAGGAATGAATTCTCATATCCTAGGAAAAAGAATACAGGAGTCAGGATTGATAAATTGAGGCTATTTGTACTTTCAGGCTTTAAGAACCAACAGCCTGTATCCTACTCATCATTGTTTACCTTTGGAAATTTCACATTTGCTTTAAATGCCTTTCCAGGGAATCGCTGTGTGAAAGGAGATTCTCTGAGCCTGAAGGGAGAGACTGTCAATGACTGTCATGCAGAGATCATCTCCCGGAGAGGCTTCATCAGGTGAGCAAGATCGCAGGGTGTCGGGTCTCTGACACCACCTCACAGGCAGGTCCTCAGCCCTGCAGTGTCAGCCTTTGAACTTCTTACTGAATCAGTCCCTCTGTGACATGGCTACATCCCTCTCCTCGGCCTGCTGTGGAAGAGTGCTGTCTTTTCCCGCTAACTCCACTTCAAGCCCCCTTTAAAAAACACATGATGACCTCTTGATCTTCAGTGCTATGGGGATGAGGAGGCCTTCCGTCTCCATTTGAGGACCTACAAACAAACCCACTGTCCTGCCAGCTTTCCTCTCCAGTTCATCTTTAATTTGTGAAGGGAAAGAAGCCACAGCCTCTTATAGTTCCTGAATCAATTTGTTCTGCCCTAAAATTGCTGTCGCTGCCAGAGCAAGAAGCTCTTGGCAGAATTGTAACTGACCTAAAAGGTTAACTTAACTGTAAGAAATGCTGAGGTCTCCCATGGAGAGTTTCCACCACCTCTTTCAACCTGAGAAACAGTGAAAGGTCTGCACCGTTAAGGCTTTTCCTTACTTGGGATCAGATTATAGAAGCAACCACTGTTCTCAGAATCAAAGCAGTCTTCTTAACCAGACTTTCTTCTTATAGGTTTCTCTACAGCGAGTTAATGAAATACAACCCCCAGACAGCGAAGGATAGTATATTTGAACCTGCTAAAGGAGGAGAAAAGCTTCAAATAAAAAAGAGCGTGTCGTTCCATCTCTATATCAGGTCTGTACAATCTCTGTTGTCACCGCCCGCCGGCTTTCCAGGACTGGGTGTCTGAATGGTTTCCTCGTCCATAATTCAGAGCTTGTTCAGTGGGCCATGCTCAACTCTTGTTTGAGGTCTACACCCCAGTGTGGAATGACTCACACTTCTACCCACTCCAGTAGCCCGTGATAGGCTTCAGAAAAAAAAAAAAAAACCTTGTTTCTGCCACATGGAGCTGTTCTTGAGCCCTAGGCAACCGAAGAGATCCATGCACACAGGTGGGTGTTGACAGACGCCCCTGTCTTGCAGCACGGCCCCGTGTGGAGATGGGGCCCTCTTTGACAAGTCCTGCAGCGACCGAGCTGTGGAGAGCACAGACTCCCGCCACTACCCTGTCTTCGAGAATCCCAAACAAGGCAAGCTCCGCACCAAGGTAGAGAACGGTGAGTAACACGTCCTCCGTCTCCCACAGAAAGTCTCTGCAAAGCCCCAGGCCCATCACAGGGCCAGGGCACAGCTGCAGGGTTTCTGCCGTCAGTGGGTGGGACACCAGGGTCTTGTCTCCAGGGAGAGGGAAGATGTAGGTCGGGAAAGGTCTATGGGAAGATCGGGATTCCATTTTGAATTAGTCTGCTGGGGGGATCTCCAGTCAAATAGGAGGCAGAGGTACCCATCTAGAGCTCAGAGGAGAGAGGTGGCTGTAAATAAAAGTTTGGGAGTTATCCTCCTTCGGTTGATCTTTATGGCCATGGAAATGGATGGGATCACCTCAGGGAAGGTTGGAGAAAATGGAAAGAAAACGATGCAGAACAAGCCTGAGGCGTTAACAGCAGGACTCTGCGCGCCCGCTCCCCCTCCTGCCTAGTTGGCCTCTGATTCTGCCCCTTGTCTGCCAGCTCCTCCTCCTCCACTGTCCTCCCATGTCTGCTCACCGTCCCCTCACGTCCACTCCATTCCCTTCAGGCCATCCTCCTGCAGTCATCAGAGTGACCCTCAAACAGAGGTCATATCGCTTCCCTGCTAAAAACCCTGAAGTCTAAACACAGAGCTCCCATGTGACCCGGCAGTTCACTCCTAGAAACATCCCCAAGAGAAATGAAAATATACCCACACAAAAACTAACACAGGCCAGCTACCCCTTCTGTCAGCATTGCCACTCTTGGGGCTGAGGAGGCTCCAGGCTGCCACATCATCACTGCATTTGCTGCGCTGGCCCTGCGCTTTACAGCCCTGCAGAGTCTCCTTTTTTTCCTCTCAATTTTTCCCCCCGCAGTCTCCCATTGTGGAGACCCAGGGAGAAAAAATGAATACAGAATGTTTATAGCAGCAATGTTCCTAATAGCCCAAAAGTAGAGACAACCCCAGTGTCCATCAACTGATGAATGGATAAACGAAATGAAGTATATCCATAAAATGGGATATCATTTGATACATGCCACAACATGAAGGAACCTAGGAAACAGTGTTAAGAAGGGAAAGAAGCCAGTCACAAAAAAGATTTTGTATTACGTGGCTCCCACGTTTTCATTACTTAAAACATCTAGAATAGGAAAATCCATAAAGAAGGAAAATAAATTAGGGGCCGTCTGGGCCAGCGGTGGAAGGGGCTGGAGGGAAATGGGGTATGACAGCTAATGGATAGGAAGCTTCCTTGGAGGGTGATGAAATGTTCTCATATTGATTGTGGTGATGGCTGCACAAGTCTGTGAATACACTAAAAATTATTATGTACTCTAAACGGGCAGATTGTATCTCATTAAAGTTCACTGGAAACGAAAAGCCCACCACCCTGCTGTGGTTTCCCACGAAAGCAAACCCCGCAGCTGCAGCCGTGCTGGTTCTTCGTCAGGTCCCTCAACAGCTAAACCCTCTGCTGCCCCAGGGCCTTTGCTTTTGCTCAACTGTGTGTCTGAAACACTCTTTCTCAGCCGTTTCTTCTTTCCTTCGTGTCTCAGCCCCCCGACAATCCTGTCCCAGGAGATTCCCTGACCTGTCCATTATACCTCCCTCAAACCATCTACAATCGTTACGTGTGCATCAGCTAACTTGTTTAGTGTCTGTTCCCTTTCTGCTCCCTCACTCCCATCAGCCTTCTAGGAACACAAGGATCTGATTTGGTTTTGCTCACCATTGCTTCCCGGCACCCAGCCTAGTACCCAGCACCAAGTAGCTGCTGTGAAATACTCAAAGAACAAATGAGTGAGAAGCCTCTGGCCCGAGTCTAAGGAGCAGAAAATGCCACACCAGGGAGGGGCCTGGCCAGCGGCCCTTGCAGATCTAACCCAAGTCTCTCATCCAGGGGAAGGCACGATCCCAGTGGAGTCCAGTGACATTGTGCCCACGTGGGACGGCATTCGTCTGGGAGAGAGACTCCGCACCATGTCCTGCAGTGACAAAATCCTGCGCTGGAATGTGCTGGGCCTGCAGGGGGCACTGTTGACCCACTTCCTGCAGCCTGTGTATCTCAAATCCGTCACTCTGGGTAAGGACTTACCTTGGGAGCTGGAACCCGACTGTCATCCTGGTTCCCAGATCCCAGCAAACTGCACACTCCGTTGCCAGGTGTTAACATGATGTCTCCCCTTTTCAAAGTGTGCTCAATTTGGTGGTTTAGTAATTGATTCTGAGTGTCCCGTCTGCTGATGGGGAAATTGGTTTAGGCAGCAGTCTCAGTAACGACATGCCAACCAAGTCTTTCAAGGTGAGTTAGAGAAACACAGCAGCTTAAAACTGCAGCATCTCGGTGCCCTTCCCCTCTCAGCGCGTGGCCTTACCTGGAACCTTATCTATTGCACTTAACTGGTGATCCCTGTGTGTCCCGGGCAGCCGCAGTCAGCAGGTGCTCCCTGCCCAGGGAGCTGGTGCTCTGTCTGTGCCCTCACATGCCTCCCCACATGCCTCTTGCTTCATGGCACTGGGATGATCGGGTGTGTGCATTTCTCCTTGTGCCCAGGTTACCTGTTCAGCCAGGGGCACCTGACCCGTGCCATTTGCTGCCGTGTGACAAGAGACGGAAGTGCATTTGAGGACGGACTCCGACATCCCTTTATTGTCAACCACCCCAAGGTGCAATAACCTAATCATTTTCCTCTTGACGTTTTCTTCTTTTCAAGTAATCCTGTCAGCAGAGCAGAAATGTACAGTGTGGGCAAGGGGAGCCTTAGTTGGTTTCCCTCTAACTTAGCCTTCCCTCCTTTTGAATGCTAAGGGCTTTCCTTCTTTGGGGGCTTCCCCGATGGCTAAGACAGGAAAGAATCTGCCTGTAAAGCAGGAGACCTGGGCTAGGTCCCTGGGTTGGAAAGATCCCCTGGAGGAGGAAATGCAACCCACTCCAGTATTCTTGCCTGGAGAATTCCATGGACAGAGGAGCCTGGCAGGCTGCAATCCATGGGGTCACAAAGAGTTGGATATGACTGAGCGATTAACACTTTCACTTTTTTCCTTCCTTTAATTTGGAATCCATTTGAATTGAGGTGGGGTTAGTACATCTGAGTCTTAGCCAAACAGAATGATAAACAAGGGGGAAAGATCGTGACCCCATATTCCCTGTTTCCTGTGAGTCTTGAGTCCCTGCTTCAGAAGCTTTCCCCTGAAAGTTTCCATCTTCCTCCCCCTTGCTCCTGGAATTCCTAGGTTGGCCGAGTCAGCGTATACGATTCCAAAAGGCAGTCTGGGAAGACCAAGGAGACAAGTGTCAACTGGTGTTTGGCTGATGGCTACGACCTAGAAATCCTGGACGGGACCAGAGGCACCGTGGATGGGTATGGAGCTGGGGGAGCACAGCCGCCCAGCCAGGCGTGCTAGCCAGACCGCGGAGGGGCGTCACAGTGTCAAACTCTGGAGCTTAAAAGTTGCCACCTCCCCACCCCCAGTGCCTCCCCTTGTTCCATCCCAGGTGATAATGAGTCCTTTCGTTTCCCCAGGCCACGGAACGAATTGTCCCGGGTCTCCAAAAAGAACATTTTCCTTCTATTTAAGAAGCTCTGCTCCTTCCGATACCGCAGAGATCTACTTAGACTCTCCTATGGTGAGGCCAAGAAAGCTGCCCGTGACTACGAGATAGCCAAGAACTACTTCAAAAAATGTCTGAAGGACATGGGCTACGGGAACTGGATAAGCAAGCCCCAGGAGGAGAAGAATTTTTACCTCTGCCCAGTGTAGCGTGACCCAGTGACTGACAGGTCGGGTGTTTCACACTGGGTGCGAGAGAGAGGTCATAGCATTCCTCATCACATGGGTCAACAGGTTTTGGGTTTTATTTTCCTTTTTTTAAAAAGAATGGAACCACGGTTGGTCTCACGGTTGGTGAGAACTGTGGGTTCCTGATATTCTACTTTTCTTTGGGAATATCAGGCCAGGTCTCGCCATCTCCCTTCTTTTTTCTCCAGCAGAGAGACAGACCGCAGGGCAGAGAGAAGGGGTTTGTTCCTTCTTTCCACCCATTTCCTCTTCTGGTCTATTTCTGTTTTTTTTGTTTTTTTTTTTTTCTGTTTCCTTTCCCTTTGTGTTTGCTACATTGACCTCTTGTGGTCTCAATTAGGTTCCAGTCAACCATGTGAATCATGCCAGGGACAGGATTTTTCATTTGTGAATTCTGAGGCCCCTCTGCTTCCCATCTTCCCCTTCTGAGATTCCTTCCTCGTGGTTGTTAGTTTTTCCTTTTCCTCCAAGAGGGTAAAGCAGTGAACTTAAAGAATCTGGTGAAACATTTCTAAGGGCCGGAGTTGAACACTGCAGTCAGCTTGTTACCGGTGCCAAGCGTGATGAGAACCTGCAGATGATGCTCCATGATCTTGCACTTTAGCCGGCTTGGGAGGGGCCCAGCGGCAGGGGAGGCCGCTGCCGGGGAGGTGCGTCCCTTCCCCAGGCGGCAAGAAGGGCTGGGACCAGCCAGATGGGGCTAATGGAATTGCCTGAGCACTAGAGGAGGCCTGCCCTCCAGGGGTAACACAGACCACTTCCCCGGTAGGCAGACATACCTTGGAATGTTGCCAAGCTCCCAGCTGCCCCTCCTAAAGCATTCCTAGGAATCTGTCCTGCTGACAGGGGCAGTAACGCTGTAGACCCCGACCAGTTGGTAGGAAGAAACCCAGGGTAAATCCTAGAGGGTAAATCGTCTCTGCTCAGATAATCATGACTTAGCAGGAATAAGGCAAAAAATCATGTTGGGTCAGACCACTGCTCTCCCCAGCGTATTTCTCGTGATGGTGACACCAAGGGAACGTGACTAACTCATGGTAAATGGGGAGTTTTAAAAAGAATGCCATAAATGTTGATCCTCAACAGCTACAGATAACCTGTAATTGCACAGATTTGAAGTTCAGATGTCATTTTCCGTTGATTAACAGAGTGCTTTTGTTTTGCCTAACAGCTTCAGAAGGTTGTCTCCGGGCGGGTCACAGACCCAGGTCTCCTGCCTGCTAGGGAATCATTCTAGGGTTGACTTGAGCAGTAACTCCAAGTGAAAGGGCAGGTTGTCCTAAAACTCTGTGAGGTGGGACTCTGGGTCTACACCTCAAGCTAACATGGACTCTTGTGGTCAGAGCCTTCGTCTCTCTGGGCCTGGCTCTGGGCCTAAGCTAGCTAGATATGCTCAAGAAAAGTACAGAGGCTCTGCCATCTCCAGACCTGAGCCTGCCTCTTTCCCTCTGGACAGTTCCTCTGTCATCTGTGAACATGCCAAACCAGTGCCCTCAGATGATTTTCCATTGTCCCCCACACCCTGCAAACTACCCCCCATCTGTCCTGGCTTGTCAACAGTGGATACACCCAGGTCCGCACGTTTATTGTTCTGGCTTCTGTGCCTGCTCTACTTTGACCAAAGTGAGAAAACGTTAAGTCTTTCAAACACACTAAGGATGTTTCTGCGGACACCCAAGTGTCCCATGGAACTAGAAGGGAAGCAGTGTCTGTCTGCTGAGGTGGCAGGGGCCTACCCCCCAGTCCTGTGAATCTTCCAACGGCACACGAGATCAGTCCCGCCCCGGGAGGCAGCTCAGCTCCCTGGTTCTTTGGGCTGGAGAGCATCACCTACTTACTCCTGGCATGTCCAGCCCCTCTGGGCATTAGAACCTCCACAGGGCTCAGTCTCAGCCACCTCTTCTCAGCTGGGAGCCCGGGTACTCTCAACCGGTCAGAGCCACCACTTGCCCCAAGATCTTGTCTAGTGAACTTACAGTATTCAGTTTCTGCTGTAGGAAGAGAGCGAGGCTTCCCTGTACCCGTGCGTCCTCTGGAAACAAGCCTGTATTGGGCCCTGCACGGCCACCCCCACCCACCCCCCCAGAAGAGGCAAAAATCCCACCTACCTAAAGTGTCTGCTTCCCTTTTTTGTCCAATCTTTGTTTTTATAAGCAAGACCTCCCCAGCTTTTTTTTTTTTTATGATCTTTGTAGTTGATTTGTCTGAACTGTGGCTGTTGTGCATTCTTTGAATAATCACTTGTAAAAAAATTTGTCGCTGCTTCAAGCTATTTCCTTTACTCACGTTGAAGGGATTTTGCTGGCTTTTGGGGTCTCGGTAGTGACTCCCAAGAGCAGAGTGGAGAAGAGCCCAAGCGTAGACTTGGGGGCCACGATGGGTGCAGTCAGTTTTATGATTCTGCTTTTATGTGTCCTTTGGTATAAGTGACTAACAATATACATTCCTCATAAATAAATAAAAAAAAAAGAATCTGATTTTTAGAAAGCCTCGAGTCTTGGTTTCCTGGGGGACGAGAAAGTGGGGAATGGTGGGAGCTGTGGTCCTGGGATTTCCGGCAACAGCACTAGCTGGGAGTGACTCAGAACCTGGGACGCGGGTCCCCCTTAGCCAGCAGAGAGGAGCCATCTCAGAGGTGAGCTTTTGTCTGGTGCGGTGGGTGCCTCAGACAGCCTTTACTTACATCCCCAGTTCCATACCCCCACCTTCCCCAGCAGAGCCCTCCATCAAGTATCTTGTCCCCAAACACGCTGTGCGAGATTTCAAGGCCCAGAGTAGGAAAGTGTCCCGTGAGACAGCATCACAGACCACAGACCAGCTCCAGCCCTCCACCCCCAACTGTCTGCCTGCAGGGAGGTGCAGGTTGCAGCCTAGGCAGACCTGACTTGGCTACTGTCTTGGGAGACAGGCCATTTGCTTTTTACTTTATAGATGGCAGCTAGAATACTTCTCTGTCTTGATTTCAAAGAGGAAACACCATTTTCCACGTTGCCGTTGGGTCAGGATGTCTACAAGTCTCTTTGACCTTGTAAAACTATGATACCAGAGGATAGGAAATACCTGACTGAGGCCTCCTAAGTCACAGTGAAACCTCCTTCTTCGACTGTACAGATGGAACAACAGGCCAGGAGGGCCAGCGACATGTTTTGGGGCACATTAAACTAGGGCCAGAACTCTGCACGGGTGTCACTCACAATGTGTTGAAACAGTCGGACGAGCTGAACAGACTCTACAGACAGTGAAGGGCAGTGTCTGCCTACTGTGAGGCCTAGAGCCTCGACAGCTGTCCTCTCTGTTCTCAGGCATCTGGTCCCACCTGGAGGGAGATGTTTCCAGGCCTTTTAGAAAACGAACCATTTTCTTCATACCTAACGTGAGTGCAGGATATAGGACTGTCCCCCCAGCTCCCAGTTCCAGGTAGGCTGGAAGGCAAGGCTGCCCCCCGGGAACATGAGGGATTTCCTGCAGCATTTTGGTTGTTACTCACCCGGCATTTCATCTCAGCCCACCATTTAATATGGCTTCCGGGATGCGGGCCCGGGTCAAACCCATGTTCCAGGAGCAGATGTGCCTTCCACGCAGCCATATCTATCGCTAGGAGACTGGGCCTCACCTCTGCCCTGTCTTCCAGGGCCCCTTTTTCACAAAGGGCCTCCCCAGGAGCTATTTCTGGGCTCTGTCTACTCCAGGCCAAGCCTTATCTTTTCCATCTGATGAATGGACTTGTCGAGCCACCCATCACAATCACTGGTTACCACTGACCTTTTCTTTAGATTTTTTAATGTCTTTAACCTCTCATGGATCCAGTTCCCCCAGTATTCTCCCTTTTCCCCATATTCACCAACCCTGGCCCGTGAGGATCTCCCCACCCCCACTCTCAAGGATTACAGAGAGATAAGACATCTTTGGAAACAACTTTATGAGAATCTTGAGTTCCTATTGAGTCTGGCCTGGAGTGGGCTAGACCAGTGCAAGTATTCCAGGAGCAGATGGGGTGGCCAAGGCCAGTGTGGGGGAAGACGGGGACACAGCAGGTGGGTGAGGTGTCCTAATGATTCCTAGACCAACAGTCCCGTAGGAACCACATGACTGTCAAACTGACCTCTGAGACTTGTTGGGATGAATATTGAAAGGTGGCTGTTTGTTCTCTGTCTAGTCTTGAGTGGCCAACTGGCCAGCATGAGTTGGCTTGTGAGGGATGCTGTGACGCCAGCCCAACTCTACCTATAAGCAGAAGGTGACAACTGGAACTGAGTCGGGACGGGATTCAGAGAAGACCCTGATGCCCTTCACTTCCCTCCCAAGGAAGCTCTTCCAGCCTCAGAGGCCATAGGGCATAGCCTCTGGGGTCAGTGTGGGATTTCAGGCCAGCACTACTTACCAGCTATATCTTGTTCTCCTGGGCCTCATTTTTCTTCTGTCAACAGGGGCCCCTTCCCTGCAGGATTGTTGTGAGGAGTAAAAACAAGCCATCTGAAGCAGCTGGCCCGGAGCACGCCACTGGTGCCCGGCAGCTCCCACTGGGGGCGGGAGGAGACGCAGGACAGGAGACGAAGCTGCACGCCCTCCCTCTTTCCTTGGGGGGAAACGGCCCGCCCTTCCTGCACAGCCAGCCTTCCACCACAGAAATGCCAGCTGGGGGCTGCCCGTGTCTTATTTGCTTTTAAATCTGCAATAACTCGGGACCAGCTGTTCCAGTATTAGACTCTCACTGCCAGAAGACTGCCTTCCTCCTGCTGCAGTGCCAGTCATCACAAGCAGAGAGTTTTTCATGCCTTCTTTTCAGATGAAAGATGGTTCTCAGATGGCCTGTGGCCTTCCCGTCTCTGATGGAGACACTCAACTGTTTGCTCGCTGCCGTCTCCCAAGTCCAGCTTGCTTGGGTTTCCATCCAGTATCTCTCGCTCTCTCTTCATATGCAGGACCAACCCCCCTCCCCCCACCCCGTCCTGACCTGGTGCTGAGCTGGGTACCCAGTTCTCTCCAGAGATGCCCACCACGCCCCCCTTCCTCCCCCCCAACCATGGAAGAGGCCAAGAGGCGTCCCCAACACCACCAAGAGGAGAGAGGACCCATGAGTGGAAGAGACTGGTTTTCCCAAGCTTCTCAGTACCCTGAGGGCTCAAAGCCTGTACCGACACGTGGTAACTTTGCCTGAGCCCTCTTCCCTCCACCTCTGTCCTCCCCACGGGCAGTCCGCAAGGGCCTGCACCCAGAGATGGAGGGAATGGTACGGCCCCAGGGAACCTGCCTGGCTAACCCTTTCTTCTATACATTGATCCTTCACACCCTTGCTGCAGTCCTCAGTCAGCTGTCACCCTCAAGTCACAGATGAGGATGAACAAGTTCAGAGTTCAGAGCTTGTACAAGGTCAGGCAGCAGACAACCTCCGGGCCTGCATTTCCCTGTGTGTCGGTGGGGTTCATGGAGAGGAGTTGGACAAGCCACTCTCTAGCAGCCCCTCTGGCACCGTTGAGTAATTTCCTTGGACAAAAGCCACTTGCGGCAAGTACTGGAAGCAAGGCCAGCCAGGACAGCAGCTGATGGGGCCTCCCCAGCAGCCCTGCCCTGGCAAGGAGCCCGGGAGAGCTGGGCAGGAAGGCCTCAGGTCAGCACCTTCCCCTTCAGAGGGAGAGTTCCTTTTCAATAGCTGTTTCAGATTCTAGGATGTTTCCTCAGGGCTGTGAATTTAAGGTGGGTCCAGGGATAATACAGGCAACTGTCCATCTGCTGTTTTGAGAAGGGAGTCTCCGTAGTGCCGAGACATTCACCCCCCAAAAGAGATGCCTGCATGTCCATTCTGGCAGGTGGGGAGATGCACACCTCATGCAGCTGCTGGTTTAACGTCTGGATGGAGTTCCTCCACAGCCAGCATGGGACTAGATCTCCTGGGAGCCTGAGCACACACCTGTGTCAGGAGGCCAGAGCCTGAGCTCAGCCCAGGAATGGGACAAATCTTTGCTGAAGGGGCTCCAGAAGGCTGTTAGGCTTACCCCAGCACCCCCTGTGTGGTATCTCTCCAGCCCCAGCTCCCCCAGACCCAGGCCCTGTTTCAGTGGGCTATTTCCTCCAGCGTAAGGGTGGGTCTGGGAGGAAGACTGACATGACAGGTGGCTGAGCCCATGCCCACCAGCTCTGCCTGCCTCTCAGATGACCCCCCAAGCATCTACTCCACACCAGCTGTAGTGCTGGGCTTTTTCAGACATCATGCCTTCCTCAAAGCAACTCCATGAAGAGGGGCTTACTAGCCCCAATTTATAGATGAGGAAACTGAGGCCTAGCCAGACTTGCTCAGGATGGCTGAGAGTAAGTGGCAGGGCACCCAGACTCTGCACTTACACTGCGTCTCCCCACCTCGGTGCCTGCAGAAGCAGGCGTCCAGCTGGACTCCAGAGAAGAGCATGGTGTGTCAGGCAGGTGCCTTAGATGCCCTTGGCAGACAGACCTCTCTGTGACCTGCTGGCTGAGCGCTGAGCCCATGTTGGGACCACAGATCAGAGCTGGTCATGTGATGGGGGCTGGGCCTGATGATCCCTTAAGAGGTCTGTTTCCCTGGCTCATAGGCCAGGGGAGCCCTTGGGAGAAGCGTCAGGATACAGCCTCCAGGGCATGCTCTCTGCAGTCCGCTGTGCAGACTTGTCCTTCCCAAGTTCTGCAGCAGCCTAGCTCAGGTTTGGTTGGGGGGAGGAAGGGGAGGAGCCAGAGCAGGAAGGATGGAGCCAGGAATAGAAGGACGGGAGCAGGAGCCGTGCTGATGTGGCAGCGCTCTGGCCATTCACACCCCGCTTGGCTGGCCTCCACAGCCAGCCCTCTCCTGCCCAGCCTGCTCTGCCGCGGGCAAAAGGGCTGGGTCTGCTGAAAGCTAACATCCTTAGTTTACTTACTCCAGCAAGCAGTCCGTTCAAATTGCAGGTGAGGTAGGGGGTGGGGAGGAGGGAGAGAAACCGCCTGTGAACCTGAACTCATACAGTTTGAGAATTTAGCCTTTACGCTCCAAGTAGGTCACCCAAAGACTGGAAACTCAGAGGCGCCCCTAATACCAAACCTTGCTCCCACGCCCTGGCCTGAATAAGAAAGGAAGTCTAGGGAGAATCCTTCACTGGGAGAAGGGGACCTGGGGCTGAGCACTGGGCTGCATAGAAATGAGGGGCTGTGGGGCAGGAAGTCTCCCCCAGGAATCCTACCTCAGCGCCAGGCTAACCTCTGAGCAGGAGCCCCGGCCACTGTGAGGCCCACCCAGTCAGCTGCTGTCCTGTTAAGCGAGGACAGACCTCCGGCCACACCCAGGCCCCTCTCCCCCTCGCGTCCCCCCCGAGCTGCATGGTCTCAGGCCAGCCCAGCACAGCGTCGGAGCCCCTGTCCCACCCCTGCTCCTGCACAGCCCTTTCCAGGACTCGGAGGCAGCCGATGACTTCACTCCATCCTCCACTTCTCAGCCTTCATCCTCCAGCAGCAACACTATTGCCTGAGTTGGTCCCAGAGGAGGAGAGCCGCCAGGACACCACGCAGTTGGTCCAGCCTCCAGGTTAGCGCTGGCTGGGTGTGGGGGGAGGGGAGGGGGAGGCTCCAAGTGAAGCAAAATGATGGGTCTGTGGGGGCAGCACCCCTCTTTCTGGTAGTTCACTCATCTCTCCTCCACCCAAAACTATTGTCCAACAGAGGGGCTGAAGGAGCATGGAGCTGGGGAGGGCCTCACTTGGAGCTGGGAGCTGAGTGGTCTGCGTGGAGGAAGGTGGCAGTGGTGTAGTTCTGGAAGAGAGGCTGCAGGAACATGCCGATTGTGCCAAAGACACAGACGAAGACAAAGATCCAAAGGAACAGGCGGTCGATCACCATGGCAACATACTTCCAGTCCTCACTCACCTGGAGAGAGGAAGGGTAGGAGACCCAGGTATCAATCACATAATACAGGAGGGGACTGGATCGGGTGTAAGCAACTTCCATCACACATCACTCCTCTCCCTCCTGACCCCAGAGTGACCGTTCCAAAGTTCGGCTCTGGTCTTGCCTGCTTAAAAGCCTCCAGTGACCCCATTGCTTTCAGCAACCACCCAAACTCCCAAGTCTAGAATCAAGAGCACCCATGACAAATATGAGCCAACATTTATCTTCTTCCAAGTCCAACTCAGACTTACCAAACTCCGGTCTGTCCTTTCAGGTCTCTGGGCCTTTGTATTTCCTCCCAGTCTAGAATTCCAGTCCTCCCTATCTCTACTTGTGAACTTCTACACATCTTTCAAAGCCTAAATCAAAACGTCACCTCTTCTATGAAGCCTTCTCTGATCCCCCTGATCAGAATGAACCTGTTTCCTCTGGGGTTCCCTCAGCATTATGCATGCATCTCTGTGCTGTGCTTAGACACTCAGTCATGTCCAACTCTTTGCAACCCCATGGACAGTAGCCCGCCAGGCTCCTCTGTCCATGGGGATTCTCCAGGCAAGAATACTGGAGTGGGTTGCCACACCTTCCTCCAGGGGATCTTCCCAACCCATGGATTGAACCCAGGTCTCCAGCATTACAGGAGAGATTCTTTACCCTGTAAAAGTCTGGCCACCAGGGAAGCCCAGTATTTTTACTCCACTGTATTGTCAGTTCAATTCATATGCCTGTCCTCTCCTCCCTCCCCAGCCCCCACTCCAACTAAGCTATGAGCTTGTAAACTACAGGGACCTGATCTGACTCATTTTTGTAATCCCAGCATCTCAAACACAGAGTTCCAGTAACTGTGTGTTGAACTAGTGAATGAAGGGCTGCCCTGCAGGCCTCTTTCCTTATATAACTGCCTGGGGAGCCCCTTCCAACAGCCCCAGGATGGGAGGACTGAGTCTCAGATGCAAACAAACCCATCCAGAAGAGAATAACCACTGTGTTTGGGAGCCAGTCACAGGGTCTGCATGAGAGCTGGCCTGCACTCAGGGCCGTTTCGCTCCCGTCGGAGTCTGGCCCTTTGCACACGTGTTCATCTGTAACCCTGGGCCTCCAGTGTACGTGGCACCAGTCTGGGCCCTGGGGATGTGAGAGAGCAAGACAGACACATCCTGAAGTTCAGTCTGCTGAGGGAGATGGACACAAAATGAGTAAAAATAAAAATAATTACACCCTTCTGGGTGCTTACATGGAAGCAAAGGACAGAGCAATGGAGGCGGAGATCTCATTCAGGGTGTGATTTGGGGAGGCCTCTTTGAGGGAGTGACACCTTAAGCGAAGATCTGATAAGTGACAAGGAGCCAGCTGTATCAGGAATAAATTGAAGAAAGAAACAGACAAACCCAAACTGTGGTGGTGGTGGTTTAGTTTCAAAGTTGTGTCCAACTTGCAAACTGAGGGACCTTCAACTGGCCTGGGCCCTTCAAAAATGCCTATGCCCTGAAAGGCAAAACCTAGGAACCGTTCCAGAGTGAAGCAAACTAAAAAGACAGGACAACCAAGTGCAATTCAAGATCTGGACTGAGGTGGAGGAGATGCTACAAAGGATATTACTGAGACAACTGAAAAAATTTTAGTATGGACTTTATATCAGATAAAGGTATTGATGCTAATTTCCTGAATTCGATCACCGAGCCTGGGTTATAGAAGACAATATCTCTGTCCTTGGGAGAGAAAAGCTGGAGTATTTGGGATAAAGGGTCACTTACTCTCAATAGTAGGGCAAAAATCAATAATAGTAATAATTTTTAAAAGGAAAAAAAAGGGCATTCCAAGCAGATGGACCAATATGCGCAAAGGTCTTGAGGCAGGAAAGCACTTAGCTTGCTTAGAACAAGCGTCAGATAAGCCAGTGACCTGAGCTGTGGAGAGATGACACATAGTGAGCAGGAAACACTGTCTGTTTGGATGGAGAAGCACAAGAAGTGAATCAGGGGGACCATTAGAAGTCCCTGCCCTAGGCCAGGCAAGAGCTGATGGAGGCCGGCAGCCAGGGAGGGGGCATGGAGATGGTTAACATAGGATGAAGCTGAGAATTATTTTGGAGGTTGAGCTCACAAGACAGGACTTCTGATGATCTGGATGGTGGGGGAGATAAGAAAGAGAGCCACCTAGGATCACTCCATGCTTCTGGTCTAAACCACTGGGTGGATGGTGATGTCATTTACTAAAAGATGGGGAGATGAGAGGAGGAGCAAGTTGGTGGTGGGGATGTAAATCAAGCACTCAGTTTTGGACATGTTAAGTTTGAGATGCCTGTGAAACATCCAAGTAGGTCATTGCATCCTCATCACCTAGCTCAGTAAATGCACATTACGTGAGTTTGCTGCAGTGGGGAAGGCAGAGGCAGAGACACAGCCAGCTGAGCCCCTGCACCACCAGCATTCCCCACCTGGCCCCAGCCACCTCTGAGCCTCCAGCCCCATCCTCTCTTGCCTCGGTCCCTCTCATCTTCCATCAGGACCATAACCTGCTCCCTGGCTCAAGCCCCAGCTCCTGCCCTCCCAAGGGACACTAGGCTCTGGAGCATCCCACCCCCCACAAACGATAATGCAGGAGCCTGCCCTTCCTTACTCCCCAGGCCAGAATGACTGCATCCCAGTGGAAACATGGCCAGTTATCATGGCAACAGTTGAGCTGCAGCCTGGAACCAGTCAGGTGATTAAAAATTGCTGGATGGGGCCAGCCACAACCCCAAATGCAGGGAAGTCAACCCCCCATATTCCCCCCTCCTCATCCCCTGGTTCAGTGTCCAAGGAGTCCCCTTCAGGGAGCGCCACTGCAGAAAAAGCTGGGTGTGCAGAAAGCTCTGGGCAGGTCTTGGAAGCCCTGGCCTTCACCTGCCTCCCCCTCCATAAATATTTCACAAAGCCACTCCCTGAGGACTCAGAAGAGAAGGAAAAGGATATTGATTTGGGGCTCTGTCCTCTTCCCAGTGGCCGGTGGAGCCACCTAACCACCCCCACCTCTCCCATAACACACTTTCTACTGCCCTCAATTTTGCCCCCAAAGCAGGGCACCCGAAGGATTCATCCTCATTTGTGCAAAGAGCTGCAGGTTAACAACATGGTCTTGGGAATACAAGCGGCAGAGAGGTTCTCTGGGAACACAGCCACAGGCCAGCTGCAAACCCACAAAGGCCTCCTCCCCTTTCTGGCCACCTTTCCAAAACTAACGACACTAAGGATGCCCCAGCCGAGGCATTTCCCTCCGGATGCTAGTACTCGGGAAGCAGCAAGGTCATCCTGTACCAACCGCAGCTTAGGCGGCGCCACCTCCCAGAAGCCAAAGAAGAGGCTGCGCCAGCGCCCAGGCCCACAGCCCCAGGCCAGACTCGCACTGTCGGCATCCTGCACATCCTGCTTTGTCTGCGGAGCTTCCAAGGGGCCCTGCAGCCCCGCATCCCATGCCCGAGTCCCTGCGCTGCACTCACGCTCTGGTCGTCGTCCTCACTCCGCATGTGATCCGCGATGAAGCGCACGCCGTCCACCGCCTCCCGGAGGCCGCAGCCACACGTTCCCCCGGAGCGCCCGGGGCCTGCTGCCGGCGCCGGCTCCGAGCCAAAGGCCCCAGCCAAGCCCTGCACCGACGCGCGGTTGACGAAGCACGTGCAGGAGTCGGCCCCCTGGGCCTCGCGGAAGAAGGCGCCGGCTCCCTCTCGCTCGCGCTGGCGCCGCCGCAGACGCAGGCGTTGGCGGGCGCAGCGGTGGCGCGGCTGCTGCATGAACAGCAGCGTGGGCAGCTTCTCCAGGAAGACGACCTTGACCCAGGGCGCCATGGTGTGCGTGGTGGGTGAACGGTGGTGCACGTTGAGCACGCACACGCTGGTGACGATGGAGAAGGTGACGAGCACCATGGTGAACATGAGGTACTTGCCGACTAGCGGCACGTCGAGGGAGGTGGGCGGCACGATCTTAGAGATGAGCAGCAGGAAGACGGTGAGCGCCAACAGCACGGAGATGCACAGCGTCATCTTCTCACCGCAGTCAGACGGCAGATAGAAGACGAGGATGGCTAGAGAGGTGATGAGGACGCAGGGGATGATGAGATTGATGGTGTAGAAGAGTGGCTTGCGACGGATGATGAAGTCGTATGTGATGTCCACGTAGGTGGAGTCATCCGGGTTCTCGTTGCGCCGGCCGGGCAGCGCCACTATGTCCCACTCGCCGCTGGGTGTGAAGTCGTCCAGGTTGGCCACGTCACTCTTGAGCACCAGGTCGATCTCAGTGCGGTCGTAGGTCCACGAGCGGAACTTCATGGTGCAGTTCTGCTGGTCAAATGGGAAGTGCTTTACCTCGATCTTGCACGCGCTCTTGTAAATGGCAGGTGGCAGCCAGAAGATGCTGCCGTCGTAGGAGACCAGAGCATTGGAATAGAAGGACACCTCGTACATGCCGTCAGCACTGCCAAGGGACAGCACAGTCAGCCCTGATTTAAGCATGCCTCCACCCCATCCATTCACCCAGCCCTGAGTGGGAAGAGAGGAAAGCCGAAGGGAGGTGTGGGAAGAGGGAGATAGAAAGGAGCAGGAATTATTAAGCAAGAAGGGGATGTGGGTGGGCTGGTGGGGAGAAGAGGTGTCCTGGTCAGAAGGCCTGAGGGGACCCTCTGTTACTTGTCATGAACTGTATAAGCCGGTTGGTCCACAAGAAGGTGGAGACGTTGGGGGAGCCAGGGAGGTCGGAGTGAGGAGCCCGGTGCAACGGAGAGGGACAGGGGCAGGTGGGAGCAGGAGATGGTCCCTAGAGTCTAGGGACTAGTGGCTTGGGGTCTTGGAGGTAAGAGGGCTTATTGTAGGAGAGCAGATAGAACCTGGGGGAGAAACTGGGACCCCCAAGTTCTTTGATTCTTACCATTCCTCCAGGAAAGCCTATTTTTTAATCAGTTTGCACACTGGGGGCTGTCAATCCTTGTTTGTGTCACACCGCAGCCCCAAACACTGGAAGTCCTAATGGACTGGGAGGGAGCTGGCCATGACCCAGGTTACCGTGGCTGTCCACGCTATACCTCACGGGTTTGGGTTTGTCTGAGCAGTGACTTGTCTGTGCCAATGAAAAGTCCCTTCTCTCCCCCAGCATGAGCTAATTTACTTTCTTCAGGACCTGAGCACTCTCAAGTTCCTCTCCAGCCTTCCCATCCCTCCAGGGTCACCTACTTGTTGTATAGGACCACATCTGGTAGCCAGATGTGTTTGGAAGGGAGCCGAACTTTCTTCATGTTGTCAAATTCCTCAGGCTTCCAGGTGAGGCGATAATCCTCCCACTCCTGGGAAAGGGAAAGAGGGAGGCAGCACCGACCTCTGCCCTGGGAGGGGCTCAAGGTCAGGACAGGGACAAAAGGAGGCCTATTTGGCTTGAGGAAGTTTTTAAAAGTCATTGCCTCACCACCGTGACTTCTCGGCCCAGCAAAAGTGGCTTTTCATTTAATTTGCATAGCCAAGCCAAGATATTAGAATCTACATTTTGTGAATGAGAAAATGAATCTTGCAGTGTTTAACATATTCAAAGTTAACAGAGCTGGTGAGTGGAAGAACCAAGACTCATATCCAGTTATTTAAGATCCCAAGGTCTATACCTTTCTGCCTCTCTTGAGGAGATTCAAAGAGGGAAAAGCACATGCAAAAAAAAAAAAAAAAAATGGAGATAAGAGAAGCCCAGAGGTGTGGGCAGGAAGAGCTCTAACCTGAGTCAGCCAGACATTGGTGGTCATGATCTGCTCCCGCTCATGCTGCAGGGAAGAGAAGCTGCTGAGAAGTGCCCCCTGCCACCGACCCTCAGGTCTGTGGGCCCCCTACACCACCCAGGCTCCTTCCCCCACCTGCCCAAGCCTTGGGGACTCCAGAAGAATTAGTGCAAACATACTCTGGCTATGCCAATTTCAGTAGCTGGGCAGAGAGTTTGGGACCCCCACTCACCACACTGATGAGCTGGGCCAGTGATACCATGAGCTGTACTGTCACCAGCTCAGAGCCATTGGTAGCTGGGCGGATAAGTTTGTTGTAGCGGGAAGGATCCAGGAGATGCTCTACCAGCCGCTCTTCTGTGTCTGTACCCCAGACTCCTGGGCAGGGGAGCGGGGTGGGGGGCAAGAGGTAAGTACACAGCAAGGAGGGCCCACCCAGGATCCCACTCTCCCCAGGCAAGTGGGACAACCTAGGCCCAAATAGGAAGCTGTAGTTTCCCACAGCCCATCCTTAAGAAGATAGCAAAATTCTTAGGTTGCCCCCATGGAAGCCCCTCATAGAGAAGTCCCTCTCTGAGATCACTGACCAAGAAGCCCAGACAGTCCCCCCACAGCCTCCCACTAAAAACCTATTCTTCAAGGATCAGTGAAGACCCTGCTCTTCCTGCAAGATCTCAGAGGATCATTTCAAAAGATTTGAAGTTTCTGGTTCCATGGTTTCTTCTAGAAGATATCTACAATTCAAGGAAGGTTTTAGAGGGTAGTGAAAGGAGAACAGTCATATGTGTCCCACCACACAGCCTTTCTTCTCAGTCAGCACCCATCTCTGTGTACCAGTAATGTTATGCGCCTCTACATGTGACTGGCTGTGACCCCCTCCCCGAAAAGGTATTGGGTTGGAGTAGAATAATTGGGCTACCTGAGCTGTGTGGGACAGGGCATATATTTCACCTCAAGTTCCACACATACAGGAGCTCACCTCTCAAGAGATTACAGGAAGATATGGAAAGCTCATTTGGTTGTATATTCCTTTTGTACCTGCCCCACCACACACTATCTCCTGCAACCCTGCACGAACGCACCCCCACGTCCTCAGAGACCCCTCCCTGGCCCTTAGCCTGGCAGAGCTTCTTCCCTTCCTGTCTCCTGTCCACCCTCCAAGACAGTTGAGAAGTTGCTTGTTTCCATTTCCTGCCTTGCCCGCGTGGAGTGAGCATAATCAGGAGCCCAATATGAGGGACAGGAAATGATGGAGAGCCAAGTGAGGGTGCCGAACCAGGTAGATTTTCTTGAGCTAATGGTTTACTGGAAGTTAAATAGCAATTCAGCTGCAATCAGAGTCTCCCCTTCCTTCCTCTCCCGCCACCACTGCCCAGGTTGCCCTCTCTTCTCCGCATCACTTCGAGCAAGTCCTTCTCCCAGTTCAGCCTCCCAGGTATGCCCAGCTTTCCTGGGGTCTCTCCCCTAACTCCCAGGAGACTTCCCGCCTTAGGGATCCCTCCCTTACAAATTCGAGCCTGAGTGAGACAGAGCGTGGCGACTTGTCCTTACCTGAGCACAGTCCAAGGAGGCCAAAGCTGAGGAGCAGCGCCATGGGACCTGAGAGCCAGGCCATGCCTCTAGCATAGCTCGCCGGCTCGCCTTAAACGTGCCAGAGCACGCCGCAGGCTGGAAGGCCGCGGGCGGGGCGCTGTCCGTGGTGCTGAAGCCGCTCCCGCGCCGCCAGCGCCAGGCGGGAGCGGAGCCCAGGGTGTGCGCACAGCCTTTGGTGCTGCCGTGATAATCTCCACGGCGGTTCCCCGGGCTCCAAGAGCGAGAAGGAACCCGCTTCTCGCTTATCCCGGTCTGAGCAGGCGGAGGCTTTTCCGGCTGCTCTTCCAGGGAATACAATTGGGACGGTGAGGGGGAGGAGTCTCCGCCCCGGAGGCGGAAGCGCCAGAGCTCAGAATAAAAGGGGTCCCTGGGTGGGGTATTCTTCTGCTGGTCCTGCTTAGTTAGAGTGTGCGTGAGGAGGAAAAAGGATGGCTCACCAGACGGTGGAGGAGTTCTGAAACCCCAAAGTTGAGGCAGGACCTGGAAGGGCCTGAAAAGGCTCAGGAAGAAAGCGCAAGTAAGACAAACAGGTCAGGACATCCCCAGAATGAGGGGAGTGGAAGTCAAAAAGAGTTTCTGGGTCTCACCTTCTTTTTTTTCTCTTACCAAACCCAAATGCCCCTGCTTCCTGGGAAGGCTGAGGATGCAGCCAAGAAAATGCACTTAGGCCCTTAGAGAATGAGAGGGAGGACTGTAGGTTTGCTATTTTAAGAAAGCAAACAATTTGGAGTCTAGAGACAGAATCCCTTCATCTGTTCCCTTCCATACCTCCACAGAAGGCATCCAGGGGATCTAAGGTGGGGACATGTGGACATCTGAAAAGAAGGTGACCTTCAAGAGTGGAAGGGTAAGTGGCCCTTATCAATTAGCCTTTCTCACCCACATTCTGTTCCTCTCCAGTCTTTGACTTCTGTGTGACAAGGGGGAATCAGAGGATAATTTCATAGAAACCAGCCCAAGAATGAAGCTAACACAAAGGGAAGCAAAGATGAGACAGAGAGAGGTGTCAAAACTCAATGACATCTTTGATCTTAAAAGCCCCGAACTTTTAACTTCTGAGCCAATAAAGGCTTCCCTTTTTTCTTAGGTGGATTTTTTTCAGTTTCAACCAAAAGATTCCTGACTAAAGCAGCCTTATCATACATCAAGGCACTGTCTTGTTCCAGCTCTGCCGACTCCTTCAACCTTCTCTGGGCCAGTACCTGCAGCCCCACACTCCTCATGGTAATATCTTTATTTATTTATTTTTTAAATAAACCTTTTCTTTTTCTTTCTTTTATTTTTAAATTTATTTGGCTGCACTGGGTCTCCATTGCTGTGTGTGGGATCTTAGCTGTGACATGCGGGATTTAGTTCCCTGACCAGGGAGGGAACCCAGGCCCCCTGCATTGGGAGCACTAAATCTTAACTACTGGACCCATCCTCCATGCTTCAGGGCCTTTTAAACATTCAGTTCCCTTGATTCTGTTTTCTCCCATTTCCTGTCAGCCACTGTCTACTTTGAACACCTGGCAGAAACATCAGTTCCTTAAGGAAGCTATGCCTGACCAAAGATTAGGTCAGGTGCCCTGAGACATGTTTCCAGAGGATGATAAATGAGTAAATAAATCAATATAAGGTGGTAGCTATCTCTCCTCCTAGATTTTGAACCAGCACAGTGCCTGGCATATTGTGAGGGTTCAACAGATAAGCCAAAGGGTTGGTACAGGACTGAAATCTTTTAACATGTAGAGAAAAATTCCTCTCTAAAAGCTCAGCCAAAAGCAATGTATATACATGTACTTAGTTCCTGGAATTGAGAAGGAAAAGCAAAACAAGTATCAGCAAAGGGCTAGAGAGGATGTGGGATGACTACAGTCTCCATAAGGTACATGGAAAGAAAGTGAAAGTGTTAGTCGCTCAGTTGTGTCCGACTGTCTGCCACCCCATGGTCTGTCCATAGAATTCTCCAGGTAAGAATACTGGAGTGGGTTGTCATTCCCTTCTCCAGGGGATCTTCCCGACTTGGGGATAGAACTCAGGTCTCTTCCATTGCAGGCAGATTCTTTATCATCTGAGCTACCAGGGAAGCCCAAAGCATGTGGAAGTGGCCATAAATCTGCACCACAAGCTCCAGGGCATATACATGTGCAAACATGTTATCATCTCTTAAGAATTCAAGAAATCTTAGAACCAAGGAAAGAAGTGGAGAACAAAAGCCTTACGAAAAAGGGAAGGAATGTGTGTAGTCAGTCCACTTGGGAAACGGGTCAAGGGTGGGAAGAAGACTTCCCTCCCTGACCCCTCTGCCTTCAACAATTCAGATCAATTGTTGGGTATCTACTGTTTAGTTATCAAAGATGTGGTGATCAAAAAGACTTAGTCCCAGCTACTAAGGAGATCATAGTTTGGTGGCAAAGACTTGTGACACCATGTGGTGGTTGATCTAGAAGAGTGTAAACACGGTGCTTTGGAAGTATGGATGAGAGAGAGGTTCATAGTGCCTGAGAGCCTGGAAGGGGTAGAGATGAAAATTGAGATTTGAAAGATGAGAAAGCCAATAAGACAAGGTGGCTAAAAGGCATTTCAAACTCCTAAAAGAGAGACACGGAGCATTACATGTAGATAGTGCTCAGTACTTTCTTCTTTCAGTGAATGCTGGGTGATAGAAGAAGGCTGCAAAAGTCTTCTTTTATGAAAGTCTCTCTCTCGAGTGGCTGCTTGTCTCTGTATTGACAGACTGGAAAGTCATTTGCTTCCTTGAGGCCCTCGGTCACTCCCTGATGCTCCTTTCTGGTCAGTTCGGGCAGCTTGTTCGCCTTGGCCTCTACCTTTTCTTTTAAAATTTCTCAGCTTTTGTTCCGAGTCCTCTGAGCACAACCACCCAGTGGTGGAGGAGAGCTGGAACACCCTTCCTGCCTCCTTCATGCCTCCACACACACCCCTCCCATATCTACCAGGAAAAGAGGACAGGCCGAGAACCACACAAGGTGATGGATACATGTAGGAGTATCAGTCCTCAGGCAAAACAGTGAACAGGCAAGGTTTTGGTGGGACACACCCAAGGCCTCTGATGGTGAGGAACATTTTTTTTGGAAAGGCATTACAATGTTCAGTTCAGTCAGTTCAGTCACTCATCATGTCTGACTCTTTGTGACCCATGGACTGCAGCACGCCAGGCTTACTTGTCCATCACCAACTCCCAGAGCTTACTCAAACTCATGCCCATTGAGTCACTGATGCCATCCAACCATTTCATGCTCTGTCATCCCCTTTCTCTTCCCACCTTCAATCTTTCCCAGCATCAGTCTTTTCCAAGGAGTTAGTTCTTTGCATCAGGTGGCCAAAGTATTGGACTTCAAACTTCAGTATCAGTCCTTCCAATGAATATTCAGGACTGATTTCCTTTAGGATTGACTGGTTTGATCTCCTTGCAGTCCAAGGGACTTTCAAGAGTCTTCTCCAATACCACAGTTCAAAAGCATCAATTTTTCAGCACTCAGCTTTCTTTATAGTCCAACTCTCACATCCATACATGACTACTGGAAAAACCATAGCTTTGACTAGACGGACCTTTGTTGGCAAAGTAATATCTCTGCTTTTTAATATGCTGTCTAGGTTGGTCATAGCTTTTCTTCCAAGGAGCAAGCATCTTAATTTCATGGCTGCAGTCACCATCTGCAGTGATTTTGGAGCCCCCCAAAATAAAGTCTGTCACTGTTTCCATTGTCTCCCCATCTATTTGCCATTAAGTGATGGGACCAGATGCCATGATCTTAGTTTTAAGATTTTTAAGATGGCTGAGTTTTAAGCCAACTTTTTCACTCTCCTCTTTCACTTTCATCAAGAGGCTCTTTAGTTTCTCTTTGCTTTCTGCCATAAGGGTGGTGTCATCTGCATATGTGAGGTTATTGATATTTCTCCTGGCAATCTTGATTCCAGCTTGTGCTTCATCCACCCTGGCATTTTGCATGATGTACTCTGCATATAAGTTAAATAAGCCGGGTGACAATATATAGCCTTGATGTACTCCTTTCCCGATTTGGAACCAGTCTGTTATTCCATGTACAGTTCTGTTGTTTCTTGACCTGCATACAAATTTCTTAGGAGGCAGGTCAGGTGGTCTGGTAATCCCATCTCTTTAAGAATTTTCCACAGTTTGTTGTGATCCACACTGTCAAAGGCTTTGGCGTAGTCAATAAAGCTGAAGTAGATGTTTTTCCGGAACTCACTTTTTCGATGATCCAACGGATGTTGGCAATAACATTACAATGTTATTTCTCTATTTAGGATACTTTAAGTTTAAAACTTTATTACCAGAGTAATGCAAATCTATGAAGAGCAATTGGAAAACACAAATTAGCAAAACACAAACTAGATTCATAATCTTACCTCTTAGGAAAAAAAACAATGTTTGCATTTCATATATATATATACACATATCTGTATGTGTGTGTGTGCGTGTGTGTGTGTGTGTGTGTATACACCCAATTATCTATATGTACTTAGATATAACTGTCTTCCCAGGTAGCACTAGTGGTAAAGAACCTGCCTGCCAATGCAAGAGATGTAACAGATTTGGGTTCAATCCCTGGGTCTGGAAGATCCCCTGAAGGAGGAAATAGCAACCCACAGCAGTATTCTTGCCTGAAGAATCCCCTGGACAGAGGAGCCTTGTGGGCTACAGTCCATAGGGTCACAAAGAGCTGGACACGACTGAAGCAACTTAACTTTTTCACTTAGATATACGTGCAAAAAGCATATAAATCGTAAGTGTACAACTAGATAAAATTTCACAACATGAACACAGCCTTGTAACTCCCACCCAGATTTTTAAAAAGAGAGAATGTTAGCAATATTCAGAAGCCCCCCACTATATTCCCTGCCAGGCTTTATTCCACCTTCTTCAAAAACAGGGGGAAGGAGGAATAGAGAGTGACTCCCTAACATGTACTGCTTGAAGTTCAGGAACTAGAGAGAGGTAATGGTTACCCAACTTTGTGAATGTAGTACATGTCACTGAACTGTACACTTTAAAATGGTTAAAATGGTAAATTGTATGTTATGGGTAATTTCTAACAATTTTTTTTAATGACCAAAAAAGTAAGTACTATTCTGACATAACAACATAGATTAACTTTGCCTGCTGAATTTTATATAAATAGAATCATAATCTTTTGTATTTTTTTTTCAATAGTGAGAATCAAGAGCATTGTTGAATGCAGTTGTAGTTCATCATCTTCATTGCTACAGAGGATTCCATTGTATAAATGCACCACTGTTTATCCATTTTACCACTGATAGACATTTGGGTTGTCTTCTATTTCAGACTATTAAAAATAACACCACTTTGAACATTCTTGTTCATGTTTTTAGTATACAAATATATGTGTTTCCATTTACTTATTAAAAAGGAGCACACTGTAAAATAGCTTTGTGGCCTTCTTTTTTTAATTTAATTTCTTTATTTTGGGCTGCACCAGGAAGCTTGTGGGATCTTAGTTCCTTGTCCAGGGATTGAACCCCAGGCCCATGGAGTGAACGCACTGAGTCCTAACCACTAGGCTACCAAGGTTCCCACAGCCTTCACTTTTCATGTACTATTTCTGAAAGCTCTCTCCATGTCAGTATATCCATGGCTGATTCATGTCAATGTATGACAAAAACCACTACAATATTGTGAAGTAATTAGCCTCCAACTAATAAAAAATAAATAAATAAATAAAATAGTTTTATGTCAATCTATTTGATCAAATATTTAGTAACTATTTTTAATAGCTGCATAGTATCCCATTATGGGTAAATGTTTGCACACACCTTTAATAGTTTCCAAGTGAAAATGCTGAGTCAAAGGTTTTTTAAATTTTCTTATTATTTAATCATTTATTGCTGAAATGAGCTCCAGAAGGACTGATAGTATTAGAGTGACCCTGGGGCTCCAGGCTAAAGCACCTATGATCAACACCTCTATAAGCTTGCCTGTGCTGACCCCTTCCTTTTATTCTTCCCTGCCTCTCAGTCATTCCTCCTTTGTCTTAGGCCTTTCTGCCCAACCTCCTACTTTAGGACCAGTTCTTTAAAAACACCCCCCCCCCCATTTCCATCTAAGTAACTTCTCTTAGTACTTTCACACACTTTCTTGGGAGTTAATCCTGACTATTAGCTCCCTTCAAGACCTTTACCCTCCTTCATCCCTCTTATTGCATTTTTCACATTGTATTACAGTTGATTATACCTGGTTCCACTTCATCCATTACTATGTGTTCCAAAGAGCAACTGGAAAAGGAGTAAGGCTGTATATTGTCACCCTGCTTATTTAACTTATACGCAGAGTACATCATACGAAATGCCAGGCTGGATGAAGCACAAGCTGGAATCAAGATTGCCAGGAGAAATATCAATAACTTCACATATGAAGATGACACCACCCTTACGGCAGAAAGCGAGGAGGAACTAAAGAGCCTCTTGATGAAAGTGAAAGAGGAGAGTGAAAAAGCTGTCTTAAAATTCAACTTTCAAAAAACTAAGATCATGGCATCCAGTCCCATCACTTAATGGCAAATAGACGGGGAAACAATGGAAATAGTGACAGACTTTATGTTCTTGGGCTCCAAAATCGCTGCAGATGGTGACTGCAGCCATGAAATTAAAAGACACTTGCTCCTTGGAAGGAAAGCTATGACCAACCTTGACAGCATATTAAAAAGCAGAGACATTTCTTTGCTGACAAAGGTCCATCTAGTCAAAGCTACGGTTTTTCCAGTAGTCTTGTGTACATGTGGGAGTTGAACCAATAAGAAAGCTGAGCGCCAAAGAATTGATGCTTTTAAACTGTGGTGCTGGAGAAGACTTTTGAGAGTCCCTTGGACTGCAAGGAGATCAAACCAGTCAATCCTAAAGGAAATCAGCCCTGAATATCCATTGGAATGACTGATGCTGAAGCTCCAATATTTTGGCCACCTGATGTGAAAAACTGACTCATTTGAGAAGACCCTGATGCTGGGAAAGATTGAAGGCAGGAGGAGAAGGGGACAACAGAGCATGAGATGGTTGGATGACATCAACGACTTGACAAACAAGAGTTTGAGCAAACTCTGGGAGATGGTGATGGACAAGGAAGCCTGGCGTGTTGCAGTCCATGGGGTCACAAAGAGTCAGACACAACTGAGTGACTGAACTGAACTGCACTGGAGCAGGAGCAAGAAACACAACAAAAATGATAAAGTGAGTAGCAGTGGTCATGTGAGGAGCCAGGAATCAAGGTAGGCTCTCCCCACAGGGAACTAGCTTCTTTGTCTCTGCATCCCCTGTGTTTAATACAGTTCCTGGCAAAGAGCAAGTCCTCAGGACGTGTTTGCTGAGTTGGTGACAAAATGCTATGCTTCTGGGAGCAAGTCAAAGGAGAAAACTGTTCACTCTGCCCCAAATAAGTGCATCTGTTCACTCTGAAAACACATGACCTTTTGGAGAAAAAAAAAATCTTCACAATTCATTTTCCATAGAGCAGCCAGAGTGATCTTTTTTTTTAAGGCTGTGTATGTGTGTGTGTGTGTGCGTGCACGCACACATGCGTGTGCACACGCACCATGCTGCATGTCTAATTCCCCTACAAGGCATCAAAATCAAACCTGGGCCCACGGCAGTGAAAGCACCAAGTCCTAACCACTCGACCATCATGGAATTCCCCAAAGTGATCTTTTAATATTTTAAATCAGATCATGCTACTCCCTGCTTAAAATCTTTCAACTGTTTCCCACTGCACTTTGAATAAAACTCAGCAAATTGCTGTGGTCTCTATTCTTCACTGGCCTCATCTCCTGCTCCCTCCTTCTTGTCTTTCACGAGACTCAAGGTATGCTGATCCTCTATTTTTTTTTATAAATGAGCTCTTACTGTGTGCACTGGACTGAGCACTTTTCATGTTTTCTCACTTAATCCTCCCAACAGTCTTATAAGGTAAGTACTATTATGGTTTCCGTGTTACAGATGCTGAAAGAGAAGCATGTCAGGCTAAGTAACTTGCTGAAGGTCACACCTTTAGCAACTGGCAGAGCTGGGGTTTGAAGCCCATGATCTCAGCCAGTATATAATGAGCTTCCTGCTTCCAGGTCACACCACCTTCGTTCTCAGGGTCTTGGAGGTTGGCTGTCTCTCCTGGAATGCTCTTTGCCAGGCCCTCCCAGGCCATCCTTCTCTTCATCAGAGATCAGCTCAAACCCCACTCCCTAGGGAGACCTTCGCTGACTACTGGATTTAAAATAACCCCCAGTCATTCCCTCCCACGTGACCCTGCCAGTCTGATAGTCCTCTGGTTATTATTCATTTGTTTATTGTATAACTCCTTGCACTTAGAATGTTAGTACCATGAGAACTGGGATACTGTTTGTCTACTGCTATATATTTATGGTCTTCCCAGGTGGCACTAGTAGTAAAGAATCCACCTGCCAATGCAAGAGAATTAAATAAAGAGTGATTTATTATGCAAGAAATAAATCTAACAAGGGTTCGATCCCTGGTCAGGAAGATTCCCTGGAGAAGGGCATGGCAATCCACTCCAGTATTCTTGCCTGGAGAATCCCCATGGACAGAGGAGCCTGACAGGCTACAGTCCATAGGGTCACAGAGTCAGACATGACTGAAGTGAGCGAGCAAGAAACGTGCTATGTGCCCAGCACTGTAAGATGTGTTCATCATCTTACATTGCCCATATCATCTACACTGACACAATGATGCACAGTGCAAGACAGAGTGTCATACTGTTTTACAGATAAGGAAACTGCATTTCACAAAAATTAAATGACTTGCCCAGGGTCACATAGGTACCAAAGCAGAGAAGTTCAAATCTAAACCCAGTTCTGTCCGACTCCCCAGTCTGTGCTCTGCCCACTCAGCTGTGCTTCCCCGCTTTATGGCCTAGTTCGAAGGAGAGCTGTAGCTGATTCTCCAGTTAACACCTATGGCTCTGCCTCTTTCCCACACTCAGAACCCACACTCCACTGGATGTCCAGAAGATTGTCCACATCCCCCTCCCTCTACACACTTGATGTGTTTGTAACCCAACTCTCCACCTCTCCCACAAAACTTAGCTGTCCTTTGAGAAGCCTTGCTGTTAGCGCTACTACTATTAGTTACCCAGGCATCTAGAGCTTCTCAAAATTCTGACATTTTTATCTTCCTCCATCCTAAAGCCCAAGATTTAACCCCTGTCTAGCTTAGCTACACCACTGTCTCTTCCTCACCCTAATCACAAGCCTTCTTTCTGTTTCTCCAACTTGCCATGGTTCTACCTCAGTATCTCTACACATGCTGTCTCTTCTGCTCAGTGTCCAGTCCTTCCTCCTTTAGTTAATTCTACTATCCTTCAGAATTTAACATGTCACTTGTTCAGGAAAGCCTTCCCAGATCTCTAGTCTTACGCTTTGAGGCACTTACCACAGTTACAATTAAGTGGTTGAATGTGTAACAAAACAATTTATGAATTTATCTGACTTTCTCCCAGGCTGAATGCATGGGAAAGGTGAAGACTGAGTCTGTCTCATTCAATGCTGCATCCTCAGTGCATCACATGTCATAGGTGATTAGGATGTATTTGTTCTTCTCTATGTGAGTTTGCTTTATCAACTCTCCCTTTATCATGTCTATGTCCACCAACAGAACGTAAGTTCCAAGGGCAGGAATTTTTGTTGTTGTTGTTGTTGTTTTATTCACTCCTGTTCCCCAGCACCCAAATGTTCATTAAATGAACATATCTGTAACTTCCTTTCTACTTCTAATGCCCTTGCCCTACACATATCAGCAGAACACCAGAAATCACTCCCCACTGGGCTTTTGGATGCCAGAGCACTCTCCTGGCCAGAGAGCTGAAATGCTGAAGACACCAGCAGAGGAAGTGACAGATCTCATCCCAGTGACCCTGACTTGAGTTTCCTCCCTGGGGACTTGGGAGTCTGCAAAACCATGAGACCGTCTCATCATATTGTTTTCCTCTAATTAAAACTCTTCATAAAATATGGGTCATCAGTACCATCTTTCTAGGTTCCATATATATGCATTATACATGCATTGATACACCATATTTGTTTTTCTCTGACTTACTTCACTCAGTATGGCAGAAATAAAACCAGTATTATAAAGGAAGTCAGGATCTTCCAAATAGCAGCATTTGTGATTTCCTTGGGTAAGGGTTGGTGTTAGCAACATGTGAAAACTTCTTGAGAAAGCATCAGAGGAAGGCAGAGAGGGGTGAGGCATGGACTTTGGAGACATGCTCAGGAACTCTGCTTACTAGCTGTAAATCCTTGGGTAATCCCTCCTTTTCCCGATTGTAAGACAGGGATAAAAATGCTTCCTTTATAATGTTGTTGGGAAGGGAAGGGTAGTGTTTAGAAAGATTTGCAGAACACCCTGACTTAGGAAGTGTTCAATAAACGGGACTTTAAAAAAATTGATTTTAGTTGATTTACAATACTGTGTTAGTTTCAGATGTACAACAAAGTGACTCAGTTACACTCATCTTTTGGTGTCATATCTTTTTGACCTTTTATACTGTTCATGACGTTCTCACCACAAGTATACTCAGGTGGCTTGCCACTCCTGAGGAATTGGTTTGAGGGCATAAGAGAGGGTGTCAGAGGGTCCAGAGATGGCTGGATGCCATGACCCATGCAATGGGCATGAACTTGGGCAAACTCCTGGGCAAACTCCAGAAGATGGTGAGGGACAGGGAGGCCTAGCTTGCTGCAGTCCATGGGTCACTACGAGTCAGACACAACTGGGCGACTGAACACGTATATATCGGGCTGGCCAAAAAGTTGGTTCATGTTTCTCCATACAATGTTACAGAAAAACTCCAGCGAACATTTTGGCCAACCCAATTTTTCCCCCCATCATTTTCTATTACAGGTTAACACGAGATACTGAATATACTTCAATTAACAGGAATTCTTAGCACAGCCTTTTATGCTCCCAATTTGCACATTCATAAAAGTGACATGTAGCTAACTGTCCAATCTCCCAAAAGGAGATAGATCATCTTTGAATACCCGGAACCCAATTTAGCCAATGAAGGCCTTTACCAACCTCCACTGACAACATAAATGAGTAGCCCAGAACAAAGCATCAAGGTGCACAGTCAAGTTCCCACAAAGGCTAACTCATTTTAGTCCAAGTGAAAGGAGAAGGCAGCAATCTGGCCAGCTGCTCAAGCGCCGAGTTGGCTCGGTAGAACCCAGCAGGCCATACCTGGGCTAACACCTGCCCTTGGAAGAGGAACGCCAACTACGGATCTCTGGAACCTCAGCCAGCTTTGTCCTTTGTGATAGTGCCACCTAGCGAGGCCCTGGAAGCACTGCCGCCTACACCGGCTATGCCAGGACCACTGCGACAAGCCCGATAAGACTTTGGACTGGGATTGTGGTCTCCTTTCATTTTATTGCCGGGTTAAAGGTTTAGACTAGTGACGTCCTCCTTCCGTGACCCTGCAGAGGAAGCGTGTGTTGTCCCTCCCCGACCCACGTTCAGACCCAAAGGGACTGATAAGCGCGAAGAGTCAGCTATCGACTACCCGTCGTACAGCATTGACCAGCGGTCACTCTGCGATCTCCTCGCATCCACCCCTCGGGAGCAGGCAAAGCAAGCATTAGCATCCTCATCAAAATCACTGCACAGATGAGAAAACTCAGGGAAGGTGGCTAACCCAAGGTCACAAAACATCCGGGATGGCAACCCAAACCTCCTGTAACTGGGTCCCTGGCTCCTTCCCCAATCACACGCCCCTCCACATTTCAGCGTGGCCCCAAGGGAACAGAGCCTCGGGGACCGTGCGCCAAGGACAGGCGGGTGGGTGCAGAATAGAGATGATACATAGGCGACCGCAGCCCTCCCTCTTTCTTCTCTGCTCACTGAGAGCCCTGCATATTCACCACGGCTCCGGGTGGGGGGAAGAAAGGCCCAGAGCAGGAAACACGGTCCCGCGCAGGTAGCCCCTGGGAGCACGAGGCGCCGGGTCACGTGAGAGGGGCTCGCCGGCGAGGGCTCTAGCACGCACGCACGCCGTACGTAAACACGCACTGAGACGCTGAAGGCGGCGAGCCCGAAGCCCCGGGTCACATGTGGAGGGTGGTTGTACAGAACAAGGGGGCGGGAAGGAGAGAGGTGTCACGTGAAGGAGGTCGGAGCAGTGAGGTCACGTGACGGGGACGGAGGCGGGGCCGCCGAAGAGGAGGAGGAGGAGGGGCACGCGGCTTCCGGCGGCGGGGGGGGCCGGCGAGCGGAGGGGGGGGCACTGTCCCGGAGGTGGCGGCGGCGCCATCTTGGCGAAGGGGGGATCAGGAAGTGCGGACCGCGGCGGCGGCGGCGGCGGCGGCGGAGCCCGGAGCGGAGGCCGGAGGCTCCCGGCCCGCCGGCCCCGGAGCGGAGCGGAGCGGAGGATGCAGCAGCCGCAGCCGCAGGGGCAGCAGCAGCCGGGGCCGGGGCAGCAGCTGGGGGGCCAGGGGGCGGCGCCGGGGGCCGGGGGCGGCCCGGGGGGGGGCCCGGGGCCGGGGCCCTGCCTGAGGCGGGAGCTGAAGCTGCTCGAGTCCATCTTCCACCGCGGCCACGAGCGCTTCCGCATTGCCAGCGCCTGCCTGGACGAGCTGAGCTGCGAGTTCCTGCTGGCTGGGGCCGGAGGGGCCGGGGCGGGGGCCGCGCCCGGACCGCATCTCCCCTCACGGGGGTCGGTGCCTGGGGATCCCGTCCGCATCCACTGCAACATCACGGTGAGGACCCCCTCGCGTGCGTGTCTCTGGGGTCCTCTTGTCTGGGACTCGGAATCACCCCACACAGCTTTTTGGTCTCGAAAGACCTGAGAGGCCGAATCCCCTCTCGGGGTTCGGCTCTTTTTCTTCAGGTTGCACTTGTTTCTGACGCTTGAGATTCTGCCATGTACCCAGAATCTCTATCCTTCATAGTCAGGGACACCCTGACATATGGCGCCTCGACTACCCCTTTCTATTACCCACCCACATCGCAAGGTTCATCATTTTGGCTCATTTTGGTTACTTCACGACTTTTCTTGACATCTGGGAATGGCCCTCTTCCCCGCGGCCCCCCCACCCTCCAAGGTTCCAAGCCTCTACATTGACTTCAGGTGGAAGGACCTGGCTTGGAATTCTGTAGATTTCAGTGATTTCCCCCTTCTCAGCAGTACCTTTCATTTAGTACGTTGCCACCTGTGAGATCCCTGCCCAGGTGTCTCATTCAGCCCCTCTTCCTCTCTGAATTTTACCAGTGATAGTTTGCGATTCACCGACTCCTTTGCTTACTCTCCTTTGGATTGCCTTTTATTCTGGTGTAACCTCTAACTCTCCTCCTTTTGCCCCAGCTGGTAGCTGCCACTCCCATCCTGTTCCCTTTGGATATCTCCAGTTGCCCTGGGTTGTTACCTTTCCTGATAATGATGGAGATGTGCAAGGGCAATCTCATTTGTTCTGAGTGGTGACAGTTCCTTTTCTCCCAGTGAGCATCATTCCATCCTAGATGTGCGGGGCTGGGAAACACCTTACAGGTCTCCTGCCTAGGCTATCCTCAAACATTCTGTGAATAGGGTTGGCGTCTGGTAATCTGGGAATACCTGATACTGCGTGGTATGGCACTTAAAATGAATGATACCACCTAGTGTGGTAGTGTTGACCCTGCTGGGAGCACCGGGTAGTGAGCCAGGGGACAGTACTTTATTCAGGCAGGCACACTGCAAGTGGGAGTAGTCTGGAGAAAGACTTGTGAATTGTGTGGCACTTGGGGGCCTGAATTCAATTCACATGGTTCTTGTTTACTATCCCTTTCTTGTATCAAACCAGGTCAAGGTTTGGTGAGGCAAGCCTCAGCTTGGGTTGGATGGTGCCCCACCAAAACTCACGTGTTCCATTTTCCTCTCTCACTTTTTTTCATACTAAAAAGTCAAGATTGAAGGACTAGGTGTGGCTCTGTGAGCTGACGACTTGAGCATCTTTGATAATTTGTTTTCCTCCAGGATTGAGGATTAGAGCAGTGGCAGAGTTTAAGACCTTTTTAGGAGGTTCCCTTGCCATATGTGGAAACTTCTGGGATTGATTCCTTACCTGAATTACGCTTTCAATTCCTTAAGGGTAGGTTTGCCCCCTTCTACTTGCCTTCCCAGTTGCCAGAGGCCATCTACTGTCTTTGTCCCTGGAAAGAGGTTAGTTTAGAAGATTCTGAGACTCCCTGTGACCACTATAAAGAAGACTTGGTGTGAACTGGCCCCCTTGATTTGGGCAGAGGGGGAGTCTGGTCAGGCTGCATTTGGCACCACGGCTCAAGAATGCTGGGAATGTTAGCAGCGTAGGCTTCTTTCTCCCAGCCTGCCATGTGGAGCCCTACAGCCTACGCCTGGACTGAGAGGGTGGCAGGTTCCCAAAGGAGAGGTGGGGAGAAGTGGCCTTTGAGGGGTTCTGTTAGGAGTGGAGTGGGAAGATTCTTCCTGCCACCCTTTTACTTTCAGGTTTTAGAGACATAATCTAGTTTTTGATTCCTCCGTCCCTAGCTAAAATGAAAGTAATCTGTGGTCTCTGGTTTTTTTCTGCCCGTCTGATTGTGATGAGGCGATCCTTTCCTCCACTGATTGAGGAGGGTCGGAGGCCTGGGTGTTGGGTGTGGGAGAACTTAAGGTCTGGAGCTTGTTGAGGCAACGCGGGAGGTGGGAAACCATGCTCACTGTCAGCACAGTTCGGCTGTGCGGCTCCTCTGATGTTTACTCTTGAAAGAAAAGCGCCAGGCTTCTTGGGAAGGGTCATCGCAGGGACTTCTTTCTCCTGGTCTGGGATTTGTTGGGAACCTGCCTGCTGAGCTGGGCTTGTATATGTGTGTTGGGGGAAGGGGGTGGATGGTGGAGAGCAAAGGGACTAGGAGTCTTGGGGCATGGAAGGCAGGCAAAACCTAGCTTTCCCCAGAGTCTCCTGTCCTGACTGCTCTCCCTGCTCTTCCCCCCTTAGGAGTCATACCCTGCGGTGCCCCCCATCTGGTCAGTGGAGTCCGATGACCCTAACTTGGCTGCTGTCTTGGAGAGGCTGGTGGACATAAAGAAAGGGAATACTCTGGTGAGGGGGCCAAGGTGTTGAGGAGGGAGTGCATTTTCCTCCTGTGAGACCCATGCCATGAAAACATCCTGTGAAACATGTGTCTGGAAAGTGGGTGGTGCAGTAGCCTGAACATTTGAGGCAGACGTCCTAGGGGAGTTGCTTCCTGAAGCCACAGGGAGAGCCCTGCACCTGACCCAGGATTCGTCCCGTAAGCTCTTCCCCACAGCCCTATGGTCTGTGAGTTCTAGAGAATTTGGTACTAATTTGGGGGCTGAGATAAGAGCTCACCCGTGTACCTCTCGGTATTGGGGTGGGGAAGGAGTGTTTGATGTCACTGTGATCCCCTACCCCAGCTATTGCAGCATCTGAAGAGGATCATCTCCGACCTGTGTAAACTCTATAACCTCCCTCAGCATCCAGATGTGGAGATGCTGGATCAGCCCTTGCCAGCCGAGCAGGTGAGCACCTGAGGGGCTTTGAACCCTGTTACCCCCACAAACAGCACTCAGGAAATACATGTTAATTGAGGTGAACCTGCAGAAGTTTCTCTCCAGTGCTACTCCAGACATGTACACATACCATGACTTGGCCTCTCCTCCAGATGTTCGGAATCTAGCTAAATGGGCACCCATAACTTCACCCCTCTGATCAAACTCTCTCCTGGGCAAGGTCATCCCTCGGGGGGGGTTTACCGTTAGCAGTAGGTGACCATTGGGGACTGAGGCCCTGTGTTAAGGTCCGAGAATGCAATTCAGTCTAGAGATGATTGAGTACAGGGGTTCTTGGGGAGATTAAACAGGGATTTGTGAGTTAGGTGGCAGAAACAGCCATTGTGCTTCTCTCACTGGTTGGCGTGTAGTGCCCTGGTGGTGAAGTCATTCCCTGGACTGTCGCTTCCGCACAGTTCTGACTGGCGGGGAGGCTGGTAGCCTTATGGGCAGGTGCACAGCTTCCACACCCAGAGGCTCAGGGGAGTGGGTCAGAGGCTGCGTTCTAGGAAGCCGCCAAGGTCTGACCTCCATCTTTTCCCTCCCCACTGCAGTGTACACAGGAAGACGTGTCTTCAGAAGATGAAGATGAAGAGATGCCTGAGGTAGGCTTATACCCAAGACAGTACTGGTAGGCCTTTCTTTTGGTCAGCAGCTTTGAGAGCCTGCTATGTACAGAGCTCCAGTCTGGACCTGGGTAGAGAGAAATACCAAATGAATAAAGACAGATGTACTGACCTGGGGGGGCAGCAGTGTAGTAGAGACAGGGCACCCATGTCCAATCGCCGAAGATAGATAAGTGCAAATCTGTTTACACTAAATAGTCACTGTGTTAACCTGGATGGCTTTGTAGTCAGACCTGAGCTTGCATCTTCTATCTTCCAGCTCTCTTGATTGGGGGATTTTACCTATTCTACTAAAGTACAACTTCTGCAGTTTTCTTATTTATAAAATGGGATGTTAATATCTACTACATAGGGTTGTCTTTAAATAAGGCATTGCATGTGAAAGCCTCCATTCAGTACATAAGTGCTAAATGATTGGTGATACTCTAAAAACAACTTGGTTAAGAACTTGAACTTCAGGGCCAGGCCAAATTTGATGTGCATCTTAGTTCTATTAAGAGTTGTACGACTTTGTGGGCATGATAACCTCACCTGGACCTCAGCATTCTCATTTGTAGTATGGGAGTAATGGTAAAATAATGTCATGGTGGTTATAAGAACTAAATGAGCTAGTGTGTCTAGCATCTCAGCAACTAATATAATAATTAGGAAATTGGTATCACCATATCCTGCCAGAGAGAGGAGAACATGATTACATTGTTCTCTGCATCCTAGGTTCTGCAGCTTCTGTAAATTTGTCAGGGTCTTAAACTGCACAGAGGGCGCAGGATACATGAAACATTCTCCTGTCAGATGCAGACAGCCCTCCAAAGTCTGGCTGATATGGGCTCCTCCCCATGTACAATGAACTAGTTCCTCACTTCGAGCAGGGTGAATAGGGGCTGGTTCTGTTCTTGACCTCTGCCCTCTGCATTCTGGACCCCCTTCCTTATTTCCATTTTGGCAGTGGGTACCTCTGCCTATCTCCTCAGTCCCTGCACTTGGGAAGGCAGGATGTTTCTCCCTTAGACCTGGAGTCCTGGGAACTCCTGGGTACAGAAGTCACCTGATGAAACATGAGCTTTGAGTCACAGTGTCAGGCCAAAGTCATTCTAGGAATTAAGGAAGAGTTTGTGCTGCCAAAGGAGAGCTGTAGGGATAGTTGGGCCAGGGTAGGTCTAGGGAACAAGAAAGCCGAGTCTTTGCTTGCTTTCCCTAGACCTTTTCTTAGCCCTGCAGCTTGAGAACTGAATAGGAGAGATTTGCCTCGTCTTTTAGATTGTGAAGGGAGTGGGGCTGGGAGCTTTCCAGCAGTGGAAAGGGTATTGTACTCACTTGACTGCCAGATAGACTGCAGCTGTCTGTCTTCCTCCACCTGCAGCTCTAAGTCATAATGGGACTGGAGAAGGGAAAAGCCCTTCTCCACAATGCGTGTTGCTTGCTTTCTTTTATCCCACTCCTACCCCACACATCCCCCTAGGACACAGAAGACCTAGATCACTATGAGATGAAAGAAGAAGAGCCAGCTGAGGGCAAGAAATCTGAAGATGATGGCATCGGAAAAGAAAACTTGGCCATACTAGAGAAAATTAAAAAGAACCAGAGGCAAGATTACTTAAATGTACGTGCCCTCTAGGAGAAGCTGGGCGGAGGGGTTGGCTGGTGCTGGCTGGGAGGTGGTAGGCCATCAGGTGTCAGGGTGGAAATAGCAGCCTCTTTGGCGTGGATTATCAGTGAGCCTCATCCTTGCCCAACTCTGGGGCATACTGCCGGCCTGCCCCTCAAGCCTAGCACACGACTGTGAGATGTTCTGTCCTCCGTGTCTCCTTTGTAGGGTGCGGTATCTGGCTCGGTGCAGGCTACTGACCGGCTGATGAAGGAGCTCAGGGATATATACCGATCACAGAGTTTCAAAGGTGGTAAGTTTGCCTCATAGAGGGGTCTGAACATGAGCTTTTCAGAAAGGACATGGTGGCAGCAGCAGATACAGGGATGCTGACCAAGTTTTTAGGCCAAGGATGGAACACCCCTCATAGTGGCTTAGATTGGATGCATGTCTATGTGGGATGAACCTGGAGCCTTTGACCTTTTCTTCTTCTCAGCCTGGGCTAGGGATCTGCATCGGGTCCCACTTACACTGGGACCATCATCTGATAACATCCTTCTTCCCTCCTTCAGGAAACTATGCAGTCGAACTCGTGAATGACAGTCTGTATGATTGGAATGTCAAACTCCTCAAGTAAGTGGGGACTGTGGGATTGGAAAGGAACTTGAGTAATGAGTGAAGTCTCTGTGGTGGGAGTCTCCAGGGCCAGCCATCCCGGGAGCAGGTGTGGGCAGTGGCAGCCTCAAGGCTTCTGAGTTAGACCCAGAGCTGAGCCTAAACTGGTTGCTTCCTAGAGTTGACCAGGACAGCGCTTTGCACAATGATCTCCAGATCCTCAAAGAGAAAGAAGGAGCCGACTTCATCCTACTTAACTTTTCTTTTAAAGTAAGTCCTTCCTTTCCGGTCCCTCGCGGGCGTAGGCATCCTTCCCACCTTCCAGCACTGCAGAGGGCCCTCACCTTCCCTCCCTGATGGCTGCCTCTGTCTCTCCTTCAGGATAACTTCCCCTTTGACCCGCCGTTTGTCAGGGTTGTGTCTCCAGTCCTCTCTGGAGGGTGAGTGGCCCAGCAAGGGCAGAGGGGAGGAAGGGTTGGGGAGCTTTTGCCAGGCACAGCTAACCAACCTTTCTTCTGCAGGTATGTTCTGGGTGGAGGTGCCATCTGCATGGAACTTCTCACTAAGCAGGTGAGCCTGTCTCTCATTCTTTGCCTGGCTGGCCTGGGCAGGGCTAGGCTGACCTTTACCCCTCACCCTCCCACCAAGGGTTGGGTGATGGGGATAAATGGCCCTTTCATTCTGCATGGCAGGGCCTGCACCCACTGACCTGGGCAAATGGGTGATGGCTGTTCTGGGAGTGAAGGGCAGGGGCCCTTCCATGGCTGCAGCTGCTCTCTGGAGAACAAGCATCGGGTTTCTCTGGAAAGTCTGCTGACTCGTTTACTCTGCCCACATTGTTACTTAGGGCTGGAGCAGTGCCTACTCAATAGAGTCAGTGATTATGCAGATCAGTGCCACACTGGTGAAGGGAAAAGCACGAGTGCAGTTTGGAGCCAACAAAGTAAGGAGCCCAGCCCCCGACCTGGTGGGACTGGTGGGAGCCGCGTACAGTTAGGGCCACTAGGAGGCCACAGTGGGACAGAGCCGCAGCGTCATCCCCGTCATCCCCGTGGGCCTAGCGCACCTGCATGGAACAAAGCAGGGCCTTGGCCTCAAAGCAGCCTAAGCCTCTGGGGAGGGTGCAGGTCTGGAAGGGGAAAGCTCGGGGAGTGCACCCTGTGGGTCCCCCAGGCGGACGGTGCTTAGTCTATCAGGAGAGCAAGATGCTGGGAGCTGGGTCTCTGGGCGGCAGCAAGGCCACAGCTGGGCTTGTCCGGTAGCCTGATCTGGTGGCTTTCTCTCCCAGTCTCAATACAGCCTGACAAGAGCACAGCAGTCCTACAAGTCCTTGGTGCAGATCCACGAAAAAAACGGTGAGGCTGGAGCCACGACCTGTGATTCGGACCTTTGCCAAGCCCGAGGTTTCCATCCACCCAAACAGCAAGAACCCCTTTTGGTTTTTTCCACCTGTTAGCACGGCACCTGCTCCTCTTCTCCAAGGAATTCAGTGAGGTGGAGGGTGACGAGTGCCACCTCCTCCAGTAAGAGCAGTGGCAGTCAGGGCACGGGTAGACTGGGCGCCGCCCCACCTGCCTGCCGCCCGGGAGCAGTCTCACCTCACTGGTGTTGTCATTCTCCCTTTGCTCACAGTCTCCAAGTAGGCGGTTCCTCACCTGCCCATAGACCTTCTCTCCCTGCACCAGCAGGCCCTTTCCAGAGTCTTTTCACCTTTGACCCTGGAGGTATCTTCAGAGATTCGGGCTAGGAGGGTGTGCAAAACAGCCTCCACCTCACCGTTTTCTTCCATTTCTTTGCAGGCTGGTACACACCCCCAAAGGAAGATGGCTAACCCAGGAGTGCCATTCCCTTCCTCCTTCCCCAGGCACCACTGGACCAATTACCTTTGAATGCTGTATTTGGATCTCACGCTGCCTCTGTGGTTCCCTCCCTCATTTTTCCTGGACGTGATAGCTCTGCCTATTGCAGGACAATGATGGCTATTCTAAACGCTAAGGAAAAAAAAAACAAAAAACACACACAGAACTGTTTCAAGTACTCAAGACTGACTTACAGACCAACCAACCACCTGGCTGGAACCCTTGCTAGCAGGCATTCTTATAAAAGAAACTTTCGAGCCTCCTTATATTGCTGGAAACTCAGCTGTGCTCCAGACTAGAGCCTCCTTACCTATGCTATGGATTTTTAATTTATTTTCTCTTATTTCATGTACACTGCTTTTTTTGGTTACAGTGTATGATGGATGTGTATGAAAAAAAAATGTATCTTTGGGAAAACAATTACAGTTTGTTAATTTGAAGACGCTGGTCTTGACTCATCTTTATTTTTATTTCCATACCTTACCCTTCCCCCATCCCCTGAATTCCTTGAGCAGTGGGGGGAGAGGTACCAGGTTCACTGTGGCTTTGGGAGCCATGAGGGGCTGCACTTCGCTGCTCAAGCCAGAGAATGGTGGAGCTGAAGCACATGCCTGCCTCAGCCTGAGGGGCTCTGGAGTGACCAGACTTGTACCTCCTGGGAAGGCAGAGCTCAGCCTGCTGAACCACAAAGCAGGCCAAAATGATGACCCTTACTCTTTAAAGATTTCTAGTCACAGATGTTTTCAAATTTCTTAGAAAAATAACAAGGAGGCCTAAGAGACTGCTTCACAGAACTACTTTT